>NW_026646030.1:0-320744 GCF_949987535.1 Balaenoptera acutorostrata | reverse complement strand
TGCCGCTTTACACCCCCTTGACTCACTTACAGAGAGATATCAATACATAGGTTTGAAGATTCTTCCTAGTCAGATATATTCTTGTGCGGTGAATAGGGGGTGTTGAGGCCAGTTCACTGAGCAAGGAGTATGTCTTGTGTACTACATATTGGGTTTATGGAACGGTATCGGAGCTAATTTGAAACCCTTGTTTTATGCATCACCCCACCTCACCTTTCCCGTTCAGCAGCCATAGTGTGTTTTCTGAACGTGTGACTCTGTTGTGTTTTGTAATTCAGTTCAAGTGTAGCGGTTTTTACATTCCCTCTATAAGTGATATCTTATGATAAGTGTCTTTTTCTGTGTGACTTATTTCACTTAGAATCGTCGTACCTAAATCCACTCATCGTGCTGGTACTAGCCTTATGACGTGGATTTCATGGCTGAGTGATATTCCATTGTACATGAGGACCACAACTTCATTATCCACTTTTCTCTTTCCTAGGATATTTAAGGTGTAATGAAGTGGGGGTTCTTGTCAACAGAGCAGCCCTAAACTTTGGGGTGCCTGTGTCTTGCTGATTTTTAGTTTTCCCAATTTATACGCCCATGAGTGGAAGTGCCCTATGCTCTCCAAGCTGTGTTTTTTAGATGTTTCAGGACACACCGTACACTTCTCCAGAGTGGCTGTTGGCAATTTACATCCCGCCCATCAGCGTAGCAAGGCTCCCATTTCTCCATGGCCGGTCCTGCATTTCTGGTTTGGACACTTTTTCCGCATGGCCCTTTTGCCCGCTGGGAAGCGAGACTTCTTTGGAGCGCTGATTTGCCTTTCCAGATTGCTTGGTTCGCCAAAAAGGGCGTATGCGTTTTTTCCTGAATATATTCAGGAAAAAACGCTTACGCCCTTTTTGGCCAAGGGCATCATTGTCCACGTTTTGCCACTTTTCATGTGCTTTCAAGGCGATTCGAATCTACCTCCTGAAATCTGTTTCCTGCAATTCTGCCTTGCTTTCAAAGCCTCTTCGTTGCCTTCCCTCAATATATTTGTGGACGAGAGTTATCATTTATAACTCTGCAGGTTTGTGAATTGCAGTGCCCCTGAGCTCCATTTTTCCAGTCGCTTTTTTGGGAGCTGGCCGCAAAAGTGCAGGATTGCTTCAGGCCCTCTTCTGGTTCTGGGGGGCAGGCTGAGCTTGTGGTTAATTCTTCTTCCTGATGGGAAAATAGAGTGACCTGTGCCTGTCCCAACCCCTAGAGCTAGTCTCTCATTGGTTCCCCCTTTTCCCGTTCATCCTCAGGACAAATTGCAACCTGTACGGAACAGGAGGTTAAAGGTGCTGATTCTCCAAGGAGGGAGATGGCTAGTAAAGCGGCTGGAATGGCGAACCCGAGCACAAGGAGATGAGAAATGAGGTGCGTTTTAGAAACCTTTCCAAATCACACGGTGTACCATCTTCTGGGTTTCTCATGCATGTTTTCGACGTAGGAAGATGCCCTTGAACCTGGAGATTTGGGACCCATGGGATGGGTACCATGCAGTATTACTTTAAAGTGTGTGCGTTGGCTCACGCAACCTCACCAAACCTCTCAGCCCCAAGAGTGTCCACCCTTATGTCTCAATCAGCTGTGGGTCTAGATATGGTCAATCCAGGTTGCTTCACAGCCCCTGAACGAATTTTGTAAGAATTTCTCTCTCTTTCACTGTCGTTGTTTCACGGGTTTTGAAAAGTAATTTCTTTTTATAATGGGGTTTAGCTGCTTTTCACGGCTGTGTTTATGCCGCTTTACACCCCCTTGACTCACTTACAGAGAGATATCAATACATAGGTTTGAAGATTCTTCCTAGTCAGATATATTCTTGTGCGGTGAATAGGGGGTGTTGAGGCCAGTTCACTGAGCAAGGAGTAGGTCTTGTCTACTACATATTGGGTTTATGGAACGGTATCGGAGCTAATTTGAAACCCTTGTTTTATGCATCACCCCACCACACCTTTCCCGTTAAGCAGCCATAGTGTGTTTTCTGAACGTGTGACTCTGTTCTCTTTTGTAATTCAGTTCAAGTGTAGCGGTTTTTACATTCCCTCTATAAGTGATATCTTATGATAAGTGTATTTTTCTGTGTGACTTTTTTCACTTAGAATCGTCCTACCTAAATCCACTCATCGTGGTGCTACTAGCCTCATGACGTGGATTTCATGGCTGAGTGATATTCCATTGTACATGAGGACCACAACTTCTTTATCCACTTTTCTCCTTCCTAGGATATTTAAGGTGTAATGAAGTGGGGGTTCTTGTCAACAGAGCAGCCCTAAACTTTGGGGTGCCTGTGTCTTGCTGATTTTTAGTTTTCCCAATTTATACGCCCATGAGTGGAAGTGCCCTATGCTCTCCAAGCTGTGTTTTTTAGATGTTTCAGGACACACCGTACACTTCTCCAGAGTGGCTGTTGGCAATTTACATCCCGCCCATCAGCGTAGCAAGGCACCCATTTCTCCATGGCCGGTCCTGCATTTCTGGTTTGGACACTTTTTTCCGCATGGCCCTTTTGCCCGCTGGGAAGCGAGACTTCTTTGGAGCGCTGATTTGCCTTTCCAGGTTGCTTGGTTGGCCAAAAAGGGCGTATGCGTTTTGTCCTGAATATATTCAGGAAAAAACGCATACGCCCTTTTTGGCCAAGGGCATCATTGTCCAGGTTTTGCCGCTTTTCATGTGCTTTCAAGGCGATTCGAATCTACCTCCTGAAATCTGTTTCCTGCAATTCTGTCTTGCTTTCAAAGCCTCTTCGTTGCCTTCCCTCAATATATTTGTGGACGAGAGTTATCATTTATAACTCTGCAGTTTTGTGAATTGCAGTGCCCCTGAGCTCCATTTTTCCAGTCGCTTTTTTGGGAGCTGGCCGCAAAAGTGCAGGATTGCTTCAGGCCCTCTTCTGGTTCTGGGGGGCAGGCTGAGCTTGTGGTTAATTCTTCTTCCTGATGGGAAAATAGAGTGACCTGTGCCTGTCCCAACACCTAGAGCTAGTCTCTCATTGGTTCCCCCTCTTCCCGTTCATCCTCAGGACAAATTGCAACCTGTACGGAACAGGAGGTTAAAGGTGCTGATTCTCCAAGGAGGGAGATGGCTAGTAAAGTGGCTGGAATGGCGAACCCGAGCACAAGGAGATGAGAAATGAGGTGCGTTTTAGAAACCTTTCCCGATCACACGGTGTACCATCTTCTGGGTTTCTCATGCATGTTTTCGACGTAGGAAGATGCCCTTGAACCTGGAGATTTGGGACCCATGGGATGGGTACCATGCAGTATTTCTTTAAAGGGTGTGCGTTGGCTCACGCAACCTCACCAAACCTCTCAGCCCCAAGAGTGTCCACCCTTTTGTCTCAATCAGCTGTGGGTCTAGATATGGTCAATCCAGGTTGCATCACAGCCCCTGAACGAATTTTGTAAGAATTTCTCTCTCTTTCACTGTCGTTGTTTCACGGGTTTTGAAAAGTAATTTCTTTTTATAATGGGGTTTAGCTGCTTTTCACGCCTGTGTTTATGCCGCTTTACACCCCCTTGACTCACTTACAGAGAGATATCAATACATAGTTTTGAAGATTCTTCCTAGTCAGATATATTCTTGTGCGGTGAATAGGGGGTGTTGAGGCCAGTTCACTGAGCAAGGAGTAGGTCTTGTCTACTACATATTGGGTTTATGAAACGGTATCGGAGCTAATTTGAAACCCTTGTTTTATGCATCACCCCACCTCACCTTTCCCGTTCAGCAGCCATAGTGTGTTTTCTGAACGTGTGACTCTGTTGTGTTTTGTAATTCAGTTCAAGTGTAGCGGTTTTTACATTCCCTCTATAAGTGATATCTTATGATAAGTGTCTTTTTCTGTGTGACTTATTTCACTTAGAATCGTCGTACCTAAATCCACTCATCGTGCTGGTACTAGCCTTATGACGTGGATTTCATGGCTGAGTGATATTCCATTGTACATGAGGACCACAACTTCATTATCCACTTTTCTCTTTCCTAGGATATTTAAGGTGTAATGAAGTGGGGGTTCTTGTCAACAGAGCAGCCCTAAACTTTGGGGTGCCTGTGTCTTGCTGATTTTTAGTTTTCCCAATTTATACGCCCATGAGTGGAAGTGCCCTATGCTCTCCAAGCTGTGTTTTTTAGATGTTTCAGGACACACCGTACACTTCTCTAGAGTGGCTGTTGGCAATTTACATCCCGCCCATCAGCGTAGCAAGGCTCCCATTTCTCCATGGCCGGTCCTGCATTTCTGGTTTGGACACTTTTTCCGCATGGCCCTTTTGCCCGCTGGGAAGCGAGACTTCTTTGGAGCGCTGATTTGCCTTTCCAGGTTGCTTGGTTCGCCAAAAAGGGCGTATGCGTTTTTTCCTGAATATATTCAGGAAAAAACGCTTACGCCCTTTTTGGCCAAGGGCATCATTGTCCACGTTTTGCCACTTTTAATGTGCTTTCAAGGCGATTCGAATCTACCTCCTGAAATCTGTTTCCTGCAATTCTGCCTTGCTTTCAAAGCCTCTTCGTTGCCTTCCCTCAATATATTTGTGGACGAGAGTTATCATTTATAACTCTGCAGTTTTGTGAATTGCAGTGCCCCTGAGCTCCATTTTTCAAGTCGCTTTTTTGGGAGCTGGCCGCAAAAGTGCAGGATTGCTTCAGGCCCTCTTCTGGTTCTGGGGGGCAGGCTGAGCTTGTGGTTAATTCTTCTTCCTGATGGGAAAATAGAGTGACCTGTGCCTGTCCCCACCCCTAGAGCTAGTCTCTCATTGGTTCCCCCTCTTCCCGTTCATCCTCAGGACAAATTGCAACCTGTACGGAACAGGAGGTTAAAGGTGCTGATTCTCCAAGGAGGGAGATGGCTAGTAAAGCGGCTGGAATGGCGAACCCGAGCACAAGGAGATGAGAAATGAGGTGCGTTTTAGAAACCTTTCCCGATCACACGGTGTACCATCTTCTGGGTTTCTCATGCATGTTTTCGACGTAGGAAGATGCCCTTGAACCTGGAGATTTGGGACCCATGGGATGGGTACCATGCAGTATTACTTTAAAGGGTCTGCGTTGGCTCACGCAACCTCACCAAACCTCTCAGCCCCAAGAGTGTCCACCCTTATGTCTCAATCAGCTGTGGGTCTAGATATGGTCAATCCAGGTTGCTTCACAGCCCCTGAACGAATTTTGTAAGAATTTCTCTCTCTTTCACTGTCGTTGTTTCACGGGTTTTGAAAAGTAATTTCTTTTTATAATGGGGTTTAGCTGCTTTTCACGGCTGTGTTTATGCCGCTTTACACCCCCTTGACTCACTTACAGAGAGATATCAATACATAGGTTTGAAGATACTTCCTAGTCAGATATATTCTTGTGCGGTGAATAGGGGGTGTTGAGGCCAGTTCACTGAGCAAGGAGTAGGTCTTGTCTACTACATACTGGGTTTCTGGAACGGTATCGGAGCTAATTTGAAACCCTTGTTTTATGCATCACCCCACCTCACCTTTCCCGTTCAGTAACCATAGTGTGTTTTCTAAACGTGTGACTCTGTTCTGTTTTGTAATTCAGTTCAAGTGTAGCGTTTTTTACATTCCCTCTATGAGTGATATCTTATGATAAGTGTCTTTTTCTGTGTGACTTATTTCACTTAGAATCGTCCTACCTAAATCCACTCATCGTGCTGCTACTAGCCTTATGACGTGGATTTCATGGCTGAGTGATATTCCATTGTACATGAGGACCACAACTTCTTTATCCACTTTTCTCTTTCCTAGGATATTTAAGGTGTAATGAAGTGGGGGTTCTTGTCAACAGAGCAGCCCTAAACTTTGGGGTGCCTGTGTCTTGCTGATTTTTAGTTTTCCCAATTTATACGCCCATGAGTGGAAGTGCCCTATGCTCTCCAAGCTGTGTTTTTTAGATGTTTCAGGACACACCGTACACTTCTCCAGAGTAGCTGTTGGCAATTTACATCCCGCCCATCAGCGTAGCAAGGCTCCCATTTCTCCATGGCCGGTCCTGCATTTCTGGTTTGGACACTTTTTTCCGCATGGCCCTTTTGCCCGCTGGGAAGCGAGACTTCTTTAGAGCGCTGATTTGCCTTTCCAGGTTGCTTGGTTGGCCAAAAAGGGCGTATGCGTTTTTTCCTGAATATATTCAGGAAAAAACGCATACGCCCTTTTTGGCCAAGGGCATCATTGTCCAGGTTTTGCCGCTTTTCATGTGCTTTCAAGGCGATTCGAATCTACCTCCTGAAATCTGTTTCCTGCAATTCTGCCTTGCTTTCAAAGCCTCTTCGTTGCCTTCCCTCAATATATTTGTGGACGAGAGTCATCATTTATAACTCTGCAGTTTTGTGAATTGCAGTGCCCCTGAGCTCCATTTTTCCAGTCGCTTTTTTGGGAGCTGGCCGCAAAAGTGCAGGATTGCTTCAGGCCCTCTTCTGGTTCTGGGGAGCAGGCTGAGCTTGTGGTTAATTCTTCTTCCTGATGGGAAAATAGAGTGACCTGTGCCTGTCCCAACCCCTAGAGCTAGTCTCTCATTGGTTCCCCCTTTTCCCGTTCATCCTCAGGACAAATTGCAACCTGTACGGAACAGGAGGTTAAAGGTGCTGATTCTCCAAGGAGGGAGATGGCTAGTAAAGCGGCTGGAATGGCGAACCTGAGCACAAGGAGATGAGAAATGAGGTGCGTTTTAGAAACCTTTCCAAATCACATGGTGTACCATCTTCTGGGTTTCTCATGCATGTTTTCGACGTAGGAAGATGCCCTTGAACCTGGAGATTTGGGACCCATGGGATGGGTACCATGCAGTATTACTTTAAAGTGTGTGCGTTGGCTCACGCAACCTCACCAAACCTCTCAGCCCCAAGAGTGTCCACCCTTATGTCTCAATCAGCTGTGGGTCTAGATATGGTCAATCCAGGTTGCTTCACAGCCCCTGAACGAATTTTGTAAGAATTTCTCTCTCTTTCACTGTCGTTGTTTCACGGGTTTTGAAAAGTAATTTCTTTTTATAATGGGGTTTAGCTGCTTTTCACGGCTGTGTTTATGCCGCTTTACACCCCCTTGACTCACTTACAGAGAGATATCAATACATAGGTTTGAAGATTCTTCCTAGTCAGATATATTCTTGTGCGGTGAATAGGGGGTGTTGAGGCCAGTTCACTGAGCAAGGAGTAGGTCTTGTCTACTACATATTGGGTTTATGGAACGGTATCGGAGCTAATTTGAAACCCTTGTTTTATGCATCACCCCACCACACCTTTCCCGTTAAGCAGCCATAGTGTGTTTTCTGAACGTGTGACTCTGTTCTCTTTTGTAATTCAGTTCAAGTGTAGCGGTTTTTACATTCCCTCTATAAGTGATATCTTATGATAAGTGTCTTTTTCTGTGTGAATTTTTTCACTTAGAATCGTCCTACCTAAATCCACTCATCGTGGTGCTACTAGCCTCATGACGTGGATTTCATGGCTGAGTGATATTCCATTGTACATGAGGACCACAACTTCTTTATCCACTTTTCTCCTTCCTAGGATATTTAAGGTGTAATGAAGTGGGGGTTCTTGTCAACAGAGCAGCCCTAAACTTTGGGGTGCCTGTGTCTTGCTGATTTTTAGTTTTCCCAATTTATACGCCCATGAGTGGAAGTGCCCTATGCTCTCCAAGCTGTGTTTTTTAGATGTTTCAGGACACACCGTACACTTCTCCAGAGTGGCTGTTGGCAATTTACATCCCGCCCATCAGCGTAGCAAAGCACCCATTTCTCCATGGCCGGTCCTGCATTTCTGGTTTGGACACTTTTTTCCGCATGGCCCTTTTGCCCGCTGGGAAGCGAGACTTCTTTGGAGCGCTGATTTGCCTTTCCAGGTTGTTTGGTTGGCCAAAAAGGGCGTATGCGTTTTGTCCTGAATATATTCAGGAAAAAACGCATACGCCCTTTTTGGCCAAGGGCATCATTGTCCAGGTTTTGCCGCTTTTCATGTGCTTTCAAGGCGATTCGAATCTACCTCCTGAAATCTGTTTCCTGCAATTCTGTCTTGCTTTCAAAGCCTCTTCGTTGCCTTCCCTCAATATATTTGTGGACGAGAGTTATCATTTATAACTCTGCAGTTTTGTGAATTGCAGTGCCCCTGAGCTCCATTTTTCCAGTCACTTTTTTGGGAGCTGGCCGCAAAAGTGCAGGATTGCTTCAGGCCCTCTTCTGGTTCTGGGGGGCAGGCTGAGCTTGTGGTTAATTCTTCTTCCTGATGGGAAAATAGAGTGACCTGTGCCTGTGCCAACCCCTAGAGCTAGTCTCTCATTGGTTCCCCCTCTTCCCGTTCATCCTCAGGACAAATTGCAACCTGTACGGAACAGGAGGTTAAAGGTGCTGATTCTCCAAGGAGGGAGATGGCTAGTAAAGCGGCTGGAATGGCGAACCCGAGCACAAGGAGATGAGAAATGAGGTGCGTTTTAGAAACCTTTCCCGATCACACAGTGTACCATCTTCTGGGTTTCTCATGCATGTTTTCGACGTAGGAAGATGCCCTTGAACCTGGAGATTTGGGACCCATGGGATGGGTACCATGCAGTATTTCTTTAAAGGGTGTGCGTTGGCTCACGCAACCTCACCAAACCTCTCAGCCCCAAGAGTGTCCACCCTTTTGTCTCAATCAGCTGTGGGTCTAGATATGGTCAATCCAGGTTGCATCACAGCCCCTGAACGAATTTTGTAAGAATTTCTCTCTCTTTCACTGTCGTTGTTTCACGGGTTTTGAAAAGTAATTTCTTTTTATAATGGGGTTTAGCTGCTTTTCACGCCTGTGTTTATGCTGCTTTACACCCCCTTGACTCACTTACAGAGAGATATCAATACATAGTTTTGAAGATTCTTCCTAGTCAGATATATTCTTGTGCGGTGAATAGGGGGTGTTGAGGCCAGTTCACTGAGCAAGGAGTAGGTCTTGTCTACTACATATTGGGTTTATGAAACGGTATCGGAGCTAATTTGAAACCCTTGTTTTATGCATCACCCCACCTCACCTTTCCCGTTCAGCAGCCATAGTGTGTTTTCTGAACGTGTGACTCTGTTGTGTTTTGTAATTCAGTTCAAGTGTAGCGGTTTTTACATTCCCTCTATAAGTGATATCTTATGATAAGTGTCTTTTTCTGTGTGACTTATTTCACTTAGAATCGTCGTACCTAAATCCACTCATCGTGCCGGTACTAGCCTTATGACGTGGATTTCATGGCTGAGTGATATTCCATTGTACATGAGGGCCACAACTTCATTATCCACTTTTCTCTTTCCTAGGATATTTAAGGTGTAATGAAGTGGGGGTTCTTGTCAACAGAGCAGCCCTAAACTTTGGGGTGCCTGTGTCTTGCTGATTTTTAGTTTTCCCAATTTATACGCCCATGAGTGGAAGTGCCCTATGCTCTCCAAGCTGTGTTTTTTAGATGTTTCAGGACACACCGTACACTTCTCTAGAGTGGCTGTTGGCAATTTACATCCCGCCCATCAGCGTAGCAAGGCTCCCATTTCTCCATGGCCGGTCCTGCATTTCTGGTTTGGACACTTTTTCCGCATGGCCCTTTTGCCCGCTGGGAAGCGAGACTTCTTTGGAGCGCTGATTTGCCTTTCCAGGTTGCTTGGTTCGCCAAAAAGGGCGTATGCGTTTTTTCCTGAATATATTCAGGAAAAAACGCTTACGCCCTTTTTGGCCAAGGGCATCATTGTCCACGTTTTGCCACTTTTAATGTGCTTTCAAGGCGATTCGAATCTACCTCCTGAAATCTGTTTCCTGCAATTCTGCCTTGCTTTCAAAGCCTCTTCGTTGCCTTCCCTCAATATATTTGTGGACGAGAGTTATCATTTATAACTCTGCAGTTTTGTGAATTGCAGTGCCCCTGAGCTCCATTTTTCAAGTCGCTTTTTTGGGAGCTGGCCGCAAAAGTGCAGGATTGCTTCAGGCCCTCTTCTGGTTCTGGGGGGCAGGCTGAGCTTGTGGTTAATTCTTCTTCCTGATGGGAAAATAGAGTGACCTGTGCCTGTCCCAACCCCTAGAGCTAGTCTCTCATTGGTTCCCCCTCTTCCCGTTCATCCTCAGGACAAATTGCAACCTGTACGGAACAGGAGGTTAAAGGTGCTGATTCTCCAAGGAGGGAGATGGCGAGTAAAGCGGCTGGAATGGCGAACCCGAGCACAAGGAGATGAGAAATGAGGTGCGTTTTAGAAACCTTTCCAAATCACACGGTGTACCATCTTCTGGGTTTCTCATGCATGTTTTCGACGTAGGAAGATGCCCTTGAACCTGGAGATTTGGGACCCATGGGATGGGTATCATGCAGTATTACTTTAAAGTGTGTGCGTTGGCTCACGCAACCTCACCAAACCTCTCAGCCCCAAGAGTGTCCACCCTTATGTCTCAATCAGCTGTGGGTCTAGATATGGTCAATCCAGGTTGCTTCACAGCCCCTGAACGAATTTTGTAAGAATTTCTCTCTCTTTCACTGTCGTTGTTTCACGGGTTTTGAAAAGTAATTTCTTTTTATAATGGGGTTTAGCTGCTTTTCACGGCTGTGTTTATGCCGCTTTACACCCCCTTGACTCACTTACAGAGAGATATCAATACATAGGTTTGAAGATTCTTCCTAGTCAGATATATTCTTGTGCGGTGAATAGGGGGTGTTGAGGCCAGTTCACTGAGCAAGGAGTAGGTCTTGTCTACTACATATTGGGTTTATGGAACGGTATCGGAGCTAATTTGAAACCCTTGCTTTATGCATCACCCCACCTCACCTTTCCCGTTCAGCAGCCATAGTGTGTTTTCTGAACGTGTGACTCTGTTCTCTTTTGTAATTCAGTTCAAGTGTAGCGGTTTTTACATTCCCTCTATAAGTGATATCTTATGATAAGTGTCCTTATCTGTGTGACTTATTTCACTTAGAATCGTCGTACCTAAATCCACACATCGTGCTGCTACTAGCCTTATGACGTGGATTTCATGACTGAGTGATATTCCATTGTACATGAGGACCACAACTTCTTTATCCACTTTTCTCTTTCCTAGGATATTTAAGGTGTAATGAAGTGGGGGTTCTTGTCAACAAAGCAGCCCTAAACTTTGGGGTGCCTGTGTCTTGCTGATTTTTAGTTTTCCCAATTTATACGCCCATGAGTGGAAGTGCCCTATGCTCTCCAAGCTGTGTTTTTTAGATGTTTCAGGACACACCGTACACTTCTCCAGAGTAGCTGTTGGCAATTTACATCCCGCCCATCAGCGTAGCAAGGCTCCCATTTCTCCATGGCCGGTCCTGCATTTCTGGTTTGGACACTTTTTTCCGCATGGCCCTTTTGCCCGCTGGGAAGCGAGACTTCTTTAGAGCGCTGATTTGCCTTTCCAGGTTGCTTGGTTGGCCAAAAAGGGCGTATGCGTTTTTTCCTGAATATATTCAGGAAAAAACGCATACGCCCTTTTTGGCCAAGGGCATCATTGTCCAGGTTTTGCCGCTTTTCATGTGCTTTCAAGGCGATTCGAATCTACCTCCTGAAATCTGTTTCCTGCAATTCTGCCTTGCTTTCAAAGCCTCTTCGTTGCCTTCCCTCAATATATTTGTGGACGAGAGTCATCATTTATAACTCTGCAGTTTTGTGAATTGCAGTGCCCCTGAGCTCCATTTTTCCAGTCGCTTTTTTGGGAGCTGGCCGCAAAAGTGCAGGATTGCTTCAGGCCCTCTTCTGGTTCTGGGGGGCAGGCTGAGCTTGTGGTTAATTCTTCTTCCTGATGGGAAAATAGAGTGACCTGTGCCTGTCCCCACCCCTAGAGCTAGTCTCTCATTGGTTCCCCCTCTTCCCGTTCATCCTCAGGACAAATTGCAACCTGTACGGAACAGGAGGTTAAAGGTGCTGATTCTCCAAGGAGGGAGATGGCTAGTAAAGCGGCTGGAATGGCGAACCCGAGCACAAGGAGATGAGAAATGAGGTGCGTTTTAGAAACCTTTCCAAATCACACGGTGTACCATCTTCTGGGTTTCTCATGCATGTTTTCGACGTAGGAAGATGCCCTTGAACCTGGAGATTTGGGACCCATGGGATGTGTACCATGCAGTATTTCTTTAAAGGGTGTGCGTTGGCTCACGCAACCTCACCAAACCTCTCAGCCCCAAGAGTGTCCACCCTTATGTCTCAATCAGCTGTGGGTCTAGATATGGTCAATCCAGGTTGCTTCACAGCCCCTGAACGAATTTTGTAAGAATTTCTCTCTCTTTCACTGTCGTTGTTTCACGGGTTTTGAAAAGTAATTTCTTTTTATAATGGGGTTTAGCTGCTTTTCACGGCTGTGTTTATGCCGCTTTACACCCCCTTGACTCACTTACAGAGAGATATCAATACATAGGTTTGAAGATTCTTCCTAGTCAGATATATTCTTGTGCGGTGAATAGGGGGTGTTGAGGCCAGTTCACTGAGCAAGGAGTAGGTCTTGTCTACTACATATTGGGTTTATGGAACGGTATCGGAGCTAATTTGAAACCCTTGTTTTATGCATCACCCCACCTCACCTTTCCCGTTCAGCAGCCATAGTATGTTTTCTGAACGTGTGACTCTGTTCTCTTTTGTAATTCAGTTCAAGTGTAGCGGTTTTTACATTCCCTCTATAAGTGATATCTTATGATAAGTGTCCTTTTCTGTGTGACTTATTTCACTTAGAATCGTCGTACCTAAATCCACTCATCGTGCTGCTACTAGCCTTATGACGTGGATTTCATGGCTGAGTGATATTCCATTGTACATGAGGACCACAAATTCTTTATCCACTTTTCTCTTTCCTAGGATATTTAAGGTGTAATGAAGTGGGGGTTCTTGTCAATAAAGCAGCCCTAAACTTTGGGGTGCCTGTGTCTTGCTGATTTTTAGTTTTCCCAATTTATACGCCCATGAGTGGAAGTGCCCTATGCTCTCCAAGCTGTGTTTTTTAGATGTTTCAGGACACACCGTACACTTCTCCAGAGTAGCTGTTGGCAATTTACATCCCGCCCATCAGCGTAGCAAGGCTCCCATTTCTCCATGGCCGGTCCTGCATTTCTGGTTTGGACACTTTTTTCCGCATGGCCCTTTTGCCCGCTGGGAAGCAAGACTTCTTTAGAGCGCTGATTTGCCTTTCCAGGTTGCTTGGTTGGCCAAAAAGGGCGTATGCGTTTTTTCCTGAATATATTCAGGAAAAAACGCATACGCCCTTTTTGGCCAAGGGCATCATTGTCCAGGTTTTGCCGCTTTTCATGTGCTTTCAAGGCGATTCGAATCTACCTCCTGAAATCTGTTTCCTGCAATTCTGCCTTGCTTTCAAAGCCTCTTCGTTGCCTTCCCTCAATATATTTGTGGACGAGAGTCATCATTTATAACTCTGCAGTTTTGTGATTTGCAGTGCCCCTGAGCTCCATTTTTCCAGTCGCTTTTTTGGGAGCTGGCCGCAAAAGTGCAGGATTGCTTCAGGCCCTCTTCTGGTTCTGGGGGGCAGGCTGAGCTTGTGGTTAATTCTTCTTCCTGATGGGAAAATAGAGTGACCTGTGCCTGTCCCCACCCCTAGAGCTAGTCTCTCATTGGTTCCCCCTCTTCCCGTTCATCCTCAGGACAAATTGCAACCTGTACGGAACAGGAGGTTAAAGGTGCTGATTCTCCAAGGAGGGAGATGGCTAGTAAAGCGGCTGGAATGGCGAACCCGAGCACAAGGAGATGAGAAATGAGGTGCGTTTTAGAAACCTTTCCAAATCACACGGTGTACCATCTTCTGGGTTTCTCATGCATGTTTTCGACGTAGGAAGATGCCCTTGAACCTGGAGATTTGGGACCCATGGGATGGGTACCATGCAGTATTTCTTTAAAGGGTGTGCGTTGGCTCACGCAACCTCACCAAACCTCTCAGCCCCAAGAGTGTCCACCCTTATGTCTCAATCAGCTGTGGGTCTAGATATGGTCAATCCAGGTTGCTTCACAGCCCCTGAACGAATTTTGCAAGAATTTCTCTCTCTTTCACTGTCGTTGTTTCACGGGTTTTGAAAAGTAATTTCTTTTTATAATGGGGTTTAGCTGCTTTTCACGGCTGTGTTTATGCCGCTTTACACCCCCTTGACTCACTTACAGAGAGATATCAATACATAGGTTTGAAGATTCTTCCTAGTCAGATATATTCTTGTGCGGTGAATAGGGGGTGTTGAGGCCAGTTCACTGAGCAAGGAGTAGGTCTTGTCTACTACATATTGGGTTTATGGAACGGTATCGGAGCTAATTTGAAACCCTTGTTTTATGCATCACCCCACCTCACCTTTCCCGTTCAGCAGCCATAGTATGTTTTCTGAACGTGTGACTCTGTTCTCTTTTGTAATTCAGTTCAAGTGTAGCGGTTTTTACATTCCCTCTATAAGTGATATCTTATGATAAGTGTCCTTTTCTGTGTGACTTATTTCACTTAGAATCGTCGTACCTAAATCCACTCATCGTGCTGCTACTAGCCTTATGACGTGGATTTCATGGCTGAGTGATATTCCATTGTACATGAGGACCACAAATTCTTTATCCACTTTTCTCTTTCCTAGGATATTTAAGGTGTAATGAAGTGGGGGTTCTTGTCAACAGAGCAGCCCTAAACTTTGTGGTGCCTGTGTCTTGCTGATTTTTAGTTTTCCCAATTTATACGCCCATGAGTGGAAGTGCCCTATGCTCTCCAAGCTGTGTTTTTTAGATGTTTCAGGACACACCGTACACTTCTCCAGAGTGGCTGTTGGCAATTTACATCCCGCCCATCAGCGTAGGAAGGCTCCCATTTCTCCATGGCCGGTCTTGCATTTCTGGTTTGGACACTTTTTCCGCATGGCCCTTTTGCCCGCTGGGAAGCGAGACTTCTTTGGAGCGCTGATTTGCCTTTCCAGGTTGCTTGGTTGGCCAAAAAGGGCGTATGCGTTTTTTCCTGAATATATTCAGGAAAAAACGCTTACGCCCTTTTTGGCCAAGGGCATCATTGTCCACGTTTTGCCACTTTTCATGTGCTTTCAAGGCGATTCGAATCTACCTCCTGAAATCTGTTTCCTGCAATTCTGCCTTGCTTTCAAAGCCTCTTCGTTGCCTTCCCTCAATATATTTGTGGACGAGAGTTATCATTTATAACTCTGCAGGTTTGTGAATTGCAGTGCCCCTGAGCTCCATTTTTCCAGTCGCTTTTTTGGGAGCTGGCCGCAAAAGTGCAGGATTGCTTCAGGCCCTCTTCTGGTTCTGGGGGGCAGGCTGAGCTTGTGGTTAATTCTTCTTCCTGATGGGAAAATAGAGTGACCTGTGCCTGTCCCCACCCCTAGAGCTAGTCTCTCATTGGTTCCCCCTCTTCCCGTTCATCCTCAGGACAAATTGCAACCTGTACGGAACAGGAGGTTAAAGGTGCTGATTCTCCAAGGAGGGAGATGGCTAGTAAAGCGGCTGGAATGGCGAACCCGAGCACAATGAGATGAGAAATGAGGTGCGTTTTAGAAACCTTTCCAAATCACAAGGTGTACCATCTTCTGGGTTTCTCATGCATGTTTTCGACGTAGGAAGATGCCCTTGAACCTGGAGATTTGGGACCCATGGGATGGGTACAATGCAGTATTACTTTAAAGTGTGTGCGTTGGCTCACGCAACCTCACCAAACCTCTCAGCCCCAAGAGTGTCCACCCTTATGTCTAAATCAGCTGTGGGTCTAGATATGGTCAATCCAGGTTGCTTCACAGCCCCTGAACGAATTATGTAAGAATTTCTCTCTCTTTCACTGTCTTTGTTTCACGGGTTTTGAAAAGTAATTTCTTTTTAAATGGGGTTTAGCTGCTTTTCACGGCTGTGTTTAGGCCGCTTTACACCCCCTTGACTCACTTACAGAGCGATATCAATACATAGGTTTGAAGATTCTTACTAGTCAGTTATATTCTTTTTTTTTTTTTTTTTTTTTTTTTTTTTTTTAAGTCAGATATATTCTTGTGCGGTGAATAGGGGGTGTTGAGGCCAGTTCACTGAGCAAGGAGTAGGTCTTGTCTACTACATACTGGGTTTCTGGAACGGTATCGGAGCTAATTTGAAACCCTTGTTTTATGAATCACCCCACCTCACCTTTCCCGTTCAGTAACCATAGTGTGTTTTCTAAACGTGTGACTCTGTTCTGTTTTGTAATTCAGTTCAAGTGTAGCGTTTTTTACATTCCCTCTATGAGTGATATCTTATGATAAGTGTCTTTTTCTGTGTGACTTATTTCACTTAGAATCGTCCTACCTAAATCCACTCATCGTGCTGCTACTAGCCTTATGACGTGGATTTCATGGCTGAGTGATATTCCATTGTACATGAGGACCACAACTTCTTTATCAACTTTTCTCTTTCCTAGGATATTTAAGGTGTAATGAAGTGGGGGTTCTTGTCAACACAGCAGCCCTAAACTTTGGGGTGCCTGTGTCTTGCTGATTTTTAGTTTTCCCAATTTATACGCCCATGAGTGGAAGTGCCCTATGCTCTCCAAGCTGTGTTTTTTAGATGTTTCAGGACACACCGTACACTTCTCCAGAGTAGCTGTTGGCAATTTACATCCCGCCCATCAGCGTAGCAAGGCTCCCATTTCTCCATGGCCGGTCCTGCATTTCTGGTTTGGACACTTTTTTCCGCATGGCCCTTTTGCCCGCTGGGAAGCAAGACTTCTTTAGAGCGCTGATTTGCCTTTCCAGGTTGCTTGGTTGGCCAAAAAGGGCGTATGCGTTTTTTCCTGAATATATTCAGGAAAAAACGCATACGCCCTTTTTGGCCAAGGGCATCATTGTCCAGGTTTTGCCGCTTTTCATGTGCTTTCAAGGCGATTCGAATCTACCTCCTGAAATCTGTTTCCTGCAATTCTGCCTTGCTTTCAAAGCCTCTTCGTTGCCTTCCCTCAATATATTTGTGGACGAGAGTCATCATTTATAACTCTGCAGTTTTGTGAATTGCAGTGCCCCTGAGCTCCATTTTTCCAGTCGCTTTTTTGGGAGCTGGCCGCAAAAGTGCAGGATTGCTTCAGGCCCTCTTCTGGTTCTGGGGGGCAGGCTGAGCTTGTGGTTAATTCTTCTTCCTGATGGGAAAATAGAGTGACCTGTGCCTGTCCCAACCCCTAGAGCTAGTCTCTCATTGGTTCCCCCTCTTCCCGTTCATCCTCAGCACAAATTGCAACCTGTACGGAACAGGAGGTTAAAGGTGCTGATTCTCCAAGGAGGGAGATGGCTAGTAAAGCGGCTGGAATGGCGAACCCGAGCACAAGGAGATGAGAAATGAGGTGCGTTTTAGAAACCTTTCCAAATCACACGGTGTACCATCTTCTGGGTTTCTCATGCATGTTTTCGACGTAGGAAGATGCCCTTGAACCTGGAGATTTGGGACCCATGGGATGGGTACCATACAGTATTTCTTTAAAGGGTGTGCGTTGGCTCACGCAACCTCACCAAACCTCTCAGCCCCAAGAGTGTCCACCCTTATGTCTCAATCAGCTGTGGGTCTAGATATGGTCAATCCAGGTTGCTTCACAGCCCCTGAACGAATTTTGTAAGAATTTCTCTCTCTTTCACTGTCGTTGTTTCACGGGTTTTGAAAAGTAATTTCTTTTTATAATGGGGTTTAGCTGCTTTTCACGGCTGTGTTTATGCCACTTTACACCCCCTTGACTCACTTACAGAGAGATATCAATACATAGGTTTGAAGATTCTTCCTAGTCAGATATATTCTTGTGCGGTGAATAGGGGGTGTTGAGGCCAGTTCACTGAGCAAGGAGTAGGTCTTGTCTACTACATATTGGGTTTATGGAACGGTATCGGAGCTAATTTGAAACCCTTGTTTTATGCATCACCCCACCTCACCTTTCCCGTTCAGCAGCCATAGTATGTTTTCTGAACGTGTGACTCTGTTCTCTTTTGTAATTCAGTTCAAGTGTAGCGGTTTTTACATTCCCTCTATAAGTGATATCTTATGATAAGTGTCCTTTTCTGTGTGACTTATTTCACTTAGAATCGTCGTACCTAAATCCACTCATCGTGCTGCTACTAGCCTTATGACGTGGATTTCATGGCTGAGTGATATTCCATTGTACATGAGGACCACAAATTCTTTATCCACTTTTCTCTTTCCTAGGATATTTAAGGTGTAATGAAGTGGGGGTTCTTGTCAACAGAGCAGCCCTAAACTTTGTGGTGCCTGTGTCTTGCTGATTTTTAGTTTTCCCAATTTATACGCCCATGAGTGGAAGTGCCCTATGCTCTCCAAGCTGTGTTTTTTAGATGTTTCAGGACACACCGTACACTTCTCCAGAGTGGCTGTTGGCAATTTACATCCCGCCCATCAGCGTAGGAAGGCTCCCATTTCTCCATGGCCGGTCTTGCATTTCTGGTTTGGACACTTTTTCCGCATGGCCCTTTTGCCCGCTGGGAAGCGAGACTTCTTTGGAGCGCTGATTTGCCTTTCCAGGTTGCTTGGTTGGCCAAAAAGGGCGTATGCGTTTTTTCCTGAATATATTCAGGAAAAAACGCTTACGCCCTTTTTGGCCAAGGGCATCATTGTCCACGTTTTGCCACTTTTCATGTGCTTTCAAGGCGATTCGAATCTACCTCCTGAAATCTGTTTCCTGCAATTCTGCCTTGCTTTCAAAGCCTCTTCGTTGCCTTCCCTCAATATATTTGTGGACGAGAGTTATCATTTATAACTCTGCAGGTTTGTGAATTGCAGTGCCCCTGAGCTCCATTTTTCCAGTCGCTTTTTTGGGAGCTGGCCGCAAAAGTGCAGGATTGCTTCAGGCCCTCTTCTGGTTCTGGGGGGCAGGCTGAGCTTGTGGTTAATTCTTCTTCCTGATGGGAAAATAGAGTGACCTGTGCCTGTCCCAACCCCTAGAGCTAGTCTCTCATTGGTTCCCCCTCTTCCCGTTCATCCTCAGGACAAATTGCAACCTGTACGGAACAGGAGGTTAAAGGTGCTGATTCTCCAAGGAGGGAGATGGCTAGTAAAGCGGCTGGAATGGCGAACCCGAGCACAAGGAGATGAGAAATGAGGTGCGTTTTAGAAACCTTTCCCGATCACACGGTGTACCATCTTCTGGGTTTCTCATGCATGTTTTCGACGTAGGAAGATGCCCTTGAACCTGGAGATTTGGGACCCATGGGATGGGTACCATGCAGTATTTCTTTAAAGGGTGTGCGTTGGCTCACGCAACCTCACCAAACCTCTCAGCCCCAAGAGTGTCCACCCTTTTGTCTCAATCAGCTGTGGGTCTAGATATGGTCAATCCAGGTTGCATCACAGCCCCTGAACGAATTTTGTAAGAATTTCTCTCTCTTTCACTGTCGTTGTTTCACGGGTTTTGAAAAGTAATTTCTTTTTATAATGGGGTTTAGCTGCTTTTCACGCCTGTGTTTATGCCGCTTTACACCCCCTTGACTCACTTACAGAGAGATATCAATACATAGTTTTGAAGATTCTTCCTAGTCAGATATATTCTTGTGCGGTGAATAGGGGGTGTTGAGGCCAGTTCACTGAGCAAGGAGTAGGTCTTGTCTACTACATATTGGGTTTATGAAACGGTATCGGAGCTAATTTGAAACCCTTGTTTTATGCATCACCCCACCTCACCTTTCCCGTTCAGCAGCCATAGTGTGTTTTCTGAACGTGTGACTCTGTTGTGTTTTGTAATTCAGTTCAAGTGTAGCGGTTTTTACATTCCCTCTATAAGTGATATCTTATGATAAGTGTCTTTTTCTGTGTGACTTATTTCACTTAGAATCGTCGTACCTAAATCCACTCATCGTGCTGGTACTAGCCTTATGACGTGGATTTCATGGCTGAGTGATATTCCATTGTACATGAGGACCACAACTTCATTATCCACTTTCTCTTTCCTAGGATATTTAAGGTGTAATGAAGTGGGGGTTCTTGTCAACAGAGCAGCCCTAAACTTTGGGGTGCCTGTGTCTTGCTGATTTTTAGTTTAACCAATTTATACGCCCATGAGTGGAAGTGCCCTATGCTCTCCAAGCTGTGTTTTTTAGATGTTTCAGGACACACCGTACACTTCTCTAGAGTGGCTGTTGGCAATTTACATCCCGCCCATCAGCGTAGCAAGGCTCCCATTTCTCCATGGCCGGTCCTGCATTTCTGGTTTGGACACTTTTTCCGCATGGCCCTTTTGCCCGCTGGGAAGCGAGACTTCTTTGGAGCGCTGATTTGCCTTTCCAGGTTGCTTGGTTCGCCAAAAAGGGCGTATGCGTTTTTTCCTGAATATATTCAGGAAAAAACGCTTACGCCCTTTTTGGCCAAGGGCATCATTGTCCACGTTTTGCCACTTTTAATGTGCTTTCAAGGCGATTCGAATCTACCTCCTGAAATCTGTTTCCTGCAATTCTGCCTTGCTTTCAAAGCCTCTTCGTTGCCTTCCCTCAATATATTTGTGGACGAGAGTTATCATTTATAACTCTGCAGTTTTGTGAATTGCAGTGCCCCTGAGCTCCATTTTTCCAGTCGCTTTTTTGGGAGCTGGCCGCAAAAGTGCAGGATTGCTTCAGGCCCTCTTCTGGTTCTGGGGGGCAGGCTGAGCTTGTGGTTAATTCTTCTTCCTGATGGGAAAATAGAGTGACCTGTGCCTGTCCCAACCCCTAGAGCTAGTCTCTCATTGGTTCCCCCTCTTCCCGTTCATCCTCAGGACAAATTGCAACCTGTACGGAACAGGAGGTTAAAGGTGCTGATTCTCCAAGGAGGGAGATGGCGAGTAAAGCGGCTGGAATGGCGAACCCGAGCACAAGGAGATGAGAAATGAGGTGCGTTTTAGAAACCTTTCCAAATCACACGGTGTACCATCTTCTGGGTTTCTCATGCATGTTTTCGACGTAGGAAGATGCCCTTGAACCTGGAGATTTGGGACCCATGGGATGGGTATCATGCAGTATTACTTTAAAGTGTGTGCGTTGGCTCACGCAACCTCACCAAACCTCTCAGCCCCAAGAGTGTCCACCCTTATGTCTCAATCAGCTGTGGGTCTAGATATGGTCAATCCAGGGTGCTTCACAGCCCCTGAACGAATTTTGTAAGAATTTCTCTCTCTTTCACTGTCGTTGTTTCACGGGTTTTGAAAAGTAATTTCTTTTTATAATGGGGTTTAGCTGCTTTTCACGGCTGTGTTTATGCCGCTTTACACCCCCTTGACTCACTTACAGAGAGATATCAATACATAGGTTTGAAGATTCTTCCTAGTCAGATATATTCTTGTGCGGTGAATAGGGGGTGTTGAGGCCAGTTCACTGAGCAAGGAGTAGGTCTTGTCTACTACATATTGGGTTTATGGAACGGTATCGGAGCTAATTTGAAACCCTTGCTTTATGCATCACCCCACCTCACCTTTCCCGTTCAGCAGCCATAGTGTGTTTTCTGAACGTGTGACTCTGTTCTCTTTTGTAATTCAGTTCAAGTGTAGCGGTTTTTACATTCCCTCTATAAGTGATATCTTATGATAAGTGTCCTTATCTGTGTGACTTATTTCACTTAGAATCGTCGTACCTAAATCCACACATCGTGCTGCTACTAGCCTTATGACGTGGATTTCATGGCTGAGTGATATTCCATTGTACATGAGGACCACAACTTCTTTATCCACTTTTCTCTTTCCTAGGATATTTAAGGTGTAATGAAGTGGGGGTTCTTGTCAACAAAGCAGCCCTAAACTTTGGGGTGCCTGTGTCTTGCTGATTTTTAGTTTTCCCAATTTATACGCCCATGAGTGGAAGTGCCCTATGCTCTCCAAGCTGTGTTTTTTAGATGTTTCAGGACACACCGTACACTTCTCCAGAGTAGCTGTTGGCAATTTACATCCCGCCCATCAGCGTAGCAAGGCTCCCATTTCTCCATGGCCGGTCCTGCATTTCTGGTTTGGACACTTTTTTCCGCATGGCCCTTTTGCCCGCTGGGAAGCGAGACTTCTTTAGAGCGCTGATTTGCCTTTCCAGGTTGCTTGGTTGGCCAAAAAGGGCGTATGCGTTTTTTCCTGAATATATTCAGGAAAAAACGCATACGCCCTTTTTGGCCAAGGGCATCATTGTCCAGGTTTTGCCGCTTTTCATGTGCTTTCAAGGCGATTCGAATCTACCTCCTGAAATCTGTTTCCTGCAATTCTGCCTTGCTTTCAAAGCCTCTTCGTTGCCTTCCCTCAATATATTTGTGGACGAGAGTCATCATTTATAACTCTGCAGTTTTGTGATTTGCAGTGCCCCTGAGCTCCATTTTTCCAGTCGCTTTTTTGGGAGCTGGCCGCAAAAGTGCAGGATTGCTTCAGGCCCTCTTCTGGTTCTGGGGGGCAGGCTGAGCTTGTGGTTAATTCTTCTTCCTGATGGGAAAATAGAGTGACCTGTGCCTGTCCCCACCCCTAGAGCTAGTCTCTCATTGGTTCCCCCTCTTCCCGTTCATCCTCAGGACAAATTGCAACCTGTACGGAACAGGAGGTTAAAGGTGCTGATTCTCCAAGGAGGGAGATGGCTAGTAAAGCGGCTGGAATGGCGAACCCGAGCACAAGGAGATGAGAAATGAGGTGCGTTTTAGAAACCTTTCCAAATCACACGGTGTACCATCTTCTGGGTTTCTCATGCATGTTTTCGACGTAGGAAGATGCCCTTGAACCTGGAGATTTGGGACCCATGGGATGGGTACCATGCAGTATTTCTTTAAAGGGTGTGCGTTGGCTCACGCAACCTCACCAAACCTCTCAGCCCCAAGAGTGTCCACCCTTATGTCTCAATCAGCTGTGGGTCTAGATATGGTCAATCCAGGTTGCTTCACAGCCCCTGAACGAATTTTGTAAGAATTTCTCTCTCTTTCACTGTCGTTGTTTCACGGGTTTTGAAAAGTAATTTCTTTTTATAATGGGGTTTAGCTGCTTTTCACGGCTGTGTTTATGCCGCTTTACACCCCCTTGACTCACTTACAGAGAGATATCAATACATAGGTTTGAAGATTCTTCCTAGTCAGATATATTCTTGTGCGGTGAATAGGGGGTGTTGAGGCCAGTTCACTGAGCAAGGAGTAGGTCTTGTCTACTACATATTGGGTTTATGGAACGGTATCGGAGCTAATTTGAAACCCTTGTTTTATGCATCACCCCACCTCACCTTTCCCGTTCAGCAGCCATAGTATGTTTTCTGAACGTGTGACTCTGTTCTCTTTTGTAATTCAGTTCAAGTGTAGCGGTTTTTACATTCCCTCTATAAGTGATATCTTATGATAAGTGTCCTTTTCTGTGTGACTTATTTCACTTAGAATCGTCGTACCTAAATCCACTCATCGTGCTGCTACTAGCCTTATGACGTGGATTTCATGGCTGAGTGATATTCCATTGTACATGAGGACCACAAATTCTTTATCCACTTTTCTCTTTCCTAGGATATTTAAGGTGTAATGAAGTGGGGGTTCTTGTCAACAGAGCAGCCCTAAACTTTGTGGTGCCTGTGTCTTGCTGATTTTTAGTTTTCCCAATTTATACGCCCATGAGTGGAAGTGCCCTATGCTCTCCAAGCTGTGTTTTTTAGATGTTTCAGGACACACCGTACACTTCTCCAGAGTGGCTGTTGGCAATTTACATCCCGCCCATCAGCGTAGGAAGGCTCCCATTTCTCCATGGCCGGTCCTGCATTTCTGGTTTGGACACTTTTTCCGCATGGCCCTTTTGCCCGCTGGGAAGCGAGACTTCTTTGGAGCGCTGATTTGCCTTTCCAGGTTGCTTGGTTGGCCAAAAAGGGCGTATGCGTTTTTTCCTGAATATATTCAGGAAAAAACGCTTACGCCCTTTTTGGCCAAGGGCATCATTGTCCACGTTTTGCCACTTTTCATGTGCTTTCAAGGCGATTCGAATCTACCTCCTGAAATCTGTTTCCTGCAATTCTGCCTTGCTTTCAAAGCCTCTTCGTTGCCTTCCCTCAATATATTTGTGGACGAGAGTTATCATTTATAACTCTGCAGGTTTGTGAATTGCAGTGCCCCTGAGCTCCATTTTTCCAGTCGCTTTTTTGGGAGCTGGCCGCAAAAGTGCAGGATTGCTTCAGGCCCTCTTCTGGTTCTGGGGGGCAGGCTGAGCTTGTGGTTAATTCTTCTTCCTGATGGGAAAATAGAGTGACCTGTGCCTGTCCCCACCCCTAGAGCTAGTCTCTCATTGGTTCCCCCTCTTCCCGTTCATCCTCAGGACAAATTGCAACCTGTACGGAACAGGAGGTTAAAGGTGCTGATTCTCCAAGGAGGGAGATGGCTAGTAAAGCGGCTGGAATGGCGAACCCGAGCACAAGGAGATGAGAAATGAGGTGCGTTTTAGAAACCTTTCCAAATCACACGGTGTACCATCTTCTGGGTTTCTCATGCATGTTTTCGACGTAGGAAGATGCCCTTGAACCTGGAGATTTGGGACCCATGGGATGGGTACCATGCAGTATTTCTTTAAAGGGTGTGCGTTGGCTCACGCAACCTCACCAAACCTCTCAGCCCCAAGAGTGTCCACCCTTATGTCTCAATCAGCTGTGGGTCTAGATATGGTCAATCCAGGTTGCTTCACACCCCCTGAACGAATTTTGTAAGAATTTCTCTCTCTTTCACTGTCGTTGTTTCACGGGTTTTGAAAAGTAATTTCTTTTTATAATGGGGTTTAGCTGCTTTTCACGGCTGTGTTTATGCCGCTTTACACCCCCTTGACTCACTTACAGAGAGATATCAATACATAGGTTTGAAGATTCTTCCTAGTCAGATATATTCTTGTGCGGTGAATAGGGGGTGTTGAGGCCAGTTCACTGAGCAAGGAGTAGGTCTTGTCTACTACATATTGGGTTTATGGAATGGTATCGGAGCTAATTTGAAACCCTTGTTTTATGCATCACCCCACCTCACCTTTCCCGTTCAGCAGCCATAGTATGTTTTCTGAACGTGTGACTCTGTTCTCTTTTGTAATTCAGTTCAAGTGTAGCGGTTTTTACATTCCCTCTATAAGTGATATCTTATGATAAGTGTCCTTTTCTGTGTGACTTATTTCACTTAGAATCGTCGTACCTAAATCCACTCATCGTGCTGCTACTAGCCTTATGACGTGGATTTCATGGCTGAGTGATATTCCATTGTACATGAGGACCACAAATTCTTTATCCACTTTTCTCTTTCCTAGGATATTTAAGGTGTAATGAAGTGGGGGTTCTTGTCAACAAAGCAGCCCTAAATTTTGGGGTGCCTGTGTCTTGCTGATTTTTAGTTTTCCCAATTTATACGCCCATGAGTGGAAGTGCCCTATGCTCTCCAAGCTGTGTTTTTTAGATGTTTCAGGACACACCGTACACTTCTCCAGAGTAGCTGTTGGCAATTTACATCCCGCCCATCAGCGTAGCAAGGCTCCCATTTCTCCATGGCCGGTCCTGCATTTCTGGTTTGGACACTTTTTTCCGCATGGCCCTTTTGCCCGCTGGGAAGCAAGACTTCTTTAGAGCGCTGATTTGCCTTTCCAGGTTGCTTGGTTGGCCAAAAAGGGCGTATGCGTTTTTTCCTGAATATATTCAGGAAAAAACGCATACGCCCTTTTTGGCCAAGGGCATCATTGTCCAGGTTTTGCCGCTTTTCATGTGCTTTCAAGGCGATTCGAATCTACCTCCTGAAATCTGTTTCCTGCAATTCTGCCTTGCTTTCAAAGCCTCTTCGTTGCCTTCCCTCAATATATTTGTGGACGAGAGTCATCATTTATAACTCTGCAGTTTTGTGATTTGCAGTGCCCCTGAGCTCCATTTTTCCAGTCGCTTTTTTGGGAGCTGGCCGCAAAAGTGCAGGATTGCTTCAGGCCCTCTTCTGGTTCTGGGGGGCAGGCTGAGCTTGTGGTTAATTCTTCTTCCTGATGGGAAAATAGAGTGACCTGTGCCTGTCCCCACCCCTAGAGCTAGTCTCTCATTGGTTCCCCCTCTTCCCGTTCATCCTCAGGACAAATTGCAACCTGTACGGAACAGGAGGTTAAAGGTGCTGATTCTCCAAGGAGGGAGATGGCTAGTAAAGCGGCTGGAATGGCGAACCCGAGCACAAGGAGATGAGAAATGAGGTGCGTTTTAGAAACCTTTCCAAATCACACGGTGTACCATCTTCTGGGTTTCTCATGCATGTTTTCGACGTAGGAAGATGCCCTTGAACCTGGAGATTTGGGACCCATGGGATGGGTACCATGCAGTATTTCTTTAAAGGGTGTGCGTTGGCTCACGCAACCTCACCAAACCTCTCAGCCCCAAGAGTGTCCACCCTTATGTCTCAATCAGCTGTGGGTCTAGATATGGTCAATCCAGGTTGCTTCACAGCCCCTGAACGAATTTTGTAAGAATTTCTCTCTCTTTCACTGTCGTTGTTTCACGGGTTTTGAAAAGTAATTTCTTTTTATAATGGGGTTTAGCTGCTTTTCACGGCTGTGTTTATGCCGCTTTACACCCCCTTGACTCACTTACAGAGAGATATCAATACATAGGTTTGAAGATTCTTCCTAGTCAGATATATTCTTGTGCGGTGAATAGGGGGTGTTGAGGCCAGTTCACTGAGCAAGGAGTAGGTCTTGTCTACTACATATTGGGTTTATGGAACGGTATCGGAGCTAATTTGAAACCCTTGTTTTATGCATCACCCCACCTCACCTTTCCCGTTCAGCAGCCATAGTATGTTTTCTGAACGTGTGACTCTGTTCTCTTTTGTAATTCAGTTCAAGTGTAGCGGTTTTTACATTCCCTCTATAAGTGATATCTTATGATAAGTGTCCTTTTCTGTGTGACTTATTTCACTTAGAATCGTCGTACCTAAATCCACTCATCGTGCTGCTACTAGCCTTATGACGTGGATTTCATGGCTGAGTGATATTCCATTGTACATGAGGACCACAAATTCTTTATCCACTTTTCTCTTTCCTAGGATATTTAAGGTGTAATGAAGTGGGGGTTCTTGTCAACAGAGCAGCCCTAAACTTTGTGGTGCCTGTGTCTTGCTGATTTTTAGTTTTCCCAATTTATACGCCCATGAGTGGAAGTGCCCTATGCTCTCCAAGCTGTGTTTTTTAGATGTTTCAGGACACACCGTACACTTCTCCAGAGTGGCTGTTGGCAATTTACATCCCGCCCATCAGCGTAGGAAGGCTCCCATTTCTCCATGGCCGGTCCTGCATTTCTGGTTTGGACACTTTTTCCGCATGGCCCTTTTGCCCGCTGGGAAGCGAGACTTCTTTGGAGCGCTGATTTGCCTTTCCAGGTTGCTTGGTTGGCCAAAAAGGGCGTATGCGTTTTTTCCTGAATATATTCAGGAAAAAACGCTTACGCCCTTTTTGGCCAAGGGCATCATTGTCCACGTTTTGCCACTTTTCATGTGCTTTCAAGGCGATTCGAATCTACCTCCTGAAATCTGTTTCCTGCAATTCTGCCTTGCTTTCAAAGCCTCTTCGTTGCCTTCCCTCAATATATTTGTGGACGAGAGTTATCATTTATAACTCTGCAGGTTTGTGAATTGCAGTGCCCCTGAGCTCCATTTTTCCAGTCGCTTTTTTGGGAGCTGGCCGCAAAAGTGCAGGATTGCTTCAGGCCCTCTTCTGGTTCTGGGGGGCAGGCTGAGCTTGTGGTTAATTCTTCTTCCTGATGGGAAAATAGAGTGACCTGTGCCTGTCCCCACCCCTAGAGCTAGTCTCTCATTGGTTCCCCCTCTTCCCGTTCATCCTCAGGACAAATTGCAACCTGTACGGAACAGGAGGTTAAAGGTGCTGATTCTCCAAGGAGGGAGATGGCTAGTAAAGCGGCTGGAATGGCGAACCCGAGCACAAGGAGATGAGAAATGAGGTGCGTTTTAGAAACCTTTCCAAATCACACGGTGTACCATCTTCTGGGTTTCTCATGCATGTTTTCGACGTAGGAAGATGCCCTTGAACCTGGAGATTTGGGACCCATGGGATGGGTACCATGCAGTATTTCTTTAAAGGGTGTGCGTTGGCTCACGCAACCTCACCAAACCTCTCAGCCCCAAGAGTGTCCACCCTTATGTCTCAATCAGCTGTGGGTCTAGATATGGTCAATCCAGGTTGCTTCACAGCCCCTGAACGAATTTTGTAAGAATTTCTCTCTCTTTCACTGTCGTTGTTTCACGGGTTTTGAAAAGTAATTTCTTTTTATAATGGGGTTTAGCTGCTTTTCACGGCTGTGTTTATGCCGCTTTACACCCCCTTGACTCACTTACAGAGAGATATCAATACATAGGTTTGAAGATTCTTCCTAGTCAGATATATTCTTGTGCGGTGAATAGGGGGTGTTGAGGCCAGTTCACTGAGCAAGGAGTAGGTCTTGTCTACTACATATTGGGTTTATGGAACGGTATCGGAGCTAATTTGAAACCCTTGTTTTATGCATCACCCCACCTCACCTTTCCCGTTCAGCAGCCATAGTATGTTTTCTGAACGTGTGACTCTGTTCTCTTTTGTAATTCAGTTCAAGTGTAGCGGTTTTTACATTCCCTCTATAAGTGATATCTTATGATAAGTGTCCTTTTCTGTGTGACTTATTTCACTTAGAATCGTCGTACCTAAATCCACTCATCGTGCTGCTACTAGCCTTATGACGTGGATTTCATGGCTGAGTGATATTCCATTGTACATGAGGACCACAAATTCTTTATCCACTTTTCTCTTTCCTAGGATATTTAAGGTGTAATGAAGTGGGGGTTCTTGTCAACAGAGCAGCCCTAAACTTTGTGGTGCCTGTGTCTTGCTGATTTTTAGTTTTCCCAATTTATACGCCCATGAGTGGAAGTGCCCTATGCTCTCCAAGCTGTGTTTTTTAGATGTTTCAGGACACACCGTACACTTCTCCAGAGTGGCTGTTGGCAATTTACATCCCGCCCATCAGCGTAGGAAGGCTCCCATTTCTCCATGGCCGGTCCTGCATTTCTGGTTTGGACACTTTTTCCGCATGGCCCTTTTGCCCGCTGGGAAGCGAGACTTCTTTGGAGCGCTGATTTGCCTTTCCAGGTTGCTTGGTTGGCCAAAAAGGGCGTATGCGTTTTTTCCTGAATATATTCAGGAAAAAACGCTTACGCCCTTTTTGGCCAAGGGCATCATTGTCCACGTTTTGCCACTTTTCATGTGCTTTCAAGGCGATTCGAATCTACCTCCTGAAATCTGTTTCCTGCAATTCTGCCTTGCTTTCAAAGCCTCTTCGTTGCCTTCCCTCAATATATTTGTGGACGAGAGTTATCATTTATAACTCTGCAGGTTTGTGAATTGCAGTGCCCCTGAGCTCCATTTTTCCAGTCGCTTTTTTGGGAGCTGGCCGCAAAAGTGCAGGATTGCTTCAGGCCCTCTTCTGGTTCTGGGGGGCAGGCTGAGCTTGTGGTTAATTCTTCTTCCTGATGGGAAAATAGAGTGACCTGTGCCTGTCCCCACCCCTAGAGCTAGTCTCTCATTGGTTCCCCCTCTTCCCGTTCATCCTCAGGACAAATTGCAACCTGTACGGAACAGGAGGTTAAAGGTGCTGATTCTCCAAGGAGGGAGATGGCTAGTAAAGCGGCTGGAATGGCGAACCCGAGCACAAGGAGATGAGAAATGAGGTGCGTTTTAGAAACCTTTCCAAATCACACGGTGTACCATCTTCTGGGTTTCTCATGCATGTTTTCGACGTAGGAAGATGCCCTTGAACCTGGAGATTTGGGACCCATGGGATGGGTACCATGCAGTATTTCTTTAAAGGGTGTGCGTTGGCTCACGCAACCTCACCAAACCTCTCAGCCCCAAGAGTGTCCACCCTTATGTCTCAATCAGCTGTGGGTCTAGATATGGTCAATCCAGGTTGCTTCACAGCCCCTGAACGAATTTTGTAAGAATTTCTCTCTCTTTCACTGTCGTTGTTTCACGGGTTTTGAAAAGTAATTTCTTTTTATAATGGGGTTTAGCTGCTTTTCACGGCTGTGTTTATGCCGCTTTACACCCCCTTGACTCACTTACAGAGAGATATCAATACATAGGTTTGAAGATTCTTCCTAGTCAGATATATTCTTGTGCGGTGAATAGGGGGTGTTGAGGCCAGTTCACTGAGCAAGGAGTAGGTCTTGTCTACTACATATTGGGTTTATGGAACGGTATCGGAGCTAATTTGAAACCCTTGTTTTATGCATCACCCCACCTCACCTTTCCCGTTCAGCAGCCATAGTATGTTTTCTGAACGTGTGACTCTGTTCTCTTTTGTAATTCAGTTCAAGTGTAGCGGTTTTTACATTCCCTCTATAAGTGATATCTTATGATAAGTGTCCTTTTCTGTGTGACTTATTTCACTTAGAATCGTCGTACCTAAATCCACTCATCGTGCTGCTACTAGCCTTATGACGTGGATTTCATGGCTGAGTGATATTCCATTGTACATGAGGACCACAAATTCTTTATCCACTTTTCTCTTTCCTAGGATATTTAAGGTGTAATGAAGTGGGGGTTCTTGTCAACAGAGCAGCCCTAAACTTTGTGGTGCCTGTGTCTTGCTGATTTTTAGTTTTCCCAATTTATACGCCCATGAGTGGAAGTGCCCTATGCTCTCCAAGCTGTGTTTTTTAGATGTTTCAGGACACACCGTACACTTCTCCAGAGTGGCTGTTGGCAATTTACATCCCGCCCATCAGCGTAGGAAGGCTCCCATTTCTCCATGGCCGGTCTTGCATTTCTGGTTTGGACACTTTTTCCGCATGGCCCTTTTGCCCGCTGGGAAGCGAGACTTCTTTGGAGCGCTGATTTGCCTTTCCAGGTTGCTTGGTTGGCCAAAAAGGGCGTATGCGTTTTTTCCTGAATATATTCAGGAAAAAACGCTTACGCCCTTTTTGGCCAAGGGCATCATTGTCCACGTTTTGCCACTTTTCATGTGCTTTCAAGGCGATTCGAATCTACCTCCTGAAATCTGTTTCCTGCAATTCTGCCTTGCTTTCAAAGCCTCTTCGTTGCCTTCCCTCAATATATTTGTGGACGAGAGTTATCATTTATAACTCTGCAGGTTTGTGAATTGCAGTGCCCCTGAGCTCCATTTTTCCAGTCGCTTTTTTGGGAGCTGGCCGCAAAAGTGCAGGATTGCTTCAGGCCCTCTTCTGGTTCTGGGGGGCAGGCTGAGCTTGTGGTTAATTCTTCTTCCTGATGGGAAAATAGAGTGACCTGTGCCTGTCCCAACCCCTAGAGCTAGTCTCTCATTGGTTCCCCCTCTTCCCGTTCATCCTCAGGACAAATTGCAACCTGTACGGAACAGGAGGTTAAAGGTGCTGATTCTCCAAGGAGGGAGATGGCTAGTAAAGCGGCTGGAATGGCGAACCCGAGCACAAGGAGATGAGAAATGAGGTGCGTTTTAGAAACCTTTCCAAATCACACGGTGTACCATCTTCTGGGTTTCTCATGCATGTTTTCGACGTAGGAAGATGCCCTTGAACCTGGAGATTTGGGACCCATGGGATGGGTACCATGCAGTATTACTTTAAAGTGTGTGCGTTGGCTCACGCAACCTCACCAAACCTCTCAGCCCCAAGAGTGTCCACCCTTATGTCTAAATCAGCTGTGGGTCTAGATATGGTCAATCCAGGTTGCTTCACAGCCCCTGAACGAATTATGTAAGAATTTCTCTCTCTTTCACTGTCTTTGTTTCACGGGTTTTGAAAAGTAATTTATTTTTATAATGGGGTTTAGCTGCTTTTCACGGCTGTGTTTAGGCCGCTTTACACCCCCTTGACTCACTTACAGAGCGATATCAATACATAGGTTTGAAGATTCTTACTAGTCAGATATATTCTTTTTTTTTTTTTTTTTTTTTTTTTTTTTTTTAAGTCAGATATATTCTTGTGCGGTGAATAGGGGGTGTTGAGGCCAGTTCACTGAGCAAGGAGTAGGTCTTGTCTACTACATACTGGGTTTCTGGAACGGTATCGGAGCTAATTTGAAACCCTTGTTTTATGCATCACCCCACCTCACCTTTCCCGTTCAGTAACCATAGTGTGTTTTCTAAACGTGTGACTCTGTTCTGTTTTGTAATTCAGTTCAAGTGTAGCGTTTTTTACATTCCCTCTATGAGTGATATCTTATGATAAGTGTCTTTTTCTGTGTGACTTATTTCACTTAGAATCGTCCTACCTAAATCCACTCATCGTGCTGCTACTAGCCTTATGACGTGGATTTCATGGCTGAGTGATATTCCATTGTACATGAGGACCACAACTTCTTTATCCACTTTTCTCTTTCCTAGGATATTTAAGGTGTAATGAAGTGGGGGTTCTTGTCAACAGAGCAGCCCTAAACTTTGGGGTGCCTGTGTCTTGCTGATTTTTAGTTTTCCCAATTTATACGCCCATGAGTGGAAGTGCCCTATGCTCTCCAAGCTGTGTTTTTTAGATGTTTCAGGACACACCATACACTTCTCCATAGTGGCTGTGGGCAGTTTACATCCCGCCCATCAGCGTAGCAAGGCTCCCATTTCTCCATGGCCGGTCCTGCATTTCTGGTTTGGACACTTTTTTCCGCATGGCCCTTTTGCCCGCTGGGAAGCGAGACTTCTTTGGAGCGCTGATTTGCCTTTCCAGGTTGCTTGGTTGGCCAAAAAGGGCGTATGCGTTTTTTCCTGAATATATTCAGGAAAAAACGCATACGCCCTTTTTGGCCAAGGGCATCATTGTCCAGGTTTTGCCGCTTTTCATGTGCTTTCAAGGCGATTCGAATCTACCTCCTGAAATCTGTTTCCTGCAATTCTGCCTTGCTTTCAAAGCCTCTTCGTTGCCTTCCCTCAATATATTTGTGGACGAGAGTTATCATTTATAACTCTGCAGGTTTGTGAATTGCAGTGCCCCTGAGCTCCATTTTTCCAGTCGCTTTTTTGGGAGCTGGCCGCAAAAGTGCAGGATTGCTTCAGGCCCTATTCTGGTTCTGGGGGGCAGGCTGAGCTTGTGGTTAATTCTTCTTCCTGATGGGAAAATAGAGTGACCTGTGCCTGTCCCAACCCCTAGAGCTAGTCTCTCATTGGTTCCCCCTCTTCCCGTTCATCCTCAGGACAAATTGCAACCTGTACGGAACAGGAGGTTAAAGGTGCTGATTCTCCAAGGAGGGAGATGGCTAGTAAAGCGGCTGGAATGGCGAACCCGAGCACAAGGAGATGAGAAATGAGGTGCGTTTTAGAAACCTTTCCAAATCACACGGTGTACCATCTTCTGGGTTTCTCATGCATGTTTTCGACGTAGGAAGATGCCCTTGAACCTGGAGATTTGGGACCCATGGGATGGGTACCATGCAGTATTACTTTAAAGGGTGTGCGTTGGCTCACGCAACCTCACCAAACCTCTCAGCCCCAAGAGTGTCCACCCTTATGTCTCAATCAGCTGTGGGTCTAGATATGGTCAATCCAGGTTGCATCACAGCCCCTGAACGAATTTTGTAAGAATTTCTCTCTCTTTCACTGTCTTTGTTTCACGGGTTTTGAAAAGTAATTTCTTTTTATAATGGGGTTTAGCTGCTTTTCACGCCTGTGTTTATGCCGCTTTACACCCCCTTCACTCACTTACAGAGCGATATCAATACATAGGTTTGAAGATTCTTCCTAGTCAGATATATTCTTGTGCGGTGAATAGGGGGTGTTGAGGCCAGTTCACTGAGCAAGGAGTAGGTCTTGTCTACTACATATTGGGTTTATGGAACGATATCTGAGCTCATTTGAAACCCTTGTTTTAGCCATCACCCCAGCTCCCTTTTCCGGTTCAGCAGCCATAGTGTGTTTTCTAAACGTGTGACTCTGTTCTGTTTTGTAATTCAGTTCAAGTGTAGCGGTTTTTACATTCCCTCTATAAGTGATATCTTATGATAAGTGTCCTTTTCTGTGTGACTTATTTCACTTAGAATCGTCGTACCTAAATCCACTCATCGTGCTGCTACTAGCCTTATGACGTGGATTTCATGGCTGAGTGATATTCCATTGTACATGAGGACCACAAATTCTTTATCCACTTTTCTCTTTCCTAGGATATTTAAGGTGTAATGAAGTGGGGGTTCTTGTCAACAAAGCAGCCCTAAACTTTGGGGTGCCTGTGTCTTGCTGATTTTTAGTTTTCCCAATTTATACGCCCATGAGTGGAAGTGCCCTATGCTCTCCAAGCTGTGTTTTTTAGATGTTTCAGGACACACCGTACACTTCTCCAGAGTAGCTGTTGGCAATTTACATCCCGCCCATCAGCGTAGCAAGGCTCCCATTTCTCCATGGCCGGTCCTGCATTTCTGGTTTGGACACTTTTTTCCGCATGGCCCTTTTGCCCGCTGGGAAGCAAGACTTCTTTAGAGCGCTGATTTGCCTTTCCAGGTTGCTTGGTTGGCCAAAAAGGGCGTATGCGTTTTTTCCTGAATATATTCAGGAAAAAACGCATACGCCCTTTTTGGCCAAGGGCATCATTGTCCAGGTTTTGCCGCTTTTCATGTGCTTTCAAGGCGATTCGAATCTACCTCCTGAAATCTGTTTCCTGCAATTCTGCCTTGCTTTCAAAGCCTCTTCGTTGCCTTCCCTCAATATATTTGTGGACGAGAGTCATCATTTATAACTCTGCAGTTTTGTGATTTGCAGTGCCCCTGAGCTCCATTTTTCCAGTCGCTTTTTTGGGAGCTGGCCGCAAAAGTGCAGGATTGCTTCAGGCCCTCTTCTGGTTCTGGGGGGCAGGCTGAGCTTGTGGTTAATTCTTCTTCCTGATGGGAAAATAGAGTGACCTGTGCCTGTCCCCACCCCTAGAGCTAGTCTCTCATTGGTTCCCCCTCTTCCCGTTCATCCTCAGGACAAATTGCAACCTGTACGGAACAGGAGGTTAAAGGTGCTGATTCTCCAAGGAGGGAGATGGCTAGTAAAGCGGCTGGAATGGCGAACCCGAGCACAAGGAGATGAGAAATGAGGTGCGTTTTAGAAACCTTTCCAAATCACACGGTGTACCATCTTCTGGGTTTCTCATGCATGTTTTCGACGTAGGAAGATGCCCTTGAACCTGGAGATTTGGGACCCATGGGATGGGTACCATGCAGTATTTCTTTAAAGGGTGTGCGTTGGCTCACGCAACCTCACCAAACCTCTCAGCCCCAAGAGTGTCCACCCTTATGTCTCAATCAGCTGTGGGTCTAGATATGGTCAATCCAGGTTGCTTCACAGCCCCTGAACGAATTTTGTAAGAATTTCTCTCTCTTTCACTGTCGTTGTTTCACGGGTTTTGAAAAGTAATTTCTTTTTATAATGGGGTTTAGCTGCTTTTCACGGCTGTGTTTATGCCGCTTTACACCCCCTTGACTCACTTACAGAGAGATATCAATACATAGGTTTGAAGATTCTTCCTAGTCAGATATATTCTTGTGCGGTGAATAGGGGGTGTTGAGGCCAGTTCACTGAGCAAGGAGTAGGTCTTGTCTACTACATATTGGGTTTATGGAACGGTATCGGAGCTAATTTGAAACCCTTGTTTTATGCATCACCCCACCTCACCTTTCCCGTTCAGCAGCCATAGTATGTTTTCTGAACGTGTGACTCTGTTCTCTTTTGTAATTCAGTTCAAGTGTAGCGGTTTTTACATTCCCTCTATAAGTGATATCTTATGATAAGTGTCCTTTTCTGTGTGACTTATTTCACTTAGAATCGTCGTACCTAAATCCACTCATCGTGCTGCTACTAGCCTTATGACGTGGATTTCATGGCTGAGTGATATTCCATTGTACATGAGGACCACAAATTCTTTATCCACTTTTCTCTTTCCTAGGATATTTAAGGTGTAATGAAGTGGGGGTTCTTGTCAACAGAGCAGCCCTAAACTTTGTGGTGCCTGTGTCTTGCTGATTTTTAGTTTTCCCAATTTATACGCCCATGAGTGGAAGTGCCCTATGCTCTCCAAGCTGTGTTTTTTAGATGTTTCAGGACACACCGTACACTTCTCCAGAGTGGCTGTTGGCAATTTACATCCCGCCCATCAGCGTAGGAAGGCTCCCATTTCTCCATGGCCGGTCTTGCATTTCTGGTTTGGACACTTTTTCCGCATGGCCCTTTTGCCCGCTGGGAAGCGAGACTTCTTTGGAGCGCTGATTTGCCTTTCCAGGTTGCTTGGTTGGCCAAAAAGGGCGTATGCGTTTTTTCCTGAATATATTCAGGAAAAAACGCTTACGCCCTTTTTGGCCAAGGGCATCATTGTCCACGTTTTGCCACTTTTCATGTGCTTTCAAGGCGATTCGAATCTACCTCCTGAAATCTGTTTCCTGCAATTCTGCCTTGCTTTCAAAGCCTCTTCGTTGCCTTCCCTCAATATATTTGTGGACGAGAGTTATCATTTATAACTCTGCAGGTTTGTGAATTGCAGTGCCCCTTAGCTCCATTTTTCCAGTCGCTTTTTTGGGAGCTGGCCGCAAAAGTGCAGGATTGCTTCAGGCCCTCTTCTGGTTCTGGGGGGCAGGCTGAGCTTGTGGTTAATTCTTCTTCCTGATGGGAAAATAGAGTGACCTGTGCCTGTCCCAACCCCTAGAGCTAGTCTCTCATTGGTTCCCCCTCTTCCCGTTCATCCTCAGGACAAATTGCAACCTGTACGGAACAGGAGGTTAAAGGTGCTGATTCTCCAAGGAGGGAGATGGCTAGTAAAGCGGCTGGAATGGCGAACCCGAGCACAAGGAGATGAGAAATGAGGTGCGTTTTAGAAACCTTTCCAAATCACACGGTGTACCATCTTCTGGGTTTCTCATGCATGTTTTCGACGTAGGAAGATGCCCTTGAACCTGGAGATTTGGGACCCATGGGATGGGTACCATGCAGTATTACTTTAAAGTGTGTGCGTTGGCTCACGCAACCTCACCAAACCTCTCAGCCCCAAGAGTGTCCACCCTTATGTCTAAATCAGCTGTGGGTCTAGATATGGTCAATCCAGGTTGCTTCACAGCCCCTGAACGAATTATGTAAGAATTTCTCTCTCTTTCACTGTCTTTGTTTCACGGGTTTTGAAAAGTAATTTCTTTTTATAATGGGGTTTAGCTGCTTTTCACGGCTGTGTTTAGGCCGCTTTACACCCCCTTGACTCACTTACAGAGCGATATCAATACATAGGTTTGAAGATTCTTACTAGTCAGATATATTCTTTTTTTTTTTTTTTTTTTTTTTTTTTTTTTAAGTCAGATATATTCTTGTGCGGTGAATAGGGGGTGTTGAGGCCAGTTCACTGAGCAAGGAGTAGGTCTTGTCTACTACATACTGGGTTTCTGGAACGGTATCGGAGCTAATTTGAAACCCTTGTTTTATGCATCACCCCACCTCACCTTTCCCGTTCAGTAACCATAGTGTGTTTTCTAAACGTGTGACTCTGTTCTGTTTTGTAATTCAGTTCAAGTGTAGCGTTTTTTACATTCCCTCTATGAGTGATATCTTATGATAAGTGTCTTTTTCTGTGTGACTTATTTCACTTAGAATCGTCCTACCTAAATCCACTCATCGTGCTGCTACTAGCCTTATGACGTGGATTTCATGGCTGAGTGATATTCCATTGTACATGAGGACCACAACTTCTTTATCCACTTTTCTCTTTCCTAGGATATTTAAGGTGTAATGAAGTGGGGGTTCTTGTCAACAGAGCAGCCCTAAACTTTGGGGTGCCTGTGTCTTGCTGATTTTTAGTTTTCCCAATTTATACGCCCATGAGTGGAAGTGCCCTATGCTCTCCAAGCTGTGTTTTTTAGATGTTTCAGGACACACCATACACTTCTCCATAGTGGCTGTGGGCAGTTTACATCCCGCCCATCAGCGTAGCAAGGCTCCCATTTCTCCATGGCCGGTCCTGCATTTCTGGTTTGGACACTTTTTTCCGCATGGCCCTTTTGCCCGCTGGGAAGCGAGACTTCTTTGGAGCGCTGATTTGCCTTTCCAGGTTGCTTGGTTGGCCAAAAAGGGCGTATGCGTTTTTTCCTGAATATATTCAGGAAAAAACGCATACGCCCTTTTTGGCCAAGGGCATCATTGTCCAGGTTTTGCCGCTTTTCATGTGCTTTCAAGGCGATTCGAATCTACCTCCTGAAATCTGTTTCCTGCAATTCTGCCTTGCTTTCAAAGCCTCTTCGTTGCCTTCCCTCAATATATTTGTGGACGAGAGTTATCATTTATAACTCTGCAGGTTTGTGAATTGCAGTGCCCCTGAGCTCCATTTTTCCAGTCGCTTTTTTGGGAGCTGGCCGCAAAAGTGCAGGATTGCTTCAGGCCCTCTTCTGGTTCTGGGGGGCAGGCTGAGCTTGTGGTTAATTCTTCTTCCTGATGGGAAAATAGAGTGACCTGTGCCTGTCCCAACCCCTAGAGCTAGTCTCTCATTGGTTCCCCCTCTTCCCGTTCATCCTCAGGACAAATTGCAACCTGTACGGAACAGGAGGTTAAAGGTGCTGATTCTCCAAGGAGGGAGATGGCTAGTAAAGCGGCTGGAATGGCGAACCCGAGCACAAGGAGATGAGAAATGAGGTGCGTTTTAGAAACCTTTCCAAATCACACGGTGTACCATCTTCTGGGTTTCTCATGCATGTTTTCGACGTAGGAAGATGCCCTTGAACCTGGAGATTTGGGACCCATGGGATGGGTACCATGCAGTATTACTTTAAAGGGTGTGCGTTGGCTCACGCAACCTCACCAAACCTCTCAGCCCCAAGAGTGTCCACCCTTATGTCTCAATCAGCTGTGGGTCTAGATATGGTCAATCCAGGTTGCATCACAGCCCCTGAACGAATTTTGTAAGAATTTCTCTCTCTTTCACTGTCTTTGTTTCACGGGTTTTGAAAAGTAATTTCTTTTTATAATGGGGTTTAGGTGCTTTTCACGCCTGTGTTTATGCCGCTTTACACCCCCTTCACTCACTTACAGAGCGATATCAATACATAGGTTTGAAGATTCTTCCTAGTCAGATATATTCTTGTGCGGTGAATAGGGGGTGTTGAGGCCAGTTCACTGAGCAAGGAGTAGGTCTTGTCTACTACATATTGGGTTTATGGAACGATATCTGAGCTCATTTGAAACCCTTGTTTTAGCCATCACCCCAGCTCCCTTTTCCGGTTCAGCAGCCATAGTGTGTTTTCTAAACGTGTGACTCTGTTCTGTTTTGTAATTCAGTTCAAGTGTAGCATTTTTTACATTCCCTCTATAAGTGATATCTTATGATAAGTGTCTTTTTCTGTGTGACTTATTTCACTTAGAATCGTCGTACCTAAATCCACTCATCGTGCTGCTACTAGCCTTATGACGTGGATTTCATGGCTGAGTGATATTCCATTGTACATGAGGACCACAAATTCTTTATCCACTTTTCTCTTTCCTAGGATATTTAAGGTGTAATGAAGTGGGGGTTCTTGTCAACAGAGCAGCCCTAAACTTTGTGGTGCCTGTGTCTTGCTGATTTTTAGTTTTCCCAATTTATACGCCCATGAGTGGAAGTGCCCTATGCTCTCCAAGCTGTGTTTTTTAGATGTTTCAGGACACACCGTACACTTCTCCAGAGTGGCTGTTGGCAATTTACATCCCGCCCATCAGCGTAGCAAGGCTCCCATTTCTCCATGGCCGGTCCTGCATTTCTGGTTTGGACACTTTTTCCGCATGGCCCTTTTGCCCGCTGGGAAGCGAGACTTCTTTGGAGCGCTGATTTGCCTTTCCAGGTTGCTTGGTTCGCCAAAAAGGGCGTATGCGTTTTTTCCTGAATATATTCAGGAAAAAACGCTTACGCCCTTTTTGGCCAAGGGCATCATTGTCCACGTTTTGCCACTTTTCATGTGCTTTCAAGGCGATTCGAATCTACCTCCTGAAATCTGTTTCCTGCAATTCTGCCTTGCTTTCAAAGCCTCTTCGTTGCCTTCCCTCAATATATTTGTGGACGAGAGTTATCATTTATAACTCTGCAGGTTTGTGAATTGCAGTGCCCCTGAGCTCCATTTTTCCAGTCGCTTTTTTGGGAGCTGGCCGCAAAAGTGCAGGATTGCTTCAGGCCCTCTTCTGGTTCTGGGGGACAGGCTGAGCTTGTGGTTAATTCTTCTTCCTGATGGGAAAATAGAGTGACCTGTGCCTGTCCCAACCCCTAGAGCTAGTCTCTCATTGGTTCCCCCTTTTCCCGTTCATCCTCAGGACAAATTGCAACCTGTACGGAACAGGAGGTTAAAGGTGCTGATTCTCCAAGGAGGGAGATGGCTAGTAAAGCGGCTGGAATGGCGAACCCGAGCACAAGGAGATGAGAAATGAGGTGCGTTTTAGAAACCTTTCCCGATCACACGGTGTACCATCTTCTGGGTTTCTCATGCATGTTTTCGACGTAGGAAGATGCCCTTGAACCTGGAGATTTGGGACCCATGGGATGGGTACCATGCAGTATTACTTTAAAGGGTCTGCGTTGGCTCACGCAACCTCACCAAACCTCTCAGCCCCAAGAGTGTCCACCCTTATGTCTCAATCAGCTGTGGGTCTAGATATGGTCAATCCAGGTTGCTTCACAGCCCCTGTGCGAATTTTGTAAGAATTTCACTCTCTTTCACTGTCGTTGTTTCACGGGTTTTGAAAAGTAATTTCTTTTTATAATGGGGTTTAGCTGCTTTTCACGGCTGTGTTTATGCCGCTTTACACCCCCTTGACTCACTTACAGAGAGATATCAATACATAGGTTTGAAGATTCTTCCTAGTCAGATATATTCTTGTGCGGTGAATAGGGGGTGTTGAGGCCAGTTCACTGAGCAAGGAGTAGGTCTTGTCTACTACATATTGGGTTTATGGAACGGTATCGGAGCTAATTTGAAACCCTTGTTTTATGCATCACCCCACCTCACCTTTCCCGTTCAGCAGCCATAGTATGTTTTCTGAACGTGTGACTCTGTTCTCTTTTGTAATTCAGTTCAAGTGTAGCGGTTTTTACATTCCCTCTATAAGTGATATCTTATGATAAGTGTCCTTTTCTGTGTGACTTATTTCACTTAGAATCGTCGTACCTAAATCCACTCATCGTGCTGCTACTAGCCTTATGACGTGGATTTCATGGCTGAGTGATATTCCATTGTACATGAGGACCACAAATTCTTTATCCACTTTTCTCTTTCCTAGGATATTTAAGGTGTAATGAAGTGGGGGTTCTTGTCAACAGAGCAGCCCTAAACTTTGTGGTGCCTGTGTCTTGCTGATTTTTAGTTTTCCCAATTTATACGCCCATGAGTGGAAGTGCCCTATGCTCTCCAAGCTGTGTTTTTTAGATGTTTCAGGACACACCGTACACTTCTCCAGAGTGGCTGTTGGCAATTTACATCCCGCCCATCAGCGTAGGAAGGCTCCCATTTCTCCATGGCCGGTCTTGCATTTCTGGTTTGGACACTTTTTCCGCATGGCCCTTTTGCCCGCTGGGAAGCGAGACTTCTTTGGAGCGCTGATTTGCCTTTCCAGGTTGCTTGGTTGGCCAAAAAGGGCGTATGCGTTTTTTCCTGAATATATTCAGGAAAAAACGCTTACGCCCTTTTTGGCCAAGGGCATCATTGTCCACGTTTTGCCACTTTTCATGTGCTTTCAAGGCGATTCGAATCTACCTCCTGAAATCTGTTTCCTGCAATTCTGCCTTGCTTTCAAAGCCTCTTCGTTGCCTTCCCTCAATATATTTGTGGACGAGAGTTATCATTTATAACTCTGCAGGTTTGTGAATTGCAGTGCCCCTGAGCTCCATTTTTCCAGTCGCTTTTTTGGGAGCTGGCCGCAAAAGTGCAGGATTGCTTCAGGCCCTCTTCTGGTTCTGGGGGGCAGGCTGAGCTTGTGGTTAATTCTTCTTCCTGATGGGAAAATAGAGTGACCTGTGCCTGTCCCAACCCCTAGAGCTAGTCTCTCATTGGTTCCCCCTCTTCCCGTTCATCCTCAGGACAAATTGCAACCTGTACGGAACAGGAGGTTAAAGGTGCTGATTCTCCAAGGAGGGAGATGGCTAGTAAAGCGGCTGGAATGGCGAACCCGAGCACAAGGAGATGAGAAATGAGGTGCGTTTTAGAAACCTTTCCAAATCACACGGTGTACCATCTTCTGGGTTTCTCATGCATGTTTTCGACGTAGGAAGATGCCCTTGAACCTGGAGATTTGGGACCCATGGGATGGGTACCATGCAGTATTACTTTAAAGTGTGTGCGTTGGCTCACGCAACCTCACCAAACCTCTCAGCCCCAAGAGTGTCCACCCTTATGTCTAAATCAGCTGTGGGTCTAGATATGGTCAATCCAGGTTGCTTCACAGCCCCTGAACGAATTATGTAAGAATTTCTCTCTCTTTCACTGTCTTTGTTTCACGGGTTTTGAAAAGTAATTTCTTTTTATAATGGGGTTTAGCTGCTTTTCACGGCTGTGTTTAGGCCGCTTTACACCCCCTTGACTCACTTACAGAGCGATATCAATACATAGGTTTGAAGATTCTTACTAGTCAGATATATTCTTTTTTTTTTTTTTTTTTTTTTTTTTTTTTTAAGTCAGATATATTCTTGTGCGGTGAATAGGGGGTGTTGAGGCCAGTTCACTGAGCAAGGAGTAGGTCTTGTCTACTACATACTGGGTTTCTGGAACGGTATCGGAGCTAATTTGAAACCCTTGTTTTATGCATCACCCCACCTCACCTTTCCCGTTCAGTAACCATAGTGTGTTTTCTAAACGTGTGACTCTGTTCTGTTTTGTAATTCAGTTCAAGTGTAGCGTTTTTTACATTCCCTCTATGAGTGATATCTTATGATAAGTGTCTTTTTCTGTGTGACTTATTTCACTTAGAATCGTCCTACCTAAATCCACTCATCGTGCTGCTACTAGCCTTATGACGTGGATTTCATGGCTGAGTGATATTCCATTGTACATGAGGACCACAACTTCTTTATCCACTTTTCTCTTTCCTAGGATATTTAAGGTGTAATGAAGTGGGGGTTCTTGTCAACAGAGCAGCCCTAAACTTTGGGGTGCCTGTGTCTTGCTGATTTTTAGTTTTCCCAATTTATACGCCCATGAGTGGAAGTGCCCTATGCTCTCCAAGCTGTGTTTTTTAGATGTTTCAGGACACACCATACACTTCTCCATAGTGGCTGTGGGCAGTTTACATCCCGCCCATCAGCGTAGCAAGGCTCCCATTTCTCCATGGCCGGTCCTGCATTTCTGGTTTGGACACTTTTTTCCGCATGGCCCTTTTGCCCGCTGGGAAGCGAGACTTCTTTGGAGCGCTGATTTGCCTTTCCAGGTTGCTTGGTTGGCCAAAAAGGGCGTATGCGTTTTTTCCTGAATATATTCAGGAAAAAACGCATACGCCCTTTTTGGCCAAGGGCATCATTGTCCAGGTTTTGCCGCTTTTCATGTGCTTTCAAGGCGATTCGAATCTACCTCCTGAAATCTGTTTCCTGCAATTCTGCCTTGCTTTCAAAGCCTCTTCGTTGCCTTCCCTCAATATATTTGTGGACGAGAGTTATCATTTATAACTCTGCAGGTTTGTGAATTGCAGTGCCCCTGAGCTCCATTTTTCCAGTCGCTTTTTTGGGAGCTGGCCGCAAAAGTGCAGGATTGCTTCAGGCCCTCTTCTGGTTCTGGGGGGCAGGCTGAGCTTGTGGTTAATTCTTCTTCCTGATGGGAAAATAGAGTGACCTGTGCCTGTCCCAACCCCTAGAGCTAGTCTCTCATTGGTTCCCCCTCTTCCCGTTCATCCTCAGGACAAATTGCAACCTGTACGGAACAGGAGGTTAAAGGTGCTGATTCTCCAAGGAGGGAGATGGCTAGTAAAGCGGCTGGAATGGCGAACCCGAGCACAAGGAGATGAGAAATGAGGTGCGTTTTAGAAACCTTTCCAAATCACACGGTGTACCATCTTCTGGGTTTCTCATGCATGTTTTCGACGTAGGAAGATGCCCTTGAACCTGGAGATTTGGGACCCATGGGATGGGTACCATGCAGTATTACTTTAAAGGGTGTGCGTTGGCTCACGCAACCTCACCAAACCTCTCAGCCCCAAGAGTGTCCACCCTTATGTCTCAATCAGCTGTGGGTCTAGATATGGTCAATCCAGGTTGCATCACAGCCCCTGAACGAATTTTGTAAGAATTTCTCTCTCTTTCACTGTCTTTGTTTCACGGGTTTTGAAAAGTAATTTCTTTTTATAATGGGGTTTAGGTGCTTTTCACGCCTGTGTTTATGCCGCTTTACACCCCCTTCACTCACTTACAGAGCGATATCAATACATAGGTTTGAAGATTCTTCCTAGTCAGATATATTCTTGTGCGGTGAATAGGGGGTGTTGAGGCCAGTTCACTGAGCAAGGAGTAGGTCTTGTCTACTACATATTGGGTTTATGGAACGATATCTGAGCTCATTTGAAACCCTTGTTTTAGCCATCACCCCAGCTCCCTTTTCCGGTTCAGCAGCCATAGTGTGTTTTCTAAACGTGTGACTCTGTTCTGTTTTGTAATTCAGTTCAAGTGTAGCATTTTTTACATTCCCTCTATAAGTGATATCTTATGATAAGTGTCTTTTTCTGTGTGACTTATTTCACTTAGAATCGTCGTACCTAAATCCACTCATCGTGCTGCTACTAGCCTTATGACGTGGATTTCATGGCTGAGTGATATTCCATTGTACATGAGGACCACAAATTCTTTATCCACTTTTCTCTTTCCTAGGATATTTAAGGTGTAATGAAGTGGGGGTTCTTGTCAACAGAGCAGCCCTAAACTTTGTGGTGCCTGTGTCTTGCTGATTTTTAGTTTTCCCAATTTATACGCCCATGAGTGGAAGTGCCCTATGCTCTCCAAGCTGTGTTTTTTAGATGTTTCAGGACACACCGTACACTTCTCCAGAGTGGCTGTTGGCAATTTACATCCCGCCCATCAGCGTAGCAAGGCTCCCATTTCTCCATGGCCGGTCCTGCATTTCTGGTTTGGACACTTTTTCCGCATGGCCCTTTTGCCCGCTGGGAAGCGAGACTTCTTTGGAGCGCTGATTTGCCTTTCCAGGTTGCTTGGTTCGCCAAAAAGGGCGTATGCGTTTTTTCCTGAATATATTCAGGAAAAAACGCTTACGCCCTTTTTGGCCAAGGGCATCATTGTCCACGTTTTGCCACTTTTCATGTGCTTTCAAGGCGATTCGAATCTACCTCCTGAAATCTGTTTCCTGCAATTCTGCCTTGCTTTCAAAGCCTCTTCGTTGCCTTCCCTCAATATATTTGTGGACGAGAGTTATCATTTATAACTCTGCAGGTTTGTGAATTGCAGTGCCCCTGAGCTCCATTTTTCCAGTCGCTTTTTTGGGAGCTGGCCGCAAAAGTGCAGGATTGCTTCAGGCCCTCTTCTGGTTCTGGGGGACAGGCTGAGCTTGTGGTTAATTCTTCTTCCTGATGGGAAAATAGAGTGACCTGTGCCTGTCCCAACCCCTAGAGCTAGTCTCTCATTGGTTCCCCCTTTTCCCGTTCATCCTCAGGACAAATTGCAACCTGTACGGAACAGGAGGTTAAAGGTGCTGATTCTCCAAGGAGGGAGATGGCTAGTAAAGCGGCTGGAATGGCGAACCCGAGCACAAGGAGATGAGAAATGAGGTGCGTTTTAGAAACCTTTCCCGATCACACGGTGTACCATCTTCTGGGTTTCTCATGCATGTTTTCGACGTAGGAAGATGCCCTTGAACCTGGAGATTTGGGACCCATGGGATGGGTACCATGCAGTATTACTTTAAAGGGTCTGCGTTGGCTCACGCAACCTCACCAAACCTCTCAGCCCCAAGAGTGTCCACCCTTATGTCTCAATCAGCTGTGGGTCTAGATATGGTCAATCCAGGTTGCTTCACAGCCCCTGAGCGAATTTTGTAAGAATTTCACTCTCTTTCACTGTCGTTGTTTCACGGGTTTTGAAAAGTAATTTCTTTTTATAATGGGGTTTAGCTGCTTTTCACGGCTGTGTTTATGCCGCTTTACACCCCCTTGACTCACTTACAGAGAGATATCAATACATAGGTTTGAAGATTCTTCCTAGTCAGATATATTCTTGTGCGGTGAATAGGGGGTGTTGAGGCCAGTTCACTGAGCAAGGAGTAGGTCTTGTCTACTACATATTGGGTTTATGGAACGGTATCGGAGCTAATTTGAAACCCTTGTTTTATGCATCACCCCACCTCACCTTTCCCGTTCAGCAGCCATAGTGTGTTTTCTGAACGTGTGACTCTGTTCTCTTTTGTAATTCAGTGCAAGTGTAGCGGTTTTTACATTCCCTCTATAAGTGATATCTTATGATAAGTGTCCTTTTCTGTGTGACTTATTTCACTTAGAATCGTCGTACCTAAATCCACACATCGTGCTGCTACTAGCCTTATGACGATGATTTCATGGCTGAGTGATATTCCATTGTGCATGAGGACCACAACTTCTTTATCCACTTTTCTCTTTCCTAGGATATTTAAGGTGTAATGAAGTGGGGGTTCTTGTCAACAGAGCAGCCCTAAACTTTGGGGTGCCTGTGTCTTGCTGATTTTTAGTTTTCCCAATTTATACGCCCATGAGTGGAAGTGCCCTATGCTCTCCAAGCTGTGTTTTTTAGATGTTTCAGGACACACCATACACTTCTCCATAGTGGCTGTTGGCAGTTTACATCCCGCCCATCAGCGTAGCAAGGCTCCCATTTCTCCATGGCCGGTCCTGCATTTCTGGTTTGGACACTTTTTTCCGCATGGCCCTTTTGCCCGCTGGGAAGCGAGACTTCTTTGGAGCGCTGATTTGCCTTTCCAGGTTGCTTGGTTGGCCAAAAAGGGCGTATGCGTTTTTTCCTGAATATATTCAGGAAAAAACGCATACGCCCTTTTTGGCCAAGGGCATCATTGTCCAGGTTTTGCCGCTTTTCATGTGCTTTCAAGGCGATTCGAATCTACCTCCTGAAATCTGTTTCCTGCAATTCTGTCTTGCTTTCAAAGCCTCTTCGTTGCCTTCCCTCAATATATTTGTGGACGAGAGTTATCATTTATAACTCTGCAGTTTTGTGAATTGCAGTGCCCCTGAGCTCCATTTTTCCAGTCGCTTTTTTGGGAGCTGGCCGCAAAAGTGCAGGATTGCTTCAGGCCCTCTTCTGGTTCTGGGGGGCAGGCTGAGCTTGTGGTTAATTCTTCTTCCTGATGGGAAAATAGAGTGACCTGTGCCTGTCCCAACCCCTAGAGCTAGTCTCTCATTGGTTCCCCCTCTTCCCGTTCATCCTCAGGACAAATTGCAACCTGTACGGAACAGGAGGTTAAAGGTGCTGATTCTCCAAGGAGGGAGATGGCTAGTAAAGCGGCTGGAATGGCGAACCCGAGCACAAGGAGATGAGAAATGAGGTGCGTTTTAGAAACCTTTCCAAATCACACGGTGTACCATCTTCTGGGTTTCTCATGCATGTTTTCGACGTAGGAAGATGCCCTTGAACCTGGAGATTTGGGACCCATGGGATGGGTACCATGCAGTATTACTTTAAAGTGTGTGCGTTGGCTCACGCAACCTCACCAAACCTCTCAGCCCCAAGAGTGTCCACCCTTATGTCTCAATCAGCTGTGGGTCTAGATATGGTCAATCCAGGTTGCTTCACAGCCCCTGAACGAATTTTGTAAGAATTTCTCTCTCTTTCACTGTCGTTGTTTCACGGGTTTTGAAAAGTAATTTCTTTTTATAATGGGGTTTAGCTGCTTTTCACGGCTGTGTTTATGCCGCTTTACACCCCCTTGACTCACTTACAGAGAGATATCAATATATAGGTTTGAAGATTCTTCCTAGTCAGATATATTCTTGTGCGGTGAATAGGGGGTGTTGAGGCCAGTTCACTGAGCAAGGAGTAGGTCTTGTCTACTACATATTGGGTTTATGGAACGGTATCGGAGCTAATTTGAAACCCTTGTTTTATGCATCACCCCACCTCACCTTTCCCGTTCAGCAGCCATAGTGTGTTTTCTGAACGTGTGACTCTGTTCTCTTTTGTAATTCAGTTCAAGTGTAGCGGTTTTTACATTCCCTCTATAAGTGATATCTTATGATAAGTGTCCTTTTCTGTGTGACTTATTTCACTTAGAATCGTCGTACCTAAATCCACACATCGTGCTGCTACTAGCCTTATGACGTGGATTTCATGGCTGAGTGATATTCCATTGTACATGAGGACCACAACTTCTTTATCCACTTTTCTCTTTCCTAGGATATTTAAGGTGTAATGAAGTGGGGGTTCTTGTCAACAAAGCAGCCCTAAACTTTGGGGTGCCTGTGTCTTGCTGATTTTTAGTTTTCCCAATTTATACGCCCATGAGTGGAAGTGCCCTATGCTCTCCAAGCTGTGTTTTTTAGATGTTTCAGGACACACCGTACACTTCTCCAGAGTAGCTGTTGGCAATTTACATCCCGCCCATCAGCGTAGCAAGGCTCCCATTTCTCCATGGCCGGTCCTGCATTTCTGGTTTGGACACTTTTTTCCGCATGGCCCTTTTGCCCGCTGGGAAGCGAGACTTCTTTGGAGCGCTGATTTGCCTTTCCAGGTTGCTTGGTTGGCCAAAAAGGGCGTATGCGTTTTTTCCTGAATATATTCAGGAAAAAACGCATACGCCCTTTTTGGCCAAGGGCATCATTGTCCAGGTTTTGCCGCTTTTCATGTGCTTTCAAGGCGATTCGAATCTACCTCCTGAAATCTGTTTCCTGCAATTCTGTCTTGCTTTCAAAGCCTCTTCGTTGCCTTCCCTCAATATATTTGTGGACGAGAGTTATCATTTATAACTCTGCAGTTTTGTGAATTGCAGTGCCCCTGAGCTCCATTTTTCCAGTCGCTTTTTTGGGAGCTGGCCGCAAAAGTGCAGGATTGCTTCAGGCCCTCTTCTGGTTCTGGGGGGCAGGCTGAGCTTGTGGTTCATTCTTCTTCCTGATGGGAAAATAGAGTGACCTGTGCCTGTCCCAACCCCTAGAGCTAGTCTCTCATAGGTTCCCCCTCTTGCCGTTCATCCTCAGGACAAATTGCAACCTGTACGGAACAGGAGGTTAAAGGTGCTGATTCTCCAAGGAGGGAGATGGCGAGTAAAGCGGCTGGAATGGCGAACCCGAGCACAAGGAGATGAGAAATGAGGTGCGTTTTAGAAACCTTTCCCGATCACACGGTGTACCATCTTCTGGGTTTCTCATGCATGTTTTCGACGTAGGAAGATGCCCTTGAACCTGGAGATTTGGGACCCATGGGATGGGTACCATGCAGTATTACTTTAAAGGGTCTGCGTTGGCTCACGCAACCTCACCAAACCTCTCAGCCCCAAGAGTGTCCACCCTTATGTCTCAATCAGCTGTGGGTCTAGATATGGTCAATCCAGGTTGCATCACAGCCCCTGAACGAATTTTGTAAGAATTTCTCTCTCTTTCACTGTCTTTGTTTCACGGGTTTTGAAAAGTAATTTCTTTTTATAATGGGGTTTAGCTGCTTTTCACGCCTGTGTTTATGCCGCTTTACACCCCCTTCACTCACTTACAGAGCAATATCAATACATAGGTTTGAAGATTCTTCCTAGTCAGATATATTCTTGTGCGGTGAATAGGGGGTGTTGAGGCCAGTTCACTGAGCAAGGAGTAGGTCTTGTCTACTACATATTGGGTTTATGGAACGATATCTGAGCTAATTTGAAACCCTTGTTTTATGCATCACCCCACCTCACCTTTCCCGTTCAGCAGCCATAGTGTGTTTTCTGAACGTGTGACTCTGTTCTGTTTTGTAATTCAGTTCAAGTGTAGCATTTTTTACATTCCCTCTATAAGTGATATCTTATGATAAGTGTCTTTTTCTGTGTGACTTATTTCACTTAGAATCGTCGTACGTAAATCCACTCATCGTGCTGCTACTAGCCTTATGACGTGGATTTCATGGCTGAGTGATATTCCATTGTACATGAGGACCACAAATTCTTTATCCACTTTTCTCTTTCCTAGGATATTTAAGGTGTAATGAAGTGGGGGTTCTTGTCAACAGAGCAGCCCTAAACTTTGTGGTGCCTGTGTCTTGCTGATTTTTAGTTTTCCCAATTTATACGCCCATGAGTGGAAGTGCCCTATGCTCTCCAAGCTGTGTTTTTTAGATGTTTCAGGACACACCGTACACTTCTCCAGAGTGGCTGTTGGCAATATACATCCCGCCCATCAGCGTAGCAAGGCTCCCATTTCTCCATGGCCGGTCCTGCATTTCTGGTTTGGACACTTTTTCCGCATGGCCCTTTTGCCCGCTGGGAAGCGAGACTTCTTTGGAGCGCTGATTTGCCTTTCCAGGTTGCTTGGTTCGCCAAAAAGGGCGTATGCGTTTCTTCCTGAATATATTCAGGAAAAAACGCTTACGCCCTTTTTGGCCAAGGGCATCATTGTCCACGTTTTGCCACTTTTCATGTGCTTTCAAGGCGATTCGAATCTACCTCCTGAAATCTGTTTCCTGCAATTCTGCCTTGCTTTCAAAGCCTCTTCGTTGCCTTCCCTCAATATATTTGTGGACGAGAGTTATCATTTATAACTCTGCAGTTTTGTGAATTGCAGTGCCCCTGAGCTCCATTTTTCCAGTCGCTTTTTTGGGAGCTGGCCGCAAAAGTGCAGGATTGCTTCAGGCCCTCTTCTGGTTCTGGGGGGCAGGCTGAGCTTGTGGTTAATTCTTCTTCCTGATGGGAAAATAGAGTGACCTGTGCCTGTCCCAACCCCTAGAGCTAGTCTCTCATTGGTTCCCCCTCTTCCCGTTCATCCTCAGGACAAATTGCAACCTGTACGGAACAGGAGGTTAAAGGTGCTGATTCTCCAAGGAGGGAGATGGCTAGTAAAGCGGCTGGAATGGCGAACCCGAGCACAAGGAGATGAGAAATGAGGTGCGTTTTAGAAACCTTTCCAAATCACACGGTGTACCATCTTCTGGGTTTCTCATGCATGTTTTCGACGTAGGAAGATGCCCTTGAACCTGGAGATTTGGGAACCATGGGATGGGTACCATGCAGTATTACTTTAAAGTGTGTGCGTTGGCTCACGCAACCTCACCAAACCTCTCAGCCCCAAGAGTGTCCACCCTTATGTCTCAATCAGCTGTGGGTCTAGATATGGTCAATCCAGGTTGCTTCACAGCCCCTGAACGAATTTTGTAAGAATTTCTCTCTCTTTCACTGTCGTTGTTTCACGGGTTTTGAAAAGTAATTTCTTTTTATAATGGGGTTTAGCTGCTTTTCACGGCTGTGTTTATGCCGCTTTACACCCCCTTGACTCACTTACAGAGAGATATCAATACATAGGTTTGAAGATTCTTCCTAGTCAGATATATTCTTGTGCGGTGAATAGGGGGTGTTGAGGCCAGTTCACTGAGCAAGGAGTAGGTCTTGTCTACTACATATTGGGTTTATGGAACGGTATCGGAGCTAATTTGAAACCCTTGTTTTATGCATCACCCCACCTCACCTTTCCCGTTCAGCAGCCATAGTGTGTTTTCTGAACGTGTGACTCTGTTCTCTTTTGTAATTCAGTTCAAGTGTAGCGGTTTTTACATTCCCTCTATAAGTGATATCTTATGATAAGTGTCCTTTTCTGTGTGACTTATTTCACTTAGAATCGTCGTACCTAAATCCACACATCGTGCTGCTACTAGCCTTATGACGTGGATTTCATGGCTGAGTGATATTCCATTGTACATGAGGACCACAACTTCGTTATCCACTTTTCTCTTTCCTAGGATATTTAAGGTGTAATGAAGTGGGGGTTCTTGTCAACAAAGCAGCCCTAAACTTTGGGGTGCCTGTGTCTTGCTGATTTTTAGTTTTCCCAATTTATACGCCCATGAGTGGAAGTGCCCTATGCTCTCCAAGCTGTGTTTTTTAGATGTTTCAGGACACACCGTACACTTCTCCAGAGTAGCTGTTGGCAATTTACATCCCGCCCATCAGCGTAGCAAGGCTCCCATTTCTCCATGGCCGGTCCTGCATTTCTGGTTTGGACACTTTTTTCCGCATGGCCCTTTTGCCCGCTGGGAAGCGAGACTTCTTTGGAGCGCTGATTTGCCTTTCCAGGTTGCTTGGTTGGCCAAAAAGGGCGTATGCGTTTTTTCCTGAATATATTCAGGAAAAAACGCATACGCCCTTTTTGGCCAAGGGCATCATTGTCCAGGTTTTGCCGCTTTTCATGTGCTTTCAAAGCGATTCGAATCTACCTCCTGAAATCTGTTTCCTGCAATTCTGTCTTGCTTTCAAAGCCTCTTCGTTGCCTTCCCTCAATATATTTGTGGACGAGAGTTATCATTTATAACTCTGCAGTTTTGTGAATTGCAGTGCCCCTGAGCTCCATTTTTCCAGTCGCTTTTTTGGGAGCTGGCCGCAAAAGTGCAGGATTGCTTCAGGCCCTCTTCTGGTTCTGGGGGGCAGGCTGAGCTTGTGGTTAATTTTTCTTCCTGATGGGAAAATAGAGTGACCTGTGCCTGTCCCAACCCCTAGAGCTAGTCTCTCATTGGTTCCCCCTCTTGCCGTTCATCCTCAGGACAAATTGCAACCTGTACGGAACAGGAGGTTAAAGGTGCTGATTCTCCAAGGAGGGAGATGGCTAGTAAAGCGGCTGGAATGGCGAACCCGAGCACAAGGAGATGAGAAATGAGGTGCGTTTTAGAAACCTTTCCCGATCACACGGTGTACCATCTTCTGGGTTTCTCATGCATGTTTTCGACGTAGGAAGATGCCCTTGAACCTGGAGATTTGGGACCCATGGGATGGGTACCATGCAGTATTACTTTAATGGGTCTGCGTTGGCTCACGCAACCTCACCAAACCTCTCAGCCCCAAGAGTGTCCACCCTTATGTCTCAATCAGCTGTGGGTCTAGATATGGTCAATCCAGGTTGCATCACAGCCCCTGAACGAATTTTGTAAGAATTTCTCTCTCTTTCACTGTCTTTGTTTCACGGGTTTTGAAAAGTAATTTCTTTTTATAATGGGGTTTAGCTGCTTTTCACGCCTGTGTTTATGCCGCTTTACACCCCCTTCACTCACTTACAGAGCGATATCAATACATAGGTTTGAAGATTCTTCCTAGTCAGATATATTCTTGTGCGGTGAATAGGGGGTGTTGAGGCCAGTTCACTGAGCAAGGAGTAGGTCTTGTCTACTACATATTGGGTTTATGGAACGATATCTGAGCTAATTTGAAACCCTTGTTTTATGCATCACCCCACCTCACCTTTCCCGTTCAGCAGCCATAGTGTGTTTTCTGAACGTGTGACTCTGTTCTGTTTTGTAATTCAGTTCAAGTGTAGCATTTTTTACATTCCCTCTATAAGTGATATCTTATGATAAGTGTCTTTTTCTGTGTGACTTATTTCACTTAGAATCGTCGTACGTAAATCCACTCATCGTGCTGCTACTAGCCTTATGACGTGGATTTCATGGCTGAGTGATATTCCATTGTACATGAGGACCACAAATTCTTTATCCACTTTTCTCTTTCCTAGGATATTTAAGGTGTAATGAAGTGGGGGTTCTTGTCAACAGAGCAGCCCTAAACTTTGTGGTGCCTGTGTCTTGCTGATTTTTAGTTTTCCCAATTTATACGCCCATGAGTGGAAGTGCCCTATGCTCTCCAAGCTGTGTTTTTTAGATGTTTCAGGACACACCGTACACTTCTCCAGAGTAGCTGTTGGCAATTTACATCCCGCCCATCAGCGTAGCAAGGCTCCCATTTCTCCATGGCCGGTCCTGCATTTCTGGTTTTGACACTTTTTTCCGCATGGCCCTTTTGCCCGCTGGGAAGCGAGACTTCTTTGGAGCGCTGATTTGCCTTTCCAGGTTGCTTGGTTGGCCAAAAAGGGCGTATGCGTTTTTTCCTGAATATATTCAGGAAAAACGCATACGCCCTTTTTGGAAAAGGGCATCATTGTCCACGTTTTGCCGCTTTTCATGTGCTTTCAAGGCGATTCGAATCTACATCCTGAAATCTGTTTCCTGCAATTCTGCCTTGCTTTCAAATCCTCTTCGTTGCCTTCCCTCAATATATTTGTGGACGAGAGTTATCATTTATAACTCAGCAGGTTTGTGAATTGCAGTGCCCCTGAGCTCCATTTTTCAAGTCGCTTTTTTGGGAGCTGGCCGCAAAAGCGCAGGATTGCTTCAGGCCCTATTCTGGTTCCAGAGGGCAGGCTAAGCCTGTGGTTAATTCTTCTTCCTCATGGATAAATAGAGTGACCTGTGCCTGTCCCAACACCTAGAGCTAGTCTCTCATTGGTTCCCCCTCTTCCCGTTCATCCTCAGGACAAATTGCAACCTGTACGGAACAGGAGCTTAAAGGTGCTGATTCTCCAAGGAGGGAGATGGCTAGTAAAGCGGCTGGAATGGCGAACCCGAGCACAAGGAGATGAGAAATGAGGTGCGTTTTAGAAACCTTTCCCGATCACACGGTGTACCATCTTCTGGGTTTCTCATGCATGTTTTCGACGTAGGAAGATGCCCTTGAACCTGGAGATTTGGGACCCATGGGATGGGTACCTTGCAGTATTACTTTAAAGGGTCTGCGTTGGCTCACCCAACCTCACCAAACCTCTCAGCCCCAAGAGTGTCCAACCTTATGTCTCAATCAGCTGTGGGTCTAGATATGGTCAATCCAGGTTGCATCACAGCCCCTGAAAGAATTGTGTAAGAATTTCTCTCTCTTTCACTGTCTTTGTTTCACGGGTTTTGAAAAGTCATTTATTTTTATAATGGGGTTTAGCTGCTTTTCACGGCTGTGTTTATGCCGCTTTACACCCCCTTTACTCACTTACAGAGAGATATCAATACATAGGTGTGAAGATTCTTACTAGTCAGATATATTCTTGTGCGGTGAATAGGGGGTGTTGAGTCCAGTTCACTGAGCAAGGAGTAGGTCTTGTTTATTACATATTGGGTTTATGGAACGGTATCTGAGCTAATTTGAAACCCTTGTTTTATGCATCACCCCACCTCACCTTTCCCGTTCAGCAGCCATAGTGTGTTTTCTAAACGTGTGACTCTCTTCTGTTTTGTCATTCAGGTCAAGTGTAGCGGTTTTTACATTCCCTCCATAAGTGATATCTTATGATAAGTGTCTTTTTCTGTGTTACTTATTTCACTTAGAATCGTCGTACCTAAATCCACTCATCGTGCTGCTACTAGCCTTATGACGTTGATTTCATGGCTGAGTGATATTCCATTGTACATGAGGACCACAACTTCTTTATCCATTTTTCTCTTTCCTAGGATATTTAAGGTGTAATGAAGTGGGGGTTCTTGTCAACAGAGCAGCCCTAAACTTTGGGGTGCCTGTGTGTTGCTGATTTTTAGTTTTCCCAATTTATATGCCCATGCGTGGAAGTGCCGTATGCTCTCTAAGCTGTGTTTTTTAGACGTTTCATGAAACACCGTACACTTCTCCAGGTTGGCTGTTGGCAATTTACATCCCGCCCATCAGCGTAGCAAGGTTCCCATTTCTCCATGGCTGGTCCTGCATTTCTGGTTTGGACACTTTTCTCCGCATGGCCCTTTTGCCCGCTGGGAAGCGAGACTTCTTTGGAGCGCTGATTTGCCTTTCCAGGTTGCTTGGTTGGCCAAAAAGGGCGTATGCGTTTTTTCCTGAATATATTCAGGAAAAAACGCATACGCCCTTTTTGGCCAAGGGCATCATTGTCCACGTTTTGCCGCTTTTCATGTGCTTTCAAGGCGATTCGAATCTACCTCCTGAAATCTGTTTCCTGCAATTCTGCCTTGCTTTCAAATCGTCTTCGTTGCCTTCCCTCAATATATTTGTGGACGAGAGTTATCATTTATAACTCTGCATGTTTGTGAATTGCAGTGCCCCTGAGCTCCATTTTTCAAGTCGCTTTTTTGGGAGCTGGCCGCAAAAGCACAGGATTGCTTCAGGCCCTATTCTGGTTCCAGAGGGCAGGCTAAGCCTGTGGTTAATTCTTCTTCCTGATGGGAAAATAGAGTGACCTGTGCCTGTCCCAACCCCTAGAGCTAGTCTCTCATTGGTTCCCCCTCTTCCCGTTCATCCTCAGGACAAATTGCAACCTGTACGGAACAGGAGTTTAGTTAAAGGTGCTGATTCTCCAAGGAGGGAGATGGCTAGTAAAGCGGCTGGAATGGCGAACCCGAGCACAAGGAGATGAGAAATGAGGTGCGTTTTAGAAACCTTTCCCGATCACACGGTGTACCATCTTCTGGGTTTCTCATGCATGTTTTCGACGTAGGAAGATGCCCTTGAACCTGGAGATTTGGGACCCATGGGATGGGTACCATGCAGTATTACTTTAAAGGGTGTGCGTTTGCTCACCCAACCTCACCAAACCTCTCAGCCCCAAGAGTGTCCACCCTTATGTCTCAATCAGCTGTGGGTCTAGATATGGTCAATCCAGGTTGCATCACAGCCCCTGAACGAATTGTGTAAGAATTTCTCTCTCTTTCACTGTCTTTGTTTCACGGGTTTTGAAAAGTCATTTATTTTTATAATGGGGTTTAGCTGCTTTTCACGGCTGTGTTTATGCCGCTTTACACCCCCTTGACTCACTTACAGAGAGATATCAATACATAGGTGTGAAGATTCTTACTAGTCAGATATATTCTTGTGCGGTGAATAGGGGGTGTTGAGTCCAGTTCACTGAGCAAGGAGTAGGTCTTTTCTATTACATATTGGGTTTATGGAACGGTATCTGAGCTAATTTGAAACCCTTGTTTTATGCATCACCCCACCTCACCTTTCCCGTTCAGCAGCCATAGTGTGTTTTCTAAACGTGTGACTCTCTTCTGTTTTGTCATTCAGGTCAAGTGTAGCGGTTTTTACATTCCCTCCATAAGTGATATCTTATGATAAGTGTCTTTTTCTGTGTGACTTATTTCACTTAGAATCGTCCTACCTAAATCCACTCATCGTGCTGCCTCTAGCCTTATGACGTTGATTTCATCGCTGAGTGATATTCCATTGTACATGAGGACCACAACTTCTTTATCCATTTTTCTCTTTCCTAGGATATTTAAGGTGTAATGAAGTGGGGGTTCTTGTCAGCAGAGCAGCCCTAAACTTTGGGGTGCCTGTGTCTTGCTGATTTTTAGTTTTCCCAATTTATACGCCCATGCATGGATGTGCCGTATGCTCTCTAAGCTGTGTGTTTTAGATGTTTCAGGACACACCGTACACTTCTCCAGAGTGGCTGTTGGCAATTTACATCCCGCCCATCAGCGTAGCAAGGCTCCCATTTCTCCACGGCCGGTCCTGCATTTCTGGTTTGGACACTTTTTTCTGCATGGCCCTTTTGCCCGCTGGGAAGCGAGACTTCTTTGGAGCGCTGATTTGCCTTTCCAGGTTGCTTGGTTGGCCAAAAAGGGCGTATGCGTTTTTTCCTGAATATATTCAGGAAAAAACGCATACGCCCTTTTTGGAAAAGGGCATCATTGTCCACGTTTTGCCGCTTTTCATGTGCTTTCAAGGCGATTCGAATCTACCTCCTGAAATCTGTTTCCTGCAATTCTGCCTTGCTTTCAAATCGTCTTCGTTGCCTTCCCTCAATATATTTGTGGACGAGAGTTATCATTTATAACTCTGCAGGTTTGTGAATTGCAGTGCCCCTGAGCTCCATTTTTCAAGTCGCTTTTTTGGGAGCTGGCCGCAAAAGCGCAGGATTGCTTCAGGCCCTATTCTGGTTCCAGAGGGCAGGCTAAGCCTGTGGTTAATTCTTCTTCCTCATGGATAAATAGAGTGACCTGTGCCTGTCCCAACACCTAGAGCTAGTTTCTCATTGGTTCCCCCTCTTCCCGTTCATCCTGAGGACAAATTGCAACCTGTACGGAACAGGAGCTTAAAGGTGCTGATTCTCCAAGGAGGGAGATGGCTAGTAAAGCGGCTGGAATGGCGAACCCGAGCACAAGGAGATGAGAAATGAGGTGCGTTTTAGAAACCTTTCCGGATCACACGGTGTACCATCTTCTGGGTTTCTCATGCATGTTTTCGACGTAGGAAGATGCCCTTGAACCTGGAGATTTGGGACCCATGGGATGGGTACCATGCAGTATTACTTTAAAGTGTCTGCGTTGGCTCACCCAACCTCACCAAACCTCTCAGCCCCAAGAGTGTCCACCCTTATGTCTCAATCAACTGTGGGTCTAGATATGGTCAATCCAGGTTGCATCACAGCCCCTGAACGAATTGTGTAAGAATTTCTCTCTCTTTCACTGTCTTTGTTTCACGGGTTTTGAAAAGTCATTTATTTTCATAATGAGGTTTAGCTGCTTTTCACGGCTGTGTTTATGCCGCTTTACACCCCCTTGACTCACTTACAGAGAGATATCAATACATAGGTGTGAAGATTCTTCCTAGTCAGATATATTCTTGTGCGGTGAATAGGGGGTGTTGAGTCCAGTTCACTGAGCAAGGAGTAGGTCTTGTCTATTACATATTGGGTTTATGGAACGGTATCTGAGCTAATTTGAAACCCTTGTTTTATGCATCACCCCACCTCACCTTTCCCGTTCAGCAGCCATAGTGTGTTTTCTAAACGTGTGACTCTCTTCTGTTTTGTCATTCAGGTCAAGTGTAGCGGTTTTTACATTCCCTCCATAAGTGATATCTTATGATAAGTGTCTTTTTCTGTGTTACTTATTTCACTTAGAATCGTCGTACCTAAATCCACTCATCGTGCTGCCTCTAGCCTTATGACGTTGATTTCATGGCTGAGTGATATTCCATTGTACATGAGGACCACAACTTCTTTATCCATTTTTCTCTTTCCTAGGATATTTAAGGTGTAATGAAGTGGGGGTTCTTGTCAGCAGAGCAGCCGTAAACTTTGGGGTGCCTGTGTCTTGCTGATTTTTAGTTTTCCCAATTTATACGCCCATGCATGGAAGTGCCGTATGCTCTCTAAGCTGTGTGTTTTAGATGTTTCAGGACACACCGTACACTTCTCCAGAGTGGCTGTTGGCAATTTACATCCCGCCCATCAGCGTAGCAAGGCTCCCATTTCTCCACGGCCGGTCCTGCATTTCTGGTTTGGACACTTTTTTCTGCATGGCCCTTTTGCCCGCTGGGAAGCGAGACTTCTTTGGAGCGCTGATTTGCCTTTCCAGGTTGCTTGGTTGGCCAAAAAGGGCGTATGCGTTTTTTCCTGAATATATTCAGGAAAAAACGCATACGCCCTTTTTGGAAAAGGGCATCATTGTCCACGTTTTGCCGCTTTTCATGTGCTTTCAAGGCGATTCGAATCTACCTCCTGAAATCTGTTTCCTGCAATTCTGCCTTGCTTTCAAATCGTCTTCGTTGCCTTCCCTCAATATATTTGTGGACGAGAGTTATCATTTATAACTCTGCAGGTTTGTGAATTGCAGTGCCCCTGAGCTCCATTTTTCAAGTCGCTTTTTTGGGAGCTGGCCGCAAAAGCGCAGGATTGCTTCAGGCCCTATTCTGGTTCCAGAGGGCAGGCTAAGCCTGTGGTTAATTCTTCTTCCTCATGGATAAATAGAGTGACCTGTGCCTGTCCCAACACCTAGAGCTAGTTTCTCATTGGTTCCCCCTCTTCCCGTTCATCCTGAGGACAAATTGCAACCTGTACGGAACAGGAGCTTAAAGGTGCTGATTCTCCAAGGAGGGAGATGGCTAGTAAAGCGGCTGGAATGGCGAACCCGAGCACAAGGAGATGAGAAATGAGGTGCGTTTTAGAAACCTTTCCGGATCACACGGTGTACCATCTTCTGGGTTTCTCATGCATGTTTTCGACGTAGGAAGATGCCCTTGAACCTGGAGATTTGGGACCCATGGGATGGGTACCATGCAGTATTACTTTAAAGTGTCTGCGTTGGCTCACCCAACCTCACCAAACCTCTCAGCCCCAAGAGTGTCCACCCTTATGTCTCAATCAACTGTGGGTCTAGATATGGTCAATCCAGGTTGCATCACAGCCCCTGAACGAATTGTGTAAGAATTTCTCTCTCTTTCACTGTCTTTGTTTCACGGGTTTTGAAAAGTCATTTATTTTTATAATGGGGTTTAGCTGCTTTTCTCGGCTGTGTTTATGCTGCTTTACACCCCCTTGACTCACTTACAGAGATATATCAATACATAGGTTTGAAGATTCTTACTAGTCAGATATATTCTTGTGCGGTGAATAGGGGGTGTTGAGTCCAGTTCACTGAGCAAGGAGTAGGTCTTGTCTATTACATATTGGGTTTATGGAACGGTATCTGAGCTAATTTGAAACCCTTGTTTTATCCGTCACCCCACCTCAGCTTTCCCGTTCAGCAGCCATAGTGTGCTTTCTAAACGTGTGACTCTCTTCTGTTTTTTCATTCAGGTAAAGTGTAGCGGTTTTTACATTCCCTCTATAAGTGATATCTTATGATAAGTGTCTTTTTCTGTGTGACTTATTTCACTTAGAATCGTCGTACCTAAATCCACTCATCGTGCTTCTACTAGCCTTATGACGTTGATTTCATGGCTGAGTGATATTCCATTGTACATGAGGACCACAACTTCTTTATCCATTTTTCTCTTTCCTAGGATATTTAAGGTGTAATGAAGTGGGGGTTCTTGTCAGCAGAGCAGCCCTAAACTTTGGGGTGCCTGTGTCTTGCTGATTTTTAGTTTTCCCAATTTATACGCCCATGCATGGAAGTGCCGTATGCTCTCTAAGCTGTGTGTTTTAGATGTTTCAGGACACACCGTACACTTCTCCAGAGTGGCTGTGGGCAATTTACATCCCGCCCATCAGCGTAGCAAGGCTCCCATTTCTCCACGGCCGGTCCTGCATTTCTGGTTTGGACACTTTTTTCTGCATGGCCCTTTTGCCCGCTGGGAAGCGAGACTTCTTTGGAGCGCTGATTTGCCTTTCCAGGTTGCTTGGTTGGCCAAAAAGGGCGTATGCGTTTTTTCCTGAATATATTCAGGAAAAAACGCATACGCCCTTTTTGGAAAAGGGCATCATTGTCCACGTTTTGCCGCTTTTCATGTGCTTTCAAGGCGATTCGAATCTACCTCCTGAAATCTGTTTCCTGCAATTCTGCCTTGCTTTCAAATCGTCTTCGTTGCCTTCCCTCAATATATTTGTGGACGAGAGTTATCATTTATAACTCTGCAGGTTTGTGAATTGCAGTGCCCCTGAGCTCCATTTTTCAAGTCGCTTTTTTGGGAGCTGGCCGCAAAAGCGCAGGATTGCTTCAGGCCCTATTCTGGTTCCAGAGGGCAGGCTAAGCCTGTGGTTAATTCTTCTTCCTCATGGATAAATAGAGTGACCTGTGCCTGTCCCAACACCTAGAGCTAGTTTCTCATTGGTTCCCCCTCTTCCCGTTCATCCTGAGGACAAATTGCAACCTGTACGGAACAGGAGCTTAAAGGTGCTGATTCTCCAAGGAGGGAGATGGCTAGTAAAGCGGCTGGAATGGCGAACCCGAGCACAAGGAGATGAGAAATGAGGTGCGTTTTAGAAACCTTTCCGGATCACATGGTGTACCATCTTCTGGGTTTCTCATGCATGTTTTCGACGTAGGAAGATGCCCTTGAACCTGGAGATTTGGGACCCATGGGATGGGTACCATGCAGTATTACTTTAAAGTGTCTGCGTTGGCTCACCCAACCTCACCAAACCTCTCAGCCCCAAGAGTGTCCACCCTTATGTCTCAATCAACTGTGGGTCTAGATATGGTCAATCCAGGTTGCATCACAGCCCCTGAACGAATTGTGTAAGAATTTCTCTCTCTTTCACTGTCTTTGTTTCACGGGTTTTGAAAAGTCATTTATTTTTATAATGGGGTTTAGCTGCTTTTCACGGCTGTGTTTATGCCGCTTTACACCCCCTTGACTCACTTACAGAGAGATATCAATACATAGGTGTGAAGATTCTTCCTAGTCAGATATATTCTTGTGCGGTGAATAGGGGGTGTTGAGTCCAGTTCACTGAGCAAGGAGTAGGTCTTGTCTATTACATATTGGGTTTATGGAACGGTATCTGAGCTAATTTGAAACCCTTGTTTTATGCATCACCCCACCTCACCTTTCCCGTTCAGCAGCCATAGTGTGTTTTCTAAACGTGTGACTCTCTTCTGTTTTGTCATTCAGGTCAAGTGTAGCGGTTTTTACATTCCCTCTATAAGTGATATCTTATGATAAGTGTCTTTTTCTGTGTGACTTATTTCACTTAGAATCGTCGTACCTAAATCCACTCATCGTGCTTCTACTAGCCTTATGACGTTGATTTCATGGCTGAGTGATATTCCATTGTACATGAGGACCACAACTTCTTTATCCATTTTTCTCTTTCCTAGGATATTTAAGGTGTAATGAAGTGGGGGTTCTTGTCAACAGAGCAGCCCTAAACTTTGGGGTGCCTGTGTCTTGCTGATTTTTAGTTTTCCCAATTTATATGCCCATGCGTGGAAGTGCCGTATGCTCTCTAAGCTGTGTTTTTTAGACGTTTCAAGAAACACCGTACACTTCTCCAGAGTGGCTGTTGGCAATTTACATCCCGCCCATCAGCGTAGCAAGGCTCCCATTTCTCCACGGCCGGTCCTGCATTTCTGGTTTGGACACTTTTCTCCGCATGGCCCTTTTGCCCGCTGGGAAGCGAGACTTCTTTGGAGCGCTTATTTGCCTTTCCAGGTTGCTTGGTTGGCCAAAAAGGGCGTATGCGTTTTTTCCTGAATATATTCAGGAAAAAACGCATACGCCCTTTTTGGCCAAGGGCATCATTGTCCACGTTTTGCCGCTTTTCATGTGCTTTCAAGGCGATTCGAATCTACCTCCTGAAATCTGTTTCCTGCAATTCTGCCTTGCTTTCAAATCCTCTTCGTTGCCTTCCCTCAATATATTTGTGGACGAGAGTTATCATTTATAACTCTGCATGTTTGTGAATTGCAGTGCCCCTGAGCTCCATTTTTCAAGTCGCTTTTTTGGGAGCTGGCCGCAAAAGCACAGGATTGCTTCAGGCCCTATTCTGGTTCCAGAGGGCAGGCTAAGCCTGTGGTTAATTCTTCTTCCTGATGGGAAAATAGAATGACCTGTGCCTGTCCCAACACCTAGAGCTAGTCTCTCATTGGTTCCCCCTCTTCCCGTTCATCCTCAGGACAAATTGCAACCTGTACGGAACAGGAGCTTAAAGGTGCTGATTCTCCAAGGAAGGAGATGGCTAGTAAAGCGGCTGGAATGGCGAACCCGAGCACAAGGAGATGAAAAATGAGGTGCGTTTTAGAAACCTTTCCCGATCACACGGTGTACCATCTTCTGGGTTTCTCATGCATGTTTTCGACGTAGGAAGATGCCCTTGAACCTGGAGATTTGGGACCCATGGGATGGGTACCATGCAGTATTACTTTAAAGGGTCTGCGTTGGCTCACCCAACCTCACCAAACCTCTCAGCCCCAAGAGTGTCCACCCTTATGTCTCAATCAGCTGTGGGTCTAGATATGGTCAATCCAGGTTGCATCACAGCCCCTGAACGAATTGTGTAAGAATTTCTCTCTCTTTCACTGTCCTTGTTTCACGGGTTTTGAAAAGTCATTTATTTTTATAATGGGGTTTAGCTGCTTTTCACGGCTGTGTTTATGCCGCTTTACACCCCCTTGACTCACTTACAGAGAGATATCAAAACATAGGTTTGAAGATTCTTACTAGTCAGATATATTCTTGTGCGGTGAATAGGGGGTGTTGAGTCCAGTTCACTGAGCAAGGAGTAGGTCTTGTCTATTACATATTGGGTTTATGGAACGGTATCTGAGCTAATTTGAAACCCTTGTTTTATGCATCACCCCACCTCACCTTTCCCGTTCAGCAGACATAGTGTGTTTTCTAAACGTGTGACTCTCTTCTGTTTTGTCATTCAGGTCAAGTGTAGCGGTTTTTACATTCCCTCCATAAGTGATATCTTATGATAAGTGTCTTTTTCTGTGTGACTTATTTCACTTAGAATCGTCGTACCTAAATCCACTCATCGTGCTGCCTCTAGCCTTATGACGTTGATTTCATGGCTGAGTGATATTCCATTGTACATGAGGACCACAACTTCTTTATCCATTTTTCTCTTTCCTAGGATATTTAAGGTGTAATGAAGTGGGGGTTCTTGTCAGCAGAGCAGCCCTAAACTTTGGGGTGCCTGTGTCTTGCTGATTTTTAGTTTTCCCAATTTATACGCCCATGCATGGAAGTGCCGTATGCTCTCTAAGCTGTGTGTTTTAGATGTTTCAGGACACACCGTACACTTCTCCAGAGTGGCTGTTGGCAATTTACATCCCGCCCATCAGCGTAGCAAGGCTCCCATTTCTCCACGGCCGGTCCTGCATTTCTGGTTTGGACACTTTTTTCTGCATGGCCCTTTTGCCCGCTGGGAAGCGAGACTTCTTTGGAGCGCTGATTTGCCTTTCCAGGTTGCTTGGTTGGCCAAAAAGGGCGTATGCGTTTTTTCCTGAATATATTCAGGAAAAAACGCATACGCCCTTTTTGGCCAAGGGCATCATTGTCCACGTTTTGCCGCTTTTCATGTGCTCTCAAGGCCTTTCGAATCTACCTCCTGAAATCTGTTTCCTGCAATTCTGCCTTGCTTTCAAAGCCTCTTCGTTGCCTTCCCTCAATATATTTGTGGAAGAGAGTTCTCATTTATAACTCTGCAGGTTTGTGAATTGCAGTGCCCCTGAGCTCCATTTTTCAAGTCGCTTTTTTGGGAGCTGGCCGCAAAAGCGCAGGATTGCTTCAGGCCCAATTCTGGTTCCAGAGGGCAGGCTAAGCCTGTGGTTAAATCTTCTTCCTCATGGATAAATAGAGTGACCTGTGCCTGTCCCAACACCTAGAGCTAGTCTCTCATTGGTTCCCCCTCTTCCCGTTCATCCTCAGGACAAATTGCAACCTGTACGGAACAGGAGGTTAAAGGTGCTGATTTTCCAAGGAGGGAGATGGCTAGTAAAGCGGCTGGAATGGCGAACCCGAGCACAAGGAGATGAGAAATGAGGTGCGTTTTAGAAACCTTTCCCGATCACACAGTGTACCATCTTCTGGGTTTCTCATGCATGTTTTCGACGTAGGAAGATGCCCTTGAACCTGGAGATTTGGGACCCATGGGATGGGTATCATGCAGTATTACTTTAAAGGGTCTGCGTTGGCTCACGGAACCTCACCAAACCTCTCAGCCCCAAGAGTGTCCACCCTTATGTCTCAATCAGCTGTGGGTCTAGATATGGTCAATCCAGGTTGCATCACAGCCCCTGAACGAATTGTGTAAGAATTTCTCTCTGTTTCACTGTCTTTGTTTCACGGGTTTTGAAAAGTCATTTATTTTTATAATGGGGTTTAGCTGCTTTTCACGGCTGTGTTTATGCCGCTTTACACCCCCTTGACTCACTTACAGAGAGATATCAATACATAGGTTTGAAGATTCTTACTAGTCAGATATATTCTTGTGCGGTGAATAGGGGGTGTTGAGTCCAGTTCACTGAGCAAGGAGTAGGTCTTGTCTATTACATATTGGGTTTATGGAACGGTATCTGAGCTAATTTGAAACCCTTGTTTTATGCATCACCCCACCTCACCTTTCCCGTTCAGCAGCCATAGTGTGTTTTCTAAACGTGTGACTCTCTTCTGTTTTGTCATTCAGGTCAAGTGTAGCGGTTTTTACATTCCCTCCATAAGTGATATCTTATGATAAGTGTCTTTTTCTGTGTGACTTATTTCACTTAGAATCGTCATACCTAAATCCACTCATCGTGCTGCCTCTAGCCTTATGACATTGATTTCATGGCTGAGTGATATTCCATTGTACATGAGGACCACAACTTCTTTATCCATTTTTCTCTTTCCTAGGATATTTAAGGTGTAATGAAGTGGGGGTTCTTGTCAGCAGAACAGCCCTAAATTTTGGGGTGCCTGTGTCTTGCTGATTTTTAGTTTTCCCAATTTATACGCCCATTCATGGAAGTGCCGTATGCTCTCTAAGCTGTGTGATTTAGATGTTTCAGGACACACCGTACACTTCTCCAGAGTGGCTGTTGGCAATTTACATCCCGCCCATCAGCGTAGCAAGGCTCCCATTTCTCCACGGCCGGTCCTGCATTTCTGGTTTGGACACTTTTTTCTGCATGGCCCTTTTGCCCGCTGGGAAGCGAGACTTCTTTGGAGCGCTGATTTGCCTTTCCAGGTTGCTTGGTTGGCCAAAAAGGGCGTATGCGTTTTTTCCTGAATATATTCTGGAAAAATCGCATACGCCCTTTTTGGAAAAGGGCATCATTGTCCACGTTTTGCCGCTTTTCATGTGCTTTCAAGGCGATTCGAATCTACCTCCTGAAATCTGTTTCCTGCAATTCTGCCTTGCTTTCAAATCCTCTTCGTTGGCTTCCCTCAATATATTTGTGGACGAGAGTTATCATTTATAACTCTGCAGGTTTGTGAATTGCAGTGCCCCTGAGCTCCATTTTTCCAGTCGCTTTTTTGGGAGCTGGCCGCAAAAGCGCAGGATTGCTTCAGGCCCTATTCTGGTTCCAGAGGGCAGGCTAAGCCTGTGGTTAATTCTTCTTCCTGATGGGAAAATAGAGTGACCTGTGCCTGTCCCAACACGTAGAGCTAGTCTCTCATTGGTTCCCCCTCTTCCCGTTCATCCTCAGGACAAATTGCAACCTGTACGGAACAGGAGTTTAGTTAAAGGTGCTGATTCTCCAAGGAGGGAGATGGCTAGTAAAGCGGCTGGAATGGCGAACCCGAGCACAAGGAGATGAGAAATGAGGTGCGTTTTAGAAACCTTTCCCGATCACACGGTGTACCATCTTCTGGGTTTCTCATGCATGTTTTCGACGTAGGAAGATGCCCTTGAACCTGGAGATTTGGGACCCATGGGATGGGTACCATGCAGTATTACTTTAAAGGGTCTGCGTTGGCTCACGCAACCTCACCAAACCTCTCAGCCCCAAGAGTGTCCACCCTTATGTCTCAATCAGCTGTGGGTCTAGATATGGTCAATCCAGGTTGCATCACAGCCCCTGAACGAATTGTGTAAGAATTTCTCTCTCTTTCACTGTCTTTGTTTCACGGGTTTTGAAAAGTCATTTATTTTTATAATGGGGTTTAGCTGCTTTTCACGGCTGTGTTTATGCCGCTTTACACCCCCTTGACTCACTTACAGAGAGATATCAATACATAGGTGTGAAGATTCTTACTAGTCAGATATATTCTTGTGCGGTGAATAGGGGGTGTTGAGTCCAGTTCACTGAGCAAGGAGTAGGTCTTGTCTATTACATATTGGGTTTATGGAACGGTATCTGAGCTAATTTGAAACCCTTGTTTTATGCATCACCCCACCTCACCTTTCCCGTTCAGCAGCCATAGTGTGTTTTCTAAACGTGTGACTCTCTTCTGTTTTGTCATTCAGGTCAAGTGTAGCGGTTTTTACATTCCCTCCATAAGTGATATCTTATGATAAGTGTCTTTTTCTGTGTGACTTATTTCACTTAGAATCGTCATACCTAAATCCACTCATCGTGCTGCCTCTAGCCTTATGACATTGATTTCATGGCTGAGTGATATTCCATTGTACATGAGGACCACAACTTCTTTATCCATTTTTCTCTTTCCTAGGATATTTAAGGTGTAATGAAGTGGGGGTTCTTGTCAGCAGAACAGCCCTAAATTTTGGGGTGCCTGTGTCTTGCTGATTTTTAGTTTTCCCAATTTATACGCCCATTCATGGAAGTGCCGTATGCTCTCTAAGCTGTGTGATTTAGATGTTTCAGGACACACCGTACACTTCTCCAGAGTGGCTGTTGGCAATTTACATCCCGCCCATCAGCGTAGCAAGGCTCCCATTTCTCCACGGCCGGTCCTGCATTTCTGGTTTGGACACTTTTTTCTGCATGGCCCTTTTGCCCGCTGGGAAGCGAGACTTCTTTGGAGCGCTGATTTGCCTTTCCAGGTTGCTTGGTTGGCCAAAAAGGGCGTATGCGTTTTTTCCTGAATATATTCTGGAAAAATCGCATACGCCCTTTTTGGAAAAGGGCATCATTGTCCACGTTTTGCCGCTTTTCATGTGCTTTCAAGGCGATTCGAATCTACCTCCTGAAATCTGTTTCCTGCAATTCTGCCTTGCTTTCAAATCCTCTTCGTTGGCTTCCCTCAATATATTTGTGGACGAGAGTTATCATTTATAACTCTGCAGGTTTGTGAATTGCAGTGCCCCTGAGCTCCATTTTTCCAGTCGCTTTTTTGGGAGCTGGCCGCAAAAGCGCAGGATTGCTTCAGGCCCTATTCTGGTTCCAGAGGGCAGGCTAAGCCTGTGGTTAATTCTTCTTCCTGATGGGAAAATAGAGTGACCTGTGCCTGTCCCAACACGTAGAGCTAGTCTCTCATTGGTTCCCCCTCTTCCCGTTCATCCTCAGGACAAATTGCAACCTGTACGGAACAGGAGTTTAGTTAAAGGTGCTGATTCTCCAAGGAGGGAGATGGCTAGTAAAGCGGCTGGAATGGCGAACCCGAGCACAAGGAGATGAGAAATGAGGTGCGTTTTAGAAACCTTTCCCGATCACACGGTGTACCATCTTCTGGGTTTCTCATGCATGTTTTCGACGTAGGAAGATGCCCTTGAACCTGGAGATTTGGGACCCATGGGATGGGTACCATGCAGTATTACTTTAAAGGGTCTGCGTTGGCTCACGCAACCTCACCAAACCTCTCAGCCCCAAGAGTGTCCACCCTTATGTCTCAATCAGCTGTGGGTCTAGATATGGTCAATCCAGGTTGCATCACAGCCCCTGAACGAATTGTGTAAGAATTTCTCTCTCTTTCACTGTCTTTGTTTCACGGGTTTTGAAAAGTCATTTATTTTTATAATGGGGTTTAGCTGCTTTTCACGGCTGTGTTTATGCCGCTTTACACCCCCTTGACTCACTTACAGAGAGATATCAATACATAGGTGTGAAGATTCTTACTAGTCAGATATATTCTTGTGCGGTGAATAGGGGGTGTTGAGTCCAGTTCACTGAGCAAGGAGTAGGTCTTGTCTATTACATATTGGGTTTATGGAACGGTATCTGAGCTAATTTGAAACCCTTGTTTTATGCATCACCCCACCTCACCTTTCCCGTTCAGCAGACATAGTGTGTTTTCTAAACGTGTGACTCTCTTCTGTTTTGTCATTCAGGTCAAGTGTAGCGGTTTTTACATTCCCTCCATAAGTGATATCTTATGATAAGTGTCTTTTTCTGTGTGACTTATTTCACTTAGAATCGTCGTACCTAAATCCACTCATCGTGCTGCCTCTAGCCTTATGACGTTGATTTCATGGCTGAGTGATATTCCATTGTACATGAGGACCACAACTTCTTTATCCATTTTTCTCTTTCCTAGGATATTTAAGGTGTAATGAAGTGGGGGTTCTTGTCAGCAGAGCAGCCCTAAACTTTGGGGTGCCTGTGTCTTGCTGATTTTTAGTTTTCCCAATTTATACGCCCATGCATGGAAGTGCCGTATGCTCTCTAAGCTGTGTGTTTTAGATGTTTCAGGACACACCGTACACTTCTCCAGAGTGGCTGTTGGCAATTTACATCCCGCCCATCAGCGTAGCAAGGCTCCCATTTCTCCACGGCCGGTCCTGCATTTCTGGTTTGGACACTTTTTTCTGCATGGCCCTTTTGCCCGCTGGGAAGCGAGACTTCTTTGGAGCGCTGATTTGCCTTTCCAGGTTGCTTGGTTGGCCAAAAAGGGCGTATGCGTTTTTTCCTGAATATATTCAGGAAAAAACGCATACGCCCTTTTTGGCCAAGGGCATCATTGTCCACGTTTTGCCGCTTTTCATGTGCTCTCAAGGCCTTTCGAATCTACCTCCTGAAATCTGTTTCCTGCAATTCTGCCTTGCTTTCAAAGCCTCTTCGTTGCCTTCCCTCAATATATTTGTGGAAGAGAGTTCTCATTTATAACTCTGCAGGTTTGTGAATTGCAGTGCCCCTGAGCTCCATTTTTCAAGTCGCTTTTTTGGGAGCTGGCCGCAAAAGCGCAGGATTGCTTCAGGCCCAATTCTGGTTCCAGAGGGCAGGCTAAGCCTGTGGTTAAATCTTCTTCCTCATGGATAAATAGAGTGACCTGTGCCTGTCCCAACACCTAGAGCTAGTCTCTCATTGGTTCCCCCTCTTCCCGTTCATCCTCAGGACAAATTGCAACCTGTACGGAACAGGAGGTTAAAGGTGCTGATTTTCCAAGGAGGGAGATGGCTAGTAAAGCGGCTGGAATGGCGAACCCGAGCACAAGGAGATGAGAAATGAGGTGCGTTTTAGAAACCTTTCCCGATCACACAGTGTACCATCTTCTGGGTTTCTCATGCATGTTTTCGACGTAGGAAGATGCCCTTGAACCTGGAGATTTGGGACCCATGGGATGGGTATCATGCAGTATTACTTTAAAGGGTCTGCGTTGGCTCACGGAACCTCACCAAACCTCTCAGCCCCAAGAGTGTCCACCCTTATGTCTCAATCAGCTGTGGGTCTAGATATGGTCAATCCAGGTTGCATCACAGCCCCTGAACGAATTGTGTAAGAATTTCTCTCTGTTTCACTGTCTTTGTTTCACGGGTTTTGAAAAGTCATTTATTTTTATAATGGGGTTTAGCTGCTTTTCACGGCTGTGTTTATGCCGCTTTACACCCCCTTGACTCACTTACAGAGAGATATCAATACATAGGTTTGAAGATTCTTACTAGTCAGATATATTCTTGTGCGGTGAATAGGGGGTGTTGAGTCCAGTTCACTGAGCAAGGAGTAGGTCTTGTCTATTACATATTGGGTTTATGGAACGGTATCTGAGCTAATTTGAAACCCTTGTTTTATGCATCACCCCACCTCACCTTTCCCGTTCAGCAGCCATAGTGTGTTTTCTAAACGTGTGACTCTCTTCTGTTTTGTCATTCAGGTCAAGTGTAGCGGTTTTTACATTCCCTCCATAAGTGATATCTTATGATAAGTGTCTTTTTCTGTGTGACTTATTTCACTTAGAATCGTCATACCTAAATCCACTCATCGTGCTGCCTCTAGCCTTATGACATTGATTTCATGGCTGAGTGATATTCCATTGTACATGAGGACCACAACTTCTTTATCCATTTTTCTCTTTCCTAGGATATTTAAGGTGTAATGAAGTGGGGGTTCTTGTCAGCAGAACAGCCCTAAATTTTGGGGTGCCTGTGTCTTGCTGATTTTTAGTTTTCCCAATTTATACGCCCATTCATGGAAGTGCCGTATGCTCTCTAAGCTGTGTGATTTAGATGTTTCAGGACACACCGTACACTTCTCCAGAGTGGCTGTTGGCAATTTACATCCCGCCCATCAGCGTAGCAAGGCTCCCATTTCTCCATGGCCGGTCCTGCATTTCTGCTTTGGAGACTTTTTTCCGCATGGCCCTTTTGCCCGCTGGGAAGCGAGACTTCTTTGGAGCGCTGATTTGCCTTTCCAGGTTGCTTGGTTGGCCAAAAAGGGCGTATGCGTTTTTTCCTGAATATATTCTGGAAAAATCGCATACGCCCTTTTTGGAAAAGGGCATCATTGTCCACGTTTTGCCGCTTTTCATGTGCTTTCAAGGCGATTCGAATCTACCTCCTGAAATCTGTTTCCTGCAATTCTGCCTTGCTTTCAAATCCTCTTCGTTGGCTTCCCTCAATATATTTGTGGACGAGAGTTATCATTTATAACTCTGCAGGTTTGTGAATTGCAGTGCCCCTGAGCTCCATTTTTCCAGTCGCTTTTTTGGGAGCTGGCCGCAAAAGCGCAGGATTGCTTCAGGCCCTATTCTGGTTCCAGAGGGCAGGCTAAGCCTGTGGTTAATTCTTCTTCCTGATGGGAAAATAGAGTGACCTGTGCCTGTCCCAACACGTAGAGCTAGTCTCTCATTGGTTCCCCCTCTTCCCGTTCATCCTCAGGACAAATTGCAACCTGTACGGAACAGGAGTTTAGTTAAAGGTGCTGATTCTCCAAGGAGGGAGATGGCTAGTAAAGCGGCTGGAATGGCGAACCCGAGCACAAGGAGATGAGAAATGAGGTGCGTTTTAGAAACCTTTCCCGATCACACGGTGTACCATCTTCTGGGTTTCTCATGCATGTTTTCGACGTAGGAAGATGCCCTTGAACCTGGAGATTTGGGACCCATGGGATGGGTACCATGCAGTATTACTTTAAAGGGTCTGCGTTGGCTCACGCAACCTCACCAAACCTCTCAGCCCCAAGAGTGTCCACCCTTATGTCTCAATCAGCTGTGGGTCTAGATATGGTCAATCCAGGTTGCATCACAGCCCCTGAACGAATTGTGTAAGAATTTCTCTCTCTTTCACTGTCTTTGTTTCACGGGTTTTGAAAAGTCATTTATTTTTATAATGGGGTTTAGCTGCTTTTCACGGCTGTGTTTATGCCGCTTTACACCCCCTTGACTCACTTACAGAGAGATATCAATACATAGGTGTGAAGATTCTTACTAGTCAGATATATTCTTGTGCGGTGAATAGGGGGTGTTGAGTCCAGTTCACTGAGCAAGGAGTAGGTCTTGTCTATTACATATTGGGTTTATGGAACGGTATCTGAGCTAATTTGAAACCCTTGTTTTATGCATCACCCCACCTCACCTTTCCCGTTCAGCAGCCATAGTGTGTTTTCTGGACGTGTGACTCTGTTCTGTTTTGTAATTCTGTTCAAGTGTAGCGGTTTTTACATTCCCTCTATAAGTGATATCTTATGATAAGTGTCTTTTTCTGTGTGACTTATTTCACATAGAATCGTCGTACCTAAATCCACTCATCGTGCTGCTACTAGCCTTATGACGTTGATTTCACGGCTGAGTGATATTCCATTGTACATGAGGACCACAACTTCTTTATCCATTTTTCTCTTTCCTAGGATATTTAAGGTGTAATTAAGTGGGGGTTGTAGTCAACAGAGCAGCCCTAAACTTTGGGGTGCCTGTGTCTTGCTGATTTTTAGTTTTCCCAATTTATACGCCCATGCGTGGAAGTGCCGTATGCTCTCTAAGCTGTGTTTTTTAGATGTTTCAGGACACACCGTACACTTCTCCAGAGTGGCTGTTGGCAATTTACATCGCGCCCATCAGCGTAGCAAGGCTCCCATTTCTCCACGGCCGGTCCTGCATTTCTGGTTTGGACACTTTTTTCTGCATGGCCCTTTTGCCCGCTTAGAAGCGAGACTTCTTTGGAGCGCTGATTTGCCTTTCCAGGTTGCTTGGTTGGCCAAAAAGGGCGTATGCGTTTTTTCCTGAATATATTCAGGAAAAAACGCATACGCCCTTTTTGGCCAAGGGCATCATTGTCCAAGTTTTGCCGCTTTTCATGTGCTTTCAAGGCGATTCGAATCTACCTCCTGAAATCTGTTTCCTGCAATTCTGCCTTCCTTTCAAATCCTCTTCGTTGCCTTCCCTCAATATATTTGTGGACGAGAGTTATCATTTATAACTCTGCAGGTTTGTGAATTGCAGTGCCCCTGAGCTCCATTTTTCCAGTCGCTTTTTTGGGAGCTGGCCGCAAAAGCGCACGATTGCTTCAGGCCCTATTCTGGTTCCAGAGGGCAGGCTAAGCCTGTGGTTAATTCTTCTTCCTCATGGATAAATAGAGTGACCTGTGCCTGTCCCAACACCTAGAGCTAGTCTCTCATTGGTTCCCCCTCTTCCCGTTCATCCTCAGGACAAATTGCAACCTGTACGGAACAGGAGCTTAAAGGTGCTGATTCTCCAAGGAGGGAGATGGCTAGTAAAGCGGCTGGAATGGCGAACCCGAGCACAAGGAGATGAGAAATGAGGTGCGTTTTAGAAACCTTTCCCGATCACACGGTGTACCATCTTCTGGGTTTCTCATGCATGTTTTCGACGTAGGAAGATGCCCTTGAACCTGGAGATTTGGGACCCATGGGATGGGTACCATGCAGTATTACTTTAAAGGGTGTGCGTTGGCTCACCCAACCTCACCAAACCTCTCAGCCCCAAGAGTGTCCACCCTTATGTCTCAATCAGCTGTGGGTCTAGATATGGTCAATCCAGGTTGCATCACAGCCCCTGAACGAATTGTGTAAGAATTTCTCTCTCTTTCACTGTCTTTGTTTCACGGGTTTTGAAAAAACATTTATTTTTATAATGTGGTTTAGCTGCTTTTCACGGCTGTGTTTATGCCGCTTTACACCCCCTTGACTCACTTACAGAGAGATATCAATACATAGGTGTGAAGATTCTTACTAGTCAGATATATTCTTGTGCGGTGAATAGGGGGTGTTTAGTCCAGTTCACTGAGCAAGGAGTAGGTCTTGTCTATTACATATTGGGTTTCTTGAACGGTATCTGAGCTAATTTGAAACCCTTGTTTTATGCATCACCCCACCTCACCTTTCCCGTTCAGCAGCCATAGTGTGTTTTCTGAACGTGTGATTCTGTTGTGTTTTGTAATTCAGTTCAAGTGTAGCGGTTTTTACATTCCCTCTATAAGTGATATCTTATGATAAGTGTCTTTTTCTGTGTGACTTATTTCACTTAGAATCGTCGTACCTAAATCCACTCATCGTGCTGCTACTTGCCTTATGACGTTGATTTCATGGCTGAGTGATATTCCATTGTACATGAGGACCACAATTTCTTTATCCAGTTTTCTCTTTCCTAGGATATTTAAGGTGTAATGAAGTGGGGGTTCTTGTCAGCAGAGCAGCCCTAAACTTTGGGGTGCCTTTGTCTTGCTGATTTTTAATTTTCCCAATTTATACGCCCATGCATGGAAGTGCCGTATGCTCTCTAAGCTGTGTGTTTTAGATGTTTCAGGACACACCGTACACTTCTCCAGAGTGGCTGTTGGCAATTTACATCCCGCCCATCAGCGTAGCAAGGCTCCCATTTCTCCACGGCCGGTCCTGCATTTCTGGTTTGGACACATTTTTCCGCATGGCCCTTTTGCCCGCTGGGAAGCGAGACTTCTTTGGAGCGCTGATTTGCCTTTCCAGGTTGCTTGGTTGGCCAAAAAGGGCGTATGCGTTTTTTCCTGAATATATTCAGGAAAAAACGCATACGCCCTTTTTGGCCAAGGGCATCATTGTCCACGTTTTGCCGCTTTTCATGTGCTTTCAAGGCGATTCGAATCTACCTCCTGAAATCTGTTTCCTGCAATGCTGCCTTGCTTTCAAAGCCTCTTCGTTGCCTTCCCTTAATATATTTGTGGACGAGAGGTATCATTTAAAACTCTGCAGGTTTGTGAATTGCAGTGCCCCTGAGCTCCATTTTTCAACTGGCTTTTTTGGGAGCTGGCCGCAAAAGCGCAGGATTGCTTCAGGCCCTCTTCTGGTTCTGGGGGGCAGGCTGAGCTTGTGCTTAATTCTTCTTCCTGATGGGAAAATAGAGTGACCTGTGCCTGTCCCAACCCCTAGAGCTAGTCTCTCATTGGTTCCCCCTCTTCCCGTTCATCCTCAGGACAAATTGCAACCTGTACGGAACAGGAGGTTAAAGGTGCTGATTCTCCAAGGAGGGAGATGGCTAGTAAATCGGCTGGAATGGCGAACCCGAGCCAAGGAGATGAGAAATGAGGTGCGTTTTAGAAACCTTTCCCGATCACACGGTGTACCATCTTCTGGGTTTCTCATGCCTGTTTTCGATGTAGGAAGATGCCCTTGAACCTGGAGATTTGGGACCCATGGGATGGGTACCATGCAGTGTTACTTGAAAGGGTCTGCGTTGGCTCACCCAACCTCACCGAACCTCTCAGCCCCAAGAGTGTCCACCCTTATGTCTCAATCAGCTGTGGGTCTAGATATGGTCAATCCAGGTTGCATCACAGCCCCTGAACGAATTTTGTAAGAATTTCTCTCTCTTTCACTGTCTTTGTTTCACTGGTTTTGAAAAGTAAGTTATTTTTATAATGGGGTTTAGCTGCTTTTCACGGCTGTGTTTATGCCGCTTTACACCCCCTTGCCTCACTTACAGAGAGATATCAATACATAGGTTTGAAGATTCTTACTAGTCAGATATATTCTTGTGCGGTGAATAGGGGGTGTTGAGTCCAGTACACTGAAAAAGGAATAGGTCTTGTCTATTACATATTGGGTTTATGGAACGGTATCTGAGCTAATTTGAAACCCTTGTTTTATGCATCACCCCACCTCACCTGTCCCGTTCAGCAGCCATAGTGTGTTTCCTAAACGTGTGACTCTGTTCTCTTTTGTAATTCAGTTCAAGTGTAGCGGTTTTTACATTGCCTCTATAAGTGATATCTTATGATAAGTGTCTTTTTCTGTGTGACTTATTTCACTTATAATCGTCGTACCTAAATCCACTCATCGTGCTGCTACTAGCCTTATGACGTTGATTTCATGGCTGAGTGATATTCCATTGTACATGAGGACCACAACTTCTTTATCCATTTTTCTCTTTCCTAGGATATTTAAGGTGTAATGAAGTGGGGGTTCTTGTCAACAGAGCAGCCCTAAACTTTGGGGTGCCTGTGTCTTGCTGATTTTTCGTTTTCCCAATTTATACGCCCATGAGTGGAAGTGCCCTATGCTCTCCAAGCTGTGTTTTTTAGATGTTTCAGAACACACCGTACACTTCTCCAGAGTGGCTGTTGGCAATTTACATCCCACCCATCAGCGTAGCAAGGCTCCCATTTCTCCATGGCCGGTCCTGCATTTCTGGTTTGGACACTTTTTTCCGCATGGCCCTTTTGCCCGCTGGGAAGCGAGACTTCTTTGGAGCGCTGATTTGCCTTTCCAGGTTGCTTGGTTGGCCAAAAAGGGCGTATGCGTTTTTTCCTGAATATATTCAGGAAAAAACGCATACGCCCTTTTTGGCCAAGGGCATCATTGTCCACGTTTTGCCGCTTTTCATGTGCTTTCAAGGCGATTCGAATCTACCTCCTGAAATCTGTTTCCTGCAATGCTGCCTTGCTTTCAAAGCCTCTTCGTTGCCTTCCCTTAATATATTTGTGGACGAGAGGTATCATTTAAAACTCTGCAGGTTTGTGAATTGCAGTGCCCCTGAGCTCCATTTTTCAACTGGCTTTTTTGGGAGCTGGCCGCAAAAGCGCAGGATTGCTTCAGGCCCTCTTCTGGTTCTGGGGGGCAGGCTGAGCTTGTGCTTAATTCTTCTTCCTGATGGGAAAATAGAGTGACCTGTGCCTGTCCCAACCCCTAGAGCTAGTCTCTCATTGGTTCCCCCTCTTCCCGTTCATCCTCAGGACAAATTGCAACCTGTACGGAACAGGAGGTTAAAGGTGCTGATTCTCCAAGGAGGGAGAAGGCTAGTAAATCAGCTGGAATGGCGAACCCGAGCCAAGGAGATGAGAAATGAGGTGCGTTTTAGAAACCTTTCCCGATCACACGGTGTACCATCTTCTGGGTTTCTCATGCCTGTTTTCGATGTAGGAAGATGCCCTTGAACCTGGAGATTTGGGACCCATGGGATGGGTACCATGCAGTATTACTTGAAAGGGTCTGCGTTGGCTCACCCAACCTCACCGAACCTCTCAGCCCCAAGAGTGTCCACCCTTATGTCTCAATCAGCTGTGGGTCTAGATATGGTCAATCCAGGTTGCATCACAGCCCCTGAACGAATTTTGTAAGAATTTCTCTCTCTTTCACTGTCTTTGTTTCACGGGTTTTGAAAAGTAATTTATTTTTATAATGGGGTTTAGCTGCTTTTCACGGCTGTGTTTATGCCGCTTTACACCCCCTTGCCTCACTTACAGAGAGATATCAATACATAGGTTTGAAGATTCTTACTAGTCAGATATATTCTTGTGCGGTGAATAGGGGGTGTTGAGTCCAGTACACTGAAAAAGGAATAGGTCTTGTCTATTACATATTGGGTTTATGGAACGGTATCTGAGCTAATTTGAAACCCTTGTTTTATGCATCACCCCACCTCACCTGTCCCGTTCAGCAGCCATAGTGTGTTTCCTTAACGTGTGACTCTGTTCTCTTTTGTAATTCAGTTCAAGTGTAGCGGTTTTTACATTCCCTCTCTAAGTGATATCTTAGGATAAGTGTCTTTTTCTGTGTGACTTATTTCACTTAGAATCGTCGTACCTAAATCCACTCATCGTGCTGCTACTAGCTTTATGACGTTGATTTCATGGCTGAGTGATATTCCATTGTACATGAGGACCACAACTTCTTTATCCATTTTTCTCTTTCCTAGGATATTTAAGGTGTAATGAAGTGGGGGTTCTTGTCAACAGAGCAGCCCTAAACTTTGGGGTGCCTGTGTCTTGCTGATTTTTCGTTTTCCGAATTTATACGCCCATGAGTGGAAGTGCCCTATGCTCTCCAAGCTGTGTTTTTTAGATGTTTCAGAACACACCGTACACTTCTCCAGAGTGGCTGTTGGCAATTTACATCCCACCCATCAGCGTAGCAAGGCTCCCATTTCTCCATGGCCGGTCCTGCATTTCTGGTTTGGACACTTTTTTCCGCATGGCCCTTTTGCCCGCTGGGAAGCGAGACTTCTTTGGAGCGCTGATTTGCCTTTCCAGGTTGCTTGGTTGGCCAAAAAGGGCGTATGCGTTTTTTCCTGAATATATTCAGGAAAAAACGCATACGCCCTTTTTGGCCAAGGGCATCATTGTCCACGTTTTGCCGCTTTTCATGTGCTTTCAAGGCGATTCGAATCTACCTCCTGAAATCTGTTTCCTGCAATTCTGCCTTGCTTTCAAAGCCTCTTCGTTGCCTTCCCTTAATATATTTGTGGACGAGAGGTATCATTTAAAACTCTGCAGGTTTGTGAATTGCAGTGCCCCTGAGCTCCATTTTTCAACTGGCTTTTTTGGGAGCTGGCCGCAAAAGCGCAGGATTGCTTCAGGCCCTTTTCTGGTTCTGGGGGGCAGGCTGAGCTTGTGCTTAATTCTTCTTCCTGATGGGAAAATAGAGTGACCTGTGCCTGTCCCAACCCCTAGAGCTAGTCTCTCATTGGTTCCCCCTCTTCCCGTTCATCCTCAGGACAAATTGCAACCTGTACGGAACAGGAGGTTAAAGGTGCTGATTCTCCAAGGAGGGAGATGGCTAGTAAATCGGCTGGAATGGCGAACCCGAGCCAAGGAGATGAGAAATGAGGTGCGTTTTAGAAACCTTTCCCGATCACACGGTGTACCATCTTCTGGGTTTCTCATGCCTGTTTTCGATGTAGGAAGATGCCCTTGAACCTGGAGATTTGGGACCCATGGGATGGGTACCATGCAGTATTACTTGAAAGGGTCTGCGTTGGCTCACCCAACCTCACCGAACCTCTCAGCCCCAAGAGTGTCCACCCTTATGTCTCAATCAGCTGTGGGTCTAGATATGGTCAATCCAGGTTGCATCACAGCCCCTGAACGAATTTTGTAAGAATTTCTCTCTCTTTCACTGTCTTTGTTTCACTGGTTTTGAAAAGTAAGTTATTTTTATAATGGGGTTTAGCTGTTTTTAACGGCTGTGTTTATGCCGCTTTACACCCCCTTGCCTCACTTACAGAGAGATATCAATACATAGGTTTGAAGATTCTTACTAGTCAGATATATTCTTGTGCGGTGAATAGGGGGTGTTGAGTCCAGTACACTGAAAAAGGAATAGGTCTTGTCTATTACATATTGGGTTTATGGAACGGTATCTGAGCTAATTTGAAACCCTTGTTTTATGCATCACCCCACCTCACCTGTCCCGTTCAGCAGCCATAGTGTGTTTCCTTAACGTGTGACTCTGTTCTCTTTTGTAATTCAGTTCAAGTGTAGCGGTTTTTACATTCCCTCTCTAAGTGATATCTTAGGATAAGTGTCTTTTTCTGTGTGACTTATTTCACTTAGAATCGTCGTACCTAAATCCACTCATCGTGCTGCTACTAGCCTTATGACGTTGATTTCATGGCTGAGTGATATTCCATTGTACATGAGGACCACAACTTCTTTATCCATTTTTCTCTTTCCTAGGATATTTAAGGTGTAATGAAGTGGGGGTTCTTGTCAACAGAGCAGCCCTAAACTTTGGGGTGCCTGTGTCTTGCTGATTTTTCGTTTTCCCAATTTATACGCCCATGAGTGGAAGTGCCCTATGCTCTCCAAGCTGTGTTTTTTAGATGTTTCAGAACACACCGTACACTTCTCCAGAGTGGCTGTTGGCAATTTACATCCCGCCCATCAGCGTAGCAAGGCTCCCATTTCTCCATGGCCGGTCCTGCATTTCTGGTTTGGACACTTTTTTCCGCATGGCCCTTTTGCCCGCTGGGAAGCGAGACTTCTTTGGAGCGCTGATTTGCCTTTCCAGGTTGCTTGGTTGGCCAAAAAGGGCGTATGCGTTTTTTCCTGAATATATTCAGGAAAAAACGCATACGCCCTTTTTGGCCAAGGGCATCATTGTCCACGTTTTGCCGCTTTTCATGTGCTTTCAAGGCGATTCGTATCTACCTCCTGAAATCTGTTTCCTGCAATGCTGCCTTGCTTTCAAAGCCTCTTCGTTGCCTTCCCTTAATATATTTGTGGACGAGAGGTATCATTTAAAACTCTGCAGGTTTGTGAATTGCAGTGCCCCTGAGCTCCATTTTTCAACTGGCTTTTTTGGGAGCTGGCCGCAAAAGCGCAGGATTGCTTCAGGCCCTCTTCTGGTTCTGGGGGGCAGGCTGAGCTTGTGCTTAATTCTTCTTCCTGATGGGAAAATAGAGTGACCTGTGCCTGTCCCAACCCCTAGAGCTAGTCTCTCATTGGTTCCCCCTCTTCCCGTTCATCCTCAGGACAAATTGCAACCTGTACGGAACAGGAGGTTAAAGGTGCTGATTCTCCAAGGAGGGAGATGGCTAGTAAATCGGCTGGAATGGCGAACCCGAGCCAAGGAGATGAGAAATGAGGTGCGTTTTAGAAACCTTTCCCGATCACACGGTGTACCATCTTCTGGGTTTCTCATGCCTGTTTTCGATGTAGGAAGATGCCCTTGAACCTGGAGATTTGGGACCCATGGGATGGGTACCATGCAGTATTACTTGAAAGGGTCTGCGTTGGCTCACCCAACCTCACCGAACCTCTCAGCCCCAAGAGTGTCCACCCTTATGTCTCAATCAGCTGTGGGTCTAGATATGGTCAATCCAGGTTGCATCACAGCCCCTGAACGAATTTTGTAAGAATTTCTCTCTCTTTCACTGTCTTTGTTTCACTGGTTTTGAAAAGTAAGTTATTTTTATAATGGGGTTTAGCTGCTTTTCACGGCTGTGTTTATGCCGCTTTACACCCCCTTGCCTCACTTACAGAGAGATATCAATACATAGGTTTGAAGATTCTTACTAGTCAGATATATTCTTGTGCGGTGAATAGGGGGTGTTGAGTCCAGTACACTGAAAAAGGAATAGGTCTTGTCTATTACATATTGGGTTTATGGAACGGTATCTGAGCTAATTTGAAACCCTTGTTTTATGCATCACCCCACCTCACCTGTCCCGTTCAGCAGCCATAGTGTGTTTCCTAAACGTGTGACTCTGTTCTCTTTTGTAATTCAGTTCAAGTGTAGCGGTTTTTACATTCCCTCTATAAGTGATATCTTATGATAAGTGTCTTTTTCTGTGTGACTTATTTCACTTATAATCGTCGTACCTAAATCCACTCATCGTGCTGCTACTAGCCTTATGACGTTGATTTCATGGCTGAGTGATATTCCATTGTACATGAGGACCACAACTTCTTTATCCATTTTTCTCTTTCCTAGGATATTTAAGGTGTAATGAAGTGGGGGTTCTTGTCAACAGAGCAGCCCTAAACTTTGGGGTGCCTGTGTCTTGCTGATTTTTCGTTTTCCCAATTTATACGCCCATGAGTGGAAGTGCCCTATGCTCTCCAAGCTGTGTTTTTTAGATGTTTCAGAACACACCGTACACTTCTCCAGAGTGGCTGTTGGCAATTTACATCCCACCCATCAGCGTAGCAAGGCTCCCATTTCTCCATGGCCGGTCCTGCATTTCTGGTTTGGACACTTTTTTCCGCATGGCCCTTTTGCCCGCTGGGAAGCGAGACTTCTTTGGAGCACTGATTTGCCTTTCCAGGTTGCTTGGTTGGCCAAAAAGGGCGTATGCGTTTTTTCCTGAATATATTCAGGAAAAAACGCATACGCCCTTTTTGGCCAAGGGCATCATTGTCCACGTTTTGCCGCTTTTCATGTGCTTTCAAGGCGATTCGAATCTACCTCCTGAAATCTGTTTCCTGCAATGCTGCCTTGCTTTCAAAGCCTCTTCGTTGCCTTCCCTTAATATATTTGTGGACGAGAGGTATCATTTAAAACTCTGCAGGTTTGTGAATTGCAGTGCCCCTGAGCTCCATTTTTCAACTGGCTTTTTTGGGAGCTGGCCGCAAAAGCGCAGGATTGCTTCAGGCCCTCTTCTGGTTCTGGGGGGCAGGCTGAGCTTGTGCTTAATTCTTCTTCCTGATGGGAAAATAGAGGGACCTGTGCCTGTCCCAACCCCTAGAGCTAGTCTCTCATTGGTTCCCCCTCTTCCCGTTCATCCTCAGGACAATTTGCAACCTGTACGGAACAGGAGGTTAAAGGTGCTGATTCTCCAAGGAGGGAGATGGCTAGTAAATCGGCTGGAATGGCGAACCCGAGCCAAGGAGATGAGAAATGAGGTGCGTTTTAGAAACCTTTCCCGATCACACGGTGTACCATCTTCTGGGTTTCTCATGCCTGTTTTCGATGTAGGAAGATGCCCTTGAACCTGGAGATTTGGGACCCATGGGATGGGTACCATGCAGTATTAGTTGAAAGGGTCTGCGTTGGCTCACCCAACCTCACCGAACCTCTCAGCCCCAAGAGTGTCCACCCTTATGTCTCAATCAGCTGTGGGTCTAGATATGGTCAATCCAGGTTGCATCACAGCCCCTGAACGAATTTTGCAAGAATTTCTCTCTCTTTCACTGTCTTTGTTTCACTGGTTTTGAAAATTAATTTATTTTTATAATGAGGTTTAGCTGCTTTTCACGGCTGTGTTTATGACGCTTTGCACCCCCTTGACTCACTTACAGAGAGATATCAATACATAGGTTTGAAGATTCTTACTAGTCAGATATATTCTTGTGCGGTGAATAGGGTGTGTTGAGTCCAGTTCACTGAAAAAGGAATAGGTCTTGTCTGTTACCTATTGGGTTTATGGAACGGTATCTGAGCTAATTTGAAACCCTTGTTTTATGCATCACCCCACCTCACCTGTCCCGTTCAGCAGCCATAGTGTGTTTCCTAAACGTGTGACTCTGTTCTCTTTTGTAATTCAGTTCAAGTGTAGCGGTTTTTACATTCCCTCTATAAGTGATATCTTATGATAAGTGTCTTTTTCTGTGTGACTTATTTCACTTAGAATTGTCGTACCTAAATCCACTCATCGTGCTGCTACTAGCCTTATGACGTTGATTTCATGGCTGAGTGATATTCCATTGTACATGAGGACCACAACTTCTTTATCCATTTTTCTCTTTCCTAGGATATTTAAGGTGTAATGAAGTGGGGGTTCTTGTCAACAGAGCAGCCCTAAACTTTGGGGTGCCTGTGTCTTGCTGATTTTTAGTTTTCCCAATTTATACGCCCATGAGTGGAAGTGCCCTATGCTCACCAAGCTGTGTTTTTTAGATGTTTCAGAACACACCGTACACTTCTCCAGAGTGGCTGTTGGCAATTTACATCCCACCCATCAGCGTAGCAAGGCTCTCATTTCTCCATAGCCGGTCCTGCATTTCTGGTTTGGACACTTTTTTCCGCATGGCCCTTTTGCCCGCTGGGAAGCGAGACTTCTTTGGAGCGCTGATTTGCCTTTCCAGGTTGCTTGGTTGGCCAAAAAGGGCGTATGCGTTTTTTCCTGAATATATTCAGGAAAAAACGCATACGCCCTTTTTGGCCAAGGGCATCATTGTCCACGTTTTGCCGCTTTTCATGTGCTTTCAAGGCAATTCGAATCTACCTCCTGAAATCTGTTTCCTGCAATTCTGCCTTGCTTTCAAAGCCTCTTCGTTGCCTTCCCTTAATATATTTGTGGACGAGAGGTATCATTTAAAACTCTGCAGCTTTGTGAATTGCAGTGCCCCTGAGCTCCATTTCTCAACTCGCTTTTTTGGGAGCTGGCCGCAAAAGCGCAGGATTGCTTCAGGCCCTCTTCTGGTTCTGGGGGGCAGGCTGAGCTTGTGTTTAATTCTTCTTCCTGATGGGAAAATAGAGTGACATGTGCCTGTCCCAACACCTAGAGCTAGTCTCTCATTGGTTCCCCCTCTTCCCCTTCATCCTCAGGACAAATTGCAACCTGTACGGAACAGGAGGTTAAAGGTGCTGATTCTCCAAGGAGGGAGATGGCTAGTAAATGGCTGGAATGGCGAACCCGAGCAAAGGAGATGAGAAATGAGGTGCGTTTTAGAAACCTTTCCCGATCACACGGTGTACCATCTTCTGGGTTTCTCATGCCTGTTTTCGATGTAGGAAGATGGCCTTGAACCTGGAGATTTGGGACCCGTGGGATGGGTACCATGCAGTATTACTTGAAAGGGTCTGCGTTGGCTCACCCAACCTCACCGTACCTCTCAGCCCCAAGAGTGTCCACCCTTATGTCTCAATCAGCTGTGGGTCTAGGTATGGTCAATCCAGGTTGCATCACAGCCCCTGAACGAATTTTGTAAGAATTTCTCTCTCTTTCACTGTCTTTGTTTCACGGGTTTTGAAAAGTAATTTATTTTTATAATGGGGTTTAGCTGCTTTTCACGGCTGTGTTTATGCCGCTTTACACCCCCTTGACTCACTCACAGAGAGATATCAATACATAGGTTTGAAGATTCTTACTAGTCAGATATATTCTTGTGCGGTGAATAGGGGGTGTTGAGTCCAGTTCACTGAAAAAGGAATAGGTCTTGTCTCTTACATATTGGGTTTATGGAACGGTATCGGAGCTAATTTGAAACCCTTGTTTTATGCATCACCCCACCTCACCTTTCCCGTTCAGCAGCCATAGTGTGTTTCCTAAACGTGTGACTCTGTTCTGTTTTGCAATTCAGTTCAAGTGTAGCGGTTTTTACATTCCCTCTATAAGTGATATCTCAGGATAAATGTCTTTTTCTGTGTGACTTATTTCACTTAGAATCGTCGTACCTAAATCCACTCATCGTGCTGCTACTAGCCTTATGACGTTGATTTCATGGCTGAGTGATATTCCATTGTACATGAGGACCACAACTTCTTTATCCATTTTTCTCTTTCCTAGGATATTTAAGGTGTAATGAAGTGGGGGTTCTTGTCAACAGAGCAGCCCTAAACTTTGGGGTGCCTGTGTCTTGCTGATTTTTAGTTTTCCCAATTTATACGCCCATGAGTGGAAGTGCCCTATGCTCTCCAAGCTGTGTTTTGTAGATGTTTCAGGACACACCGTACACTTCTCCAGAGTGGCTGTTGGCAGTTTACATCCCGCCCATCAGCGTAGCAAGGCTCCCATTTCTCCATGGCCGGTCCTGCATTTCTGGTTTGGACACTTTTTTCCGCATGGCCCTTTTGCCCGCTGGGAAGCGAGACTTCTTTGGAGCGCTGATTTGCCTTTCCAGGTTGCTTGGTTGGCCAAAAAGGGCGTATGCGTTTTTTCCTGAATATATTCAGGAAAAAACGCATACGCCCTTTTTGGCCAAGGGCATCATTGTCCAGGTTTTGCCGCTTTTCATGTGCTTTCAAGGCGATTCGAATCTACCTCCTGAAATCTGTTTCCTGCAATTCTGCCTTGCTTTCAAAGCCTCTTCGTTGCCTTCCCTTAATATATTTGTGGACGAGAGGTATCATTTAAAACTCTGCAGGTTTGTGAATTGCAGTGCCTCTGAGCTCCGTTTTTCAACTCGCTTTTTTGGGAGCAGGCCGCAAAAGCGCAGGATTGCTTCAGGCCCTCTTCTGGTTCTGGGGGGCAGGCTGAGCTTGTGCTTAATTCTTCTTCCTGATGGGAAAATAGAGTGACCTGTGCCTGTCCCAACACCTAGAGCTACTCTCTCATTGGTTCCCCCTCTACCCGTTCATCCTCAGGACAAATTGCAACCTGTACGGAACAGGAGGTTAAAGGTGCTGATACTCCAAGGAGGGAGATGGCTAGTAAATCGGCTGGAATGGCGAACCCGAGCAAAGGAGATGAGAAATGAGGTGCGTTTTAGAAACCTTTCCCGATCACACGGTGTACCATCTTCTGGGTTTCTCATGCCTGTTTTCGATGTAGGAAGATGGCCTTGAACCTGGAGATTTGGGACCCGTGGGATGGGTACCATGCAGTATTACTTGAAAGGGTCTGCGTTGGCTCACCCAACCTCACCTTACCTCTCAGCCCCAAGAGTGTCCACCCTTATGTCTCAATCAGCTGTGGGTCTAGATATGGTCAATCCAGGTTGCATCACAGCCCCTGAACGAATTTTGTAAGAATTTCTCTCTCTTTCACTGTCTTTGTTTCACGGGTTTTGAAAAGTAATTTATTTTTATAATGGGGTTTAGCTGCTTTTCACGGCTGTGTTTATGCCGCTTTACACCCCCTTGACTCACTTACAGAGAGATATCAATACATAGGTTTGAAGATTCTTACTAGTCAGATATATTCTTGTGCGGTGAATAGGGGGTGTTGAGTCCAGTTCACTGAAAAAGGAATAGGTCTTGTCTCTTACATATTGGGTTTATGGAATGGTATCGGAGCTAATTTGAAACCCTTGTTTTATGCATCACCCCACCTCACCTTTCCCGTTCAGCAGCCATAGTGTGTTTCCTAAACGTGTGACTCTGTTCTGTTTTGCAATTCAGTTCAAGTGTAGCGGTTTTTACATTCCCTCTAGAAGTGATATCTTAGGATAAGTGTCTTTTTCTGTGTGACTTATTTCACTTAGAATCGTCGTACCTAAATCCACTCATCGTGCTGCTACTAGCCTTATGACGTTGATTTCATGGCTGAGTGATATTCCATTGTACATGAGGACCCCAACTTCTTTATCCATTTTTCTCTTTCCTAGGATATTTAAGGTGTAATGAAGTGGGGGTTCTTGTCAACAGAGCAGCCCTAAACTTTGGGGTGCCTGTGTCTTGCTGATTTTTAGTTTTCCCAATTTATACGCCCATGAGTGGAAGTGCCCTATGCTCACCAAGCTGTGTTTTTTAGATGTTTCAGAACACACCGTACACTTCTCCAGAGTGGCTGTTGGCAATTTACATCCCACCCATCAGCGTAGCAAGGCTCTCATTTCTCCATGGCCGGTCCTGCATTTCTGGTTTGGACACTTTTTTCCGCATGGCCCTTTTGCCCGCTGGGAAGCGAGACTTCTTTGGAGCGCTGATTTGCCTTTCCAGGTTGCTTGGTTGGCCAAAAAGGGCGTATGCGTTTTTTCCTGAATATATTCAGGAAAAAACGCATACGCCCTTTTTGGCCAAGGGCATCATTGTCCAGGTTTGGCCGCTTTTCATGTGCTTTCAAGGCGATTCGAATCTACCTCCTGAAATCTGTTTCCTGCAATTCTGCCTTGCTTTCAAAGCCTCTTCGTTGCCTTCCCTTAATATATTTGTGGACGAGAGGTATCATTTAAAACTCTGCAGGTTTGTGAATTGCAGTGCCCCTGAGCTCCGTTTTTCAACTCGCTTTTTTGGGAGCTGGCCGCAAAAGCGCAGGATTGCTTCAGGCCCTCTTCTGGTTCTGGGGGGCAGGCTGAGCTTGTGCTTAATTCTTCTTCCTGATGGGAAAATAGAGTGACCTGTGCCTGTCCCAACACCTAGAGCTAGTCTCTCATTGGTTCCCCCTCTTCCCGTTCATCCTCAGGACAAATTGCAACCTGTACGGAACAGGAGGTTAAAGGTGCTGATTCTCCAAGGAGGGAGAGGGCTAGTAAATCGGCTGGAATGGCGAACCCGAGCCAAGGAGATGAGAAATGAGGTGCGTTTTAGAAACCTTTCCCGATCACACGGTGTACCATCTTCTGCGTTTCTCATGCCTGTTTTCGACGTAGGAAGATGACCTTGAACCTGGAGATTTGGGACCCATGGGATGGGTACCATGCAGTATTACTTGAAAGGGTCTGCGTTGGCTCACCCAACCTCACCGAACCTCTCAGCCCTAAGAGTGTCCACCCTTATGTCTCAATCAGCTGTGGGTCTAGATATGGTCAATCCAGGTTGCATCACAGCCCCTGAACGAATTTTGTAAGAATTTCTCTCTCTTTCACTGTCTTTGTTTCACGGGTTTTGAAAAGTAATTTATTTTTATAATGGGGTTTAGCTGCTTTTCACGGCTGTGTTTATGCCGCTTTACACCCCCTTGACTCACTCACAGGGAGATATCAATACATAGGTTTGAAGATACTTACTAGTCAGATATATTCTTGTGCAGTGAATAGGGGGTGTTCAGTCCAGTTCACTGAAAAAGGAATAGTTCTTGTCTTTAAATATTGGGTTTATGGAACGCTATCTGAGCTAATTTGAAACCCTTGTTTTATGCATCACCCCACCTCACCTTTCCCGTTCAGCAGCCATAGTGTGTTTCCTAAACGTGTGACTCTGTTCTATTTGCAATTCAGTTCAAGTGTAGCGGTTTTTACATTCCCTCTAGAAGTGATATCTTAGGATAAGTGTCTATTTCTGTGTGACTTATTTCACTTAGAATCGTCGTACCTAAATCCACTCATCGTGCTGCTACTAGCCTTATGACGTTGATTTCATGGCTGAGTGATATTCCATTGTACATGAGGACCACAACTTCTTTATCCATTTTTCTCTTTCCTAGGATATTTAAGGTGTAATGAAGTGGGTGTTCTTGTCAACAGAGCAGCCCTAAACTTTGGGGTGCCTGTGTCTTGCTGATTTTTAGTTTTCCCAATTTATACGCCCATGAGTGGAAGTGCCCTATGCTCTCCAAGCTGTGTTTTGTAGATGTTTCAGGACACACCGTACACTTCTTCAGAGTGGCTGTTGGCAATTTACATCCCGCCCATCAGCGTAGCAAGGCTCCCATTTCTCCATGACCGGTCCTGCATTTCTGGTTTGGACACTTTTTTCCGCATGGCCCTTTTGCCCGCTGGGAAGCGAGACTTCTTTGGAGCGCTGATTTGCCTTTCCAGGTTGCTTGGTTGTCCAAAAAGGGCGTATGCGTTTTTTCCTGAATATATTCAGGAAAAAACGCATACGCCCTTTTTGGCCAAGGGCATCATTGTCCAGGTTTTGCTGCTTTTCATGTGCTTTCAAGGCGATTCGAATCTACCTCCTGAAATCTGTTTCCTGCAATTCTGCCTTGCTTTCAAAGCCTCTTCGTTGCCTTCCCTTAATATATTTGTGGACGAGAGGTATCATTTAAAACTCTGCAGGTTTGTGAATTGCAGTGCCCCTGAGCTCCATTTTTCAACTGGCTTTTTTGGGAGCTGGCCGCAAAAGCGCAGGATTGCTTCAGGCCCTCTTCTGGTTCTGGGGGGCAGGCTGAGCTTGTGCTTAATTCTTCTTCCTGATAGGAAAATAGAGTGACCTGTGCCTGTCCCAACACCTAGAGCTAGTCTCTCATTGGTTCCCCCTCTTCCCGTTCATCCTCAGGACAAATTGCAACCTGTACGGAACAGGAGGTTAAAGGTGCTGATTCTCCAAGGATGGAGATGGCTAGTAAATCGGCTGGAATGGCGAACCCGAGCAAAGGAGATGAGAAATGAGGTGCGTTTTAGAAACCTTTCCCGATCACACGGTGTACCATCTTCTGGGTTTCTCATGCCTGTTTTCGATGTAGGAAGATGGCCTTGAACCTGGAGATTTGGGACCCGTGGGATGGGTACCATGCAGTATTACTTGAAAGGGTCTGCGTTGGCTCACCCAACCTCACCGTACCTCTCAGCCCCAAGAGTGTCCACCCTTATGTCTCAATCAGCTGTGGGTCTAGATATGGTCAATCCAGGTTGCATCACAGCCCCTGAACGAATTTTGTAAGAATTTCTCTCTCTTTCACTGTGTTTGTTTCACGGGTTTTGAAAAGTAATTTATTTTTGTAATGGGGTTTAGCTGCTTTTCACGGCTGTGTTTATGTCGCTTTACACCCCCTTGACTCACTTACAGAGAGATATCAATACATAGGTTTGAAGATTCTTACTAGTCAGATATATTCTTGTGCGGTGAATAGGGGGTGTTGAGTCCAGTTCACTGAAAAAGGAATAGGTCTTGTCTCTTACATATTGGGTTTATGGAACGGTATCTGAGCTAATTTGAAACCCTTGTTTTATGCATCACCCCACCTCACCTTTCCCGTGCAGCAGCCATAGTGTGTTTTCTAAACGTGTGACTCTGTTCTGTTTTGTAATTCAGTTCAAGTGTAGCGGTTTTTACATTCCCTCTCTAAGTGATATCTTATGATAAGTGTCTTTTTCTGTGTGACTTATTTCACTTAGAATCGTCGTACCTAAATCCACTCATCGTGCTGCTACTAGCCTTATGACGTTGATTTCATGGCTGAGTGGTATTCCATTGTACATGAGGACCACAACTTCTTTATCCATTTTTCTCTTTCCTAGTATATTTAAGGTGTAATGAAGTGGGGGTTCTTGTCAACAGAGCAGTCCTAAACTTTGGGGTGCCTGTGTCTTGCTGATTTTTAGTTTTCCCAATTTATACGCCCATGAGTGGAAGTGCCCTATGCTCTCCAAGCTGTGTTTTTCAGATGTTTCAGGACACACCGTACACTTCTCCAGAGTGGCTGTTGGCAATTTACATCCCGCCCATCAGCGTAGCAAGGCTCCCATTTCTCCATGGCCGGTCCTGCATTTCTGCTTTGGACACTTTTTTCCGCATGGCCCTTTTGCCCGCTGGGATGCGAGACTTCTTTGGAGCGCTGATTTGCCTTTCCAGGTTGCTTGGTTGGCCAAAAAGGGCGTATGCGTTTTTTCCTGAATATATTCAGGAAAAAACGCATACGCCCTTTTTGGCCAAGGGCATCATTGTCCAGGTTTTGCCGCTTTTCATGTGCTTTCAAGGCGATTCGAATCTACCTCCTGAAATCTGTTTCCTGCAATTCTGCCTTGCTTTCAAAGCCTCTTCGTTGCCTTCCCTTAATATATTTGTGGACGAGAGGTATCATTTAAAACTCTGCAGGTTTGTGAATTGCAGTGCCCCTGAGCTCCATTTTTCAACTCGCTTTTTTGGGAGCTGGCCGCAAAAGCACAGGATTGCTTCAGGCCCTCTTCTGGTTCTGGGGGGCAGGCTGAGCTTGTGCTTAATTCTTCTTCCTGATGGGAAAATAGAGTGACCTGTGCCTGTCCCAACACCTAGAGCTAGTCTCTCATTGGTTCCCCCTCTTCCCGTTCATCCTCAGGACAAATTGCAACCTGTACGGAACAGGAGGTTAAAGGTGCTGATTCTCCAAGGAGGGAGATGGCTAGTAAGTCGGCTGGAATGGCGAACCCGAGCAAAGGAGATGAGAAATGAGGTGCGTTTTAGAAACCTTTCCCGATCACACGGTGTACCATCTTCTGGGTTTCTCATGCCTGTTTTCGATGTAGGAAGATGGCCTTGAACCTTGAGATTTGGGACCCGTGGGATGGGTACCATGCAGTATTACTTGAAAGGGTCTGCGTTGGCTCACCCAACCTCACCGTACCTCTCAGCCCCAAGAGTGTCCACCCTTATGTCTCAATCAGCTGTGGGTCTAGATATGGTCAATCCAGGTTGCATCACAGCCCCTGAACGAATTTTGTAAGAATTTCTCTCTCTTTCACTGTCTTTGTTTCACGGGTTTTGAAAAGTAATTTATTTTTATAATGGGGTTTAGCTGCTTTTCTCGGCTGTGTTTATGCCGCTTTACACCCCCTTGACTCACTTACAGAGAGATATCAATACATAGGTTTGAAGATTCTTACTAGTCAGATATATTCTTGTGCGGTGAATAGGGGGTGTTGAGTCCAGTTCACTGAAAAAGGAATAGGTCTTGTCTCTTACATATTGGGTTTATGGAACGGTATCGGAGCTAATTTGAAACCCTTGTTTTATGCATCACCCCACCTCACCTTTCCCGTTCAGCAGCCATAGTGTGTTTCCTAAACGTGTGACTCTGTTCAGTTTTGCAATTCAGTTCAAGTGTAGCGGTTTTTACATTCCCTCTATAAGTGATATCTTAGGATAAGTGTCTTTTTCTGTGTGACTTATTTCACTTAGAATCGTCGTACCTAAATCCACTCATCGTGCTGCTACTAGCCTTATGACGTTGATTTCATGGCTGAGTGATATTCCATTGTACTTGAGGACCACAACTTCTTTATCCATTTTTCTCTTTCCTAGGATATTTAAGGTGTAATGAAGTGGGGGTTCTTGTCAACAGAGCAGCCCTAAACTTTGGGGTGCCTGTGTCTGGCTGATTTTTAGTTTTCCCAATTTATACGCCCATGAGTGGAAGTGCCCTATGCTCTCCAAGCTGTGTTTTTTAGATGTTTCAGGACACACCGTACACTTCTCCCGAGTGGCTGTTGGCAATTTACCTCCCGCCCATCAGCGTAGCAAGGCTCCCATTTCTCCATGGCCGGTCCTGCATTTCTGCTTTGGACACTTTTTTCCGCATGGCCCTTTTGCCCGCTGGGAAGCGAGACTTCTTTGGAGCGCTGATTTGCCTTTCCAGGTTGCTTGGTTGGCCAAAAAGGGCGTATGCGTTTTTTCCTGAATATATTCAGGAAAAAACGCATACGCCCTTTTTGTCCAAGGGCATCATTGTCCAGGTTTTGCCGCTTTTCATGTGCTTTCAAGGCGATTCGAATCCACCTCCTGAAATCTGTTTCCTGCAATTCTGCCTTGCTTTCAAAGCCTCTTCGTTGCCTTCCCTTAATATATTTGTGGACGAGAGGTATCATTTAAAACTCTGCAGGTTTGTGAATTGCAGTGCCCCTGAGCTCCATTTTTCAACTCGCTTTTTTGGGAGCTGGCCGCAAAAGCGCAGGATTGCTTCAGGCCCTCTTCTGGTTCTGGGGGGCACGCTGAGCTTGTGCTTAATTCTTCTTCCTGATGGGAAAATAGAGTGACCTGTGCCTGTCCCAACACCTAGAGCTAGTTTCTCATTGGTTCCCCCTCTTCCCGTTCATCCTCAGGACAAATTGCAACCTGTACGGAACAGGAGGTTAAAGGTGCTGATTCTCCAAGGAGGGAAATGGCTAGTAAATCTGCTGGAATGGTGAACCCGAGCAAAGGAGATGAGAAATGAGGTGCGTTTTAGAAACCTTTCCCGATCACACGGTGTACCATCTTCTGGGTTTCTCATGCCTGTTTTCGATGTAGAAAGATGGCCTTGAACCTGGAGATTTGGGACCCATGGGATGGGTACCATGCAGTATTACTTGAAAGGGTCTGCGTTGGCTCACCCAACCTCACCGAAGCTCTCAGCCCCAAGAGTGTCCACCCTTATGTCTCAATCAGCTGTGGGTCTAGATATGGTCAATCCAGGTTGCATCACAGCCCCTGAACGAATTTTGTAAGAATTTCTCTCTCTTTCACTGTCTTTGTTTCACGGGTTTTGAAAAGTAATTTATTTTTGTAATGGGGTTTAGCTGCTTTTCACGGCTGTGTTTATGCCGCTTTACACCCCCTTGACTCACTTACAGAGAGATATCAATACATAGGTTTGAAGATTCTTACTAGTCAGATATATTCTTGTGCGGTGAATAGGGGGTGTTGAGTCCAGTTCACTGAAAAAGGAATAGGTCTTGTCTCTTACATATTGGGTTTATGGAACGGTATCGGAGCTAATTTGAAACCCTTGTTTTATGCATCACCCCACCTCACCTTTCCCGTTCAGCAGCCATAGTGTGTTTCCTAAACGTGTGACTCTGTTCTGTTTTGCAATTCAGTTCAAGTGTAGCGGTTTTTACATTCCCTCTATAAGTGATATCTTAGGATAAGTGTCTTTTTCTGTGTGACTTATTTCACTTAGAATCGTCGTACCTAAATCCACTCATCGTGCTGCTACTAGCCTTATGACGTTGATTTCATGGCTGAGTGATATTCCATTGTACTTGAGGACCACAACTTCTTTATCCATTTTTCTCTTTCCTAAGATATTTAAGGTGTAATGAAGTGGGGGTTCTTGTCAACAGAGCAGCCCTAAACTTTGGGGTGCCTGTGTCTGGCTGATTTTTAGTTTTCCCAATTTATACGCCCATGAGTGGAAGTGCCCTATGCTCTCCAAGCTGTGTTTTTTAGATGTTTCAGGACACACCGTACACTTCTCCCGAGTGGCTGTTGGCAATTTACCTCCCGCCCATCAGCGTAGCAAGGCTCCCATTTCTCCATGGCCGGTCCTGCATTTCTGCTTTGGACACTTTTTTCCGCATGGCCCTTTTGCCCGCTGGGAAGCGAGACTTCTTTGGAGCGCTGATTTGCCTTTCCAGGTTGCTTGGTTGGCCAAAAAGGGCGTATGCGTTTTTTCCTGAATATATTCAGGAAAAAACGCATACGCCCTTTTTGGCCAAGGGCATCATTGTCCAGGTTTTGCCGCTTTTCATGTGCTTTCAAGGCGATTCGAATCCACCTCCTGAAATCTGTTTCCTGCAATTCTGCCTTGCTTTCAAAGCCTCTTCGTTGCCTTCCCTTAATATATTTGTGGACGAGAGGTATCATTTAAAACTCTGCAGGTTTGTGAATTGCAGTGCCCCTGAGCTCCATTTTTCAACTCGCTTTTTTGGGAGCTGGCCGCAAAAGCGCAGGATTGCTTCAGGCCCTCTTCTGGTTCTGGGGGGCACGCTGAGCTTGTGCTTAATTCTTCTTCCTGATGGGAAAATAGAGTGACCTGTGCCTGTCCCAACACCTAGAGCTAGTTTCTCATTGGTTCCCCCTCTTCCCGTTCATCCTCAGGACAAATTGCAACCTGTACGGAACAGGAGGTTAAAGTTGCTGATTCTCCAAGGAGGGAAATGGCTAGTAAATCGGCTGGAATGGTGAACCCGAGCAAAGGAGATGAGAAATGAGGTGCGTTTTAGAAACCTTTCCCGATCACACGGTGTACCATCTTCTGGGTTTCTCATGCCTGTTTTCGATGTAGGAAGATGGCCTTGAACCTGGAGATTTGGGACCCATGGGATGGGTACCATGCAGTATTACTTGAAAGGGTCTGCGTTGGCTCACCCAACCTCACCGAAGCTCTCAGCCCCAAGAGTGTCCACCCTTATGTCTCAATCAGCTGTGGGTCTAGATATGGTCAATCCAGGTTGCATCACAGCCCCTGAACGAATTTTGTAAGAATTTCTCTCTCTTTCACTGTCTTTGTTTCACGGGTTTTGAAAAGTAATTTATTTTTATAATGGGGTTTAGCTGCTTTTCACGGCTGTGTTTATGCCGCTTTACACCCCCTTGACTCACTCACAGAGAGATATCAATACATAGGTTTGAAGATTCTTACTAGTCAGATATATTCTTGTGCGGTGAATAGGGGGTGTTGAGTCCAGTTCACTGAAAAAGGAATAGGTCTTGTCTCTTACATATTGGGTTTATGGAACGGTATCGGAGCTAATTTGAAACCCTTGTTTTATGCATCACCCCACCTCACCTTTCCCGTTCAGCAGCCATAGTGTGTTTCCTAAACGTGTGACTCTGTTCTGTTTTGCAATTCAGTTCAAGTGTAGCGGTTTTTACATTCCCTCTATAAGTGATATCTTAGGATAAATGTCTTTTTCTGTGTGACTTATTTCACTTAGAATCGTCGTACCTAAATCCACTCATCGTGCTGCTACTAGCCTTATGACGTTGATTTCATGGCTGAGTGATATTCCATTGTACATGAGGACCACAACTTCTTTATCCATTTTTCTCTTTCCTAGGATATTTAAGGTGTAATGAAGTGGGGGTTCTTGTCAACAGAGCAGCCCTAAACTTTGGGGTGCCTGTGTCTTGCTGATTTTTAGTTTTCCCAATTTATACGCCCATGAGTGGAAGTGCCCTATGCTCTCCAAGCTGTGTTTTGTAGATGTTTCAGGACACACCGTACACTTCTCCAGAGTGGCTGTTGGCAGTTTACATCCCGCCCATCAGAGTAGCAAGGCTCCCATTTCTCCATGGCCGGTCCTGCATTTCTGCTTTGGAGACTTTTTTCCGCATGGCCCTTTTGCCCGCTGGGAAGCCAGACTTCGTTGGAGCGCTGATTTGCCTTTCCAGGTTGCTTGGTTGGCCAAAAAGGGCGTATGCGTTTTTTCCTGAATATATTCAGGAAAAAACGCATACGCCCTTTTTGGCCAAGGGCATCATTGTCCACGTTTTGCCGCTTTTCATGTGCTTTCAAGGCGATTCGAATCTACCTCCTGAAATCTGTTTCCTGCAATTCTGCCTTGCTTTCAAAGCCTCTTCGTTGCCTTCCCTTAATATATTTGTGGACGAGAGGTATCATTTAAAACTCTGCAGGTTTGGGAATTTCAGTGCCCCTGAGCTCCATTTTTCAACTCGCTTTTTTGGGAGCTGGCCGCAAAAGCGCAGGATTGCTTCAGGCCCTCTTCTGGTTCTGTGGGGCAGGCTGAGCTTGTGCTTAATTCTTCTTCCTGATGGGAAAATAGAGTGACCTGTGCCTGTCCCAACACCTAGAGCTAGTCTCTCATTGGTTCCCCCTCTTCCCGTTCATCCTCAGGACAAATTGCAACCTGTACGGAACAGGAGGTTAAAGGTGCTGATTCTCCAAGGAGGGAGATGGCTAGTAAATCGGCTGGAATGGCGAACCCGAGCAAAGGAGATGAGAAATGAGGTGCGTTTTAGAAACCTTTCCCGATCACACGGTGTACCATCTTCTGGGTTTCTCATGCCTGTTTTCGACGTAGGAAGATGACCTTGAACCTGGAGATTTGGGACCCATGGGATGGGTACCATGCAGTATTACTTGAAAGGGTCTGCGTTGGCTCACCCAACCTCACCGAACCTCTCAGCCCTAAGAGTGTCCACCCTTATGTCTCAATCAGCTGTGGGTCTAGATATGGTCAATCCAGGTTGCATCACAGCCCCTGAACGAATTTTGTAAGAATTTCTCTCTCTTTCACTGTCTTTGTTTCACGGGTTTTGAAAAGTAATTTATTTTTATAATGGGGTTTAGCTGCTTTTCACGGCTGTGTTTATGCCGCTTTACACCCCCTTGACTCACTCACAGGGAGATATCAATACATAGGTTTGAAGATACTTACTAGTCAGATATATTCTTGTGCAGTGAATAGGGGGTGTTGAGTCCAGTTCACTGAAAAAGGAATAGTTCTTGTCTTTAAATATTGGGTTTATGGAACGGTATCTGAGCTAATTTGAAACCCTTGTTTTATGCATCACCCCACCTCACCTTTCCCGTTCAGCAGCCATAGTGTGTTTCCTAAACGTGTGACTCTGTTCTGTTTTGCAATTCAGTTCAAGTGTAGCGGTTTTTACATTCCCTCTCTAAGTGATATCTTATGATAAGTGTATTTTTCTGTGTGACTTATTTCACTTAGAATCGTCGTACCTAAATCCACTCATCGTGCTGCTACTAGCCTTATGACGTTGATTTCATGGCTGAGTGGTATTCCATTGTACATGAGGACCACAACTTCTTTATCCATTTTTCTCTTTCCTAGTATATTTAAGGTGTAATGAAGTGGGGGTTCTTGTCAACAGAGCAGTCCTAAACTTTGGGGTGCCTGTGTCTTGCTGATTTTTAGTTTTCCCAATTTATACGCCCATGAGTGGAAGTGCCCTATGCTCTCCAAGCTGTGTTTTTCAGATGTTTCAGGACACACCGTACACTTCTCCAGAGTGGCTGTTGGCAATTTACATCCCGCCCATCAGCGTAGCAAGGCTCCCATTTCTCCATGGCCGGTCCTGCATTTCTGCTTTGGACACTTTTTTCCACATGGCCCTTTTGCCCGCTGGGCAGCGAGACTTCTTTGGAGCGCTGATTTGCCTTTCCAGGTTGCTTGGTTGGCCAAAAAGGGCGTATGCGTTTTTTCCTGAATATATTCAGGAAAAAACGCATACGCCCTTTTTGGCCAAGGGCATCATTGTCCAGGTTTTGCCGCTTTTCATGTGCTTTCAAGGCGATTCGAATCTACCTCCTGAAATCTGTTTCCTGCAATTCTGCCTTGCTTTCAAAGCCTCTTCGTTGCCTTCCCTTAATATATTTGTGGACGAGAGGTATCATTTAAAACTCTGCAGGTTTGTGAATTGCAGTGCCCCTGAGCTCCATTTTTCAACTCGCTTTTTTGGGAGCTGGCCGCAGAAGCACAGGATTGCTTCAGGCCCTCTTCTGGTTCTGGGGGGCAGGCTGAGCTTGTGCTTAATTCTTCTTCCTGATGGGAAAATAGAGTGACCTGTGCCTGTCCCAACACCTAGAGCTAGTCTCTCATTGGTTCCCCCTCTTCCCGTTCATCCTCAGGACAAATTGCAACCTGTACGGAACAGGAGGTTAAAGGTGCTGATTCTCCAAGGAGGGAGATGGCTAGTAAATCGGCTGGAATGGCGAACCCGAGCAAAGGAGATGAGAAATGAGGTGCGTTTTAGAAACCTTTCCCGATCACACGGTGTACCATCTTCTGGGTTTCTCATGCCTGTTTTCGACGTAGGAAGATGACCTTGAACCTGGAGATTTGGGACCCATGGGATGGGTACCATGCAGTATTACTTGAAAGGGTCTGCGTTGGCTCACCCAACCTCACCGAACCTCTCAGCCCTAAGAGTGTCCACCCTTATGTCTCAATCAGCTGTGGGTCTAGATATGGTCAATCCAGGTTGCATCACAGCCCCTGAACGAATTTTGTAAGAATTTCTCTCTCTTTCACTGTCTTTGTTTCACGGGTTTTGAAAAGTAATTTATTTTTATAATGGGGTTTAGCTGCTTTTCACGGCTGTGTTTATGCCGCTTTACACCCCCTTGACTCACTCACAGGGAGATATCAATACATAGGTTTGAAGATACTTACTAGTCAGATATATTCTTGTGCAGTGAATAGGGGGTGTTGAGTCCAGTTCACTGAAAAAGGAATAGTTCTTGTCTTTAAATATTGGGTTTATGGAACGGTATCTGAGCTAATTTGAAACCCTTGTTTTATGCATCACCCCACCTCACCTTTCCCGTTCAGCAGCCATAGTGTGTTTCCTAAACGTGTGACTCTGTTCTGTTTTGCAATTCAGTTCAAGTGTAGCGGTTTTTACATTCCCTCTCTAAGTGATATCTTATGATAAGTGTATTTTTCTGTGTGACTTATTTCACTTAGAATCGTCGTACCTAAATCCACTCATCGTGCTGCTACTAGCCTTATGACGTTGATTTCATGGCTGAGTGGTATTCCATTGTACATGAGGACCACAACTTCTTTATCCATTTTTCTCTTTCCTAGTATATTTAAGGTGTAATGAAGTGGGGGTTCTTGTCAACAGAGCAGTCCTAAACTTTGGGGTGCCTGTGTCTTGCTGATTTTTAGTTTTCCCAATTTATACGCCCATGAGTGGAAGTGCCCTATGCTCTCCAAGCTGTGTTTTTCAGATGTTTCAGGACACACCGTACACTTCTCCAGAGTGGCTGTTGGCAATTTACATCCCGCCCATCAGCGTAGCAAGGCTCCCATTTCTCCATGGCCGGTCCTGCATTTCTGCTTTGGACACTTTTTTCCACATGGCCCTTTTGCCCGCTGGGCAGCGAGACTTCTTTGGAGCGCTGATTTGCCTTTCCAGGTTGCTTGGTTGGCCAAAAAGGGCGTATGCGTTTTTTCCTGAATATATTCAGGAAAAAACGCATACGCCCTTTTTGGCCAAGGGCATCATTGTCCAGGTTTTGCCGCTTTTCATGTGCTTTCAAGGCGATTCGAATCTACCTCCTGAAATCTGTTTCCTGCAATTCTGCCTTGCTTTCAAAGCCTCTTCGTTGCCTTCCCTTAATATATTTGTGGACGAGAGGTATCATTTAAAACTCTGCAGGTTTGTGAATTGCAGTGCCCCTGAGCTCCATTTTTCAACTCGCTTTTTTGGGAGCTGGCCGCAGAAGCACAGGATTGCTTCAGGCCCTCTTCTGGTTCTGGGGGGCAGGCTGAGCTTGTGCTTAATTCTTCTTCCTGATGGGAAAATAGAGTGACCTGTGCCTGTCCCAACACCTAGAGCTAGTCTCTCATTGGTTCCCCCTCTTCCCCTTCATCCTCAGGACAAATTGCAACCTGTACGGAACAGGAGGTTAAAGGTGCTGATTCTCCAAGGAGGGAGATGGCTAGTAAGTCGGCTGGAATGGCGAACCCGAGCAAAGGAGATGAGAAATGAGGTGCGTTTTAGAAACCTTTCCCGATCACACGGTGTACCATCTTCTGGGTTTCTCATGCCTGTTTTCGATGTAGGAAGATGGCCTTGAACCTGGAGATTTGGGACCCGTGGGATGGGTACCATGCAGTATTACTTGAAAGGGTCTGCGTTGGCTCAGCCAACCTCACCGTAACTCTCAGCCCCAAGAGTGTCCACCCTTATGTCTCAATCAGCTGTGGGTCTAGATATGGTCAATCCAGGTTGCATCACAGCCCCTGAACGAATTTTGTAAGAATTTCTCTCTCTTTCACTGTCTTTGTTTCACGGGTTTTGAAAAGTAATTTATTTTTATAATGGGGTTTAGCTGCTTTTCACGGCTGTGTTTATGCCGCTTTACACCCCCTTGACTCACTTACAGAGAGATATCAATACATAGGTTTGAAGATTCTTACTAGTCAGATATATTCTTGTGCGGTGAATAGGGGGTGTTGAGTCCAGTTCACTGAAAAAGGAATAGGTCTTGTCTCTTACATATTGGGTTTATGGAACGGTATCGGAGCTAATTTGAAACCCTTGTTTTATGCATCACCCCACCTCACCTTTCCCGTTCAGCAGCCATAGTGTGTTTTCTAAACGTGTGACTCTGTTCTGTTTTGTAATTCAGTTCAAGTGTAGCGGTTTTTACATTCCCTCTCTAAGTGATATCTTATGATAAGTGTCTTTTTCTGTGTGACTTATTTCACTTAGAATCGTCGTACCTAAATCCACTCATCGTGCTGCTACTAGCCTTATGACGTTGATTTCATGGCTGAGTGGTATTCCATTGTACATGAGGACCACAACTTCTTTATCCATTTTTCTCTTTCCTAGTATATTTAAGGTGTAATGAAGTGGGGGTTCTTGTCAACAGAGCAGTCCTAAACTTTGGGGTGCCTGTGTCTTGCTGATTTTTAGTTTTCCCAATTTATACGCCCATGAGTGGAAGTGCCCTATGCTCTCCAAGCTGTGTTTTTCAGATGTTTCAGGACACACCGTACACTTCTCCAGAGTGGCTGTTGGCAATTTACATCCCGCCCATCAGCGTAGCAAGGCTCCCATTTCTCCATGGCCTGTCCTGCATTTCTGGTTTGGACACTTTTTTCCGCATGGCCCTTTTGCCCGCTGGGCAGCGAGACTTCTTTGGAGCGCTGATTTGCCTTTCCAGGTTGCTTGGTTGGCCAAAAAGGGCGTATGCGTTTTTTCCTGAATATATTCAGGAAAAAACGCATACGCCCTTTTTGGCCAAGGGCATCATTGTCCAGGTTTTGCCGCTTTTCATGTGCTTTCAAGGCGATTCGAATCTACCTCCTGAAATCTGTTTCCTGCAATTCTGCCTTGCTTTCAAAGCCTCTTCGTTGCCTTCCCTTAATATATTTGTGGACGAGAGGTATCATTTAAAACTCTGCAGGTTTGTGAATTGCAGTGCCCCTGAGCTCCATTTTTCAACTCGCTTTTTTGGGAGCTGGCCGCAAAAGCACAGGATTGCTTCAGGCCCTCTTCTGGTTCTGGGGGGCAGGCTGAGCTTGTGCTTAATTCTTCTTCCTGATGGGAAAATAGAGTGACCTGTGCCTGTCCCAACACCTAGAGCTAGTCTCTCATTGGTTCCCCCTCTTCCCGTTCATCCTCAGGACAAATTGCAACCTGTACGGAACAGGAGGTTAAAGGTGCTGATTCTCCAAGGAGGGAGATGGCTAGTAAGTCGGCTGGAATGGCGAACCCGAGCAAAGGAGATGAGAAATGAGGTGCGTTTTAGAAACCTTTCCCGATCACACGGTGTACCATCTTCTGGGTTTCTCATGCCTGTTTTCGATGTAGGAAGATGGCCTTGAACCTGGAGATTTGGGACCCGTGGGATGGGTACCATGCAGTATTACTTGAAAGGGTCTGCGTTGGCTCACCCAACCTCACCGTACCTCTCAGCCCCAAGAGTGTCCACCCTTATGTCTCAATCAGCTGTGGGTCTAGATATGGTCAATCCAGGTTGCATCACAGCCCCTGAACGAATTTTGTAAGAATTTCTCTCTCTTTCACTGTCTTTGTTTCACGGGTTTTGAAAAGTAATTTATTTTTATAATGGGGTTTAGCTGCTTTTCACGGCTGTGTTTATGCCGCTTTACACCCCCTTGACTCACTTACAGAGAGATATCAATACATAGGTTTGAAGATTCTTACTAGTCAGATATATTCTTGTGCGGTGAATAGGGGGTGTTGAGTCCAGTTCACTGAAAAAGGAATAGGTCTTGTCTCTTACATATTGGGTTTATGGAACGGTATCGGAGCTAATTTGAAACCCTTGTTTTATGCATCACCCCACCTCACCTTTCCCGTTCAGCAGCCATAGTGTGTTTTCTAAACGTGTGACTCTGTTCTGTTTTGTAATTCAGTTCAAGTGTAGCGGTTTTTACATTCTCTCTCTAAGTGATATCTTAGGATAAGTGTCTTTTTCTGTGTGACTTATTTCACTTACAATCGTCGTACCTAAATCCACTCATCGTGCTGCTACTAGCCTTATGACGATGATTTCATGGCTGAGTGATATTCCATTGTGCATGAGGACCACAACTTCTTTATCCACTTTTCTCTTTCCTAGGATATTTAAGGTGTAATGAAGTGGGGGTTCTTGTCAACAGAGCAGCCCTAAACTTTGGGGTGCCTGTGTCTGGCTGATTTTTAGTTTTCCCAATTTATACGCCCATGAGTGGAAGTGCCCTATGCTCTCCAAGCTGTGTTTTTTAGATGTTTCAGGACACACCATACACTTCTCCCCAGTGGCTGTTGGCAATTTACATCCCCCCCATCATCGTAGCAAGGCTCCCATTTCTCCATGGCCGGGCCTGCATTTCTGCTTTGGACACTTTTTTCCGCATGGCCCTTTTGCCCGCTGGGAAGCCAGACTTCTTTGGAGCGCTGATTGGCCTTTCCAGGTTGCTTGGTTGGCCAAAAAGGGCGTATGCGTTTTTTCCTGAATATATTCAGGAAAAAACGCATACGCCCTTTTTGTCCAAGGGCATCATTGTCCAGGTTTTGCCGCTTTTCATGTGCTTTCAAGGCGATTCGAATCCACCTCCTGAAATCTGTTTCCTGCAATTCTGCCTTGCTTTCAAAGCCTCTTCGTTGCCTTCCCTTAATATATTTGTGGACGAGAGGTATCATTTAAAACTCTGCAGGTTTGTGAATTGCAGTGCCCCTGAGCTCCATTTTTCAACTCGCTTTTTTGGGAGCTGGCCGCAAAAGCGCAGGATTGCTTCAGGCCCTCTTCTGGTTCTGGGGGGCACGCTGAGCTTGTGCTTAATTCTTCTTCCTGATGGGAAAATAGAGTGACCTGTGCCTGTCCCAACACCTAGAGCTAGTTTCTCATTGGTTCCCCCTCTTCCCGTTCATCCTCAGGACAAATTGCAACCTGTACGGAACAGGAGGTTAAAGGTACTGATTCTCCAAGGAGGGAAATGGCTAGTAAATCGGCTGGAATGGTGAACCCGAGCAAAGGAGATGAGAAATGAGGTGCGTTTTAGAAACCTTTCCCGATCACACGGTGTACCATCTTCTGGGTTTCTCATGCCTGTTTTCGATGTAGGAAGATGGCCTTGAACCTGGAGATTTGGGACCCATGGGATGGGTACCATGCAGTATTACTTGAAAGGGTCTGCGTTGGCTCACCCAACCTCACCGAAGCTCTCAGCCCCAAGAGTGTCCACCCTTATGTCTCAATCAGCTGTGGGTCTAGATATGGTCAATCCAGGTTGCATCACAGCCCCTGAATGAATTTTGTAAGAATTTCTCTCTCTTTCACTGTCTTTGTTTCACGGGTTTTGAAAAGTAATTTATTTTTGTAATGGGGTTTAGCTGCTTTTCACGGCTGTGTTTATGCCGCTTTACACCCCCTTGACTCACTTACAGAGAGATATCATTACATAGGTTTGAAGATTCTTACTAGTCAGATATATTCTTGTGCGGTGAATAGGGGGTGTTGAGTCCAGTTCACTGAAAAAGGAATAGGTCTTGTCTCTTACATATTGGGTTTATGGAACGGTATCGGAGCTAATTTGAAACCCTTCTTTTATGCATCACCCCACCTCACCTTTCCCGTTCAGCAGCCATAGTGTGTTTCCTAAACGTGTGACTCTGTTCTGTTTTGCAATTCAGTTCAAGTGTAGCGGTTTTTACATTCCCTCTATAAGTGATATCTTAGGATAAGTGTCTTTTTCTGTGTGACTTATTTCACTTACAATCGTCGTACCTAAATCCACTCATCGTGCTGCTACTAGCCTTATGACGTTGATTTCATGGCTGAGTGATATTCCATTGTACTTGAGGACCACAACTTCTTTATCCATTTTTCTCTCTCCTAGGATATTTAAGGTGTAATGAAGTGGGGGTTCTTGTCAACAGAGAAGCCCTAAACTTTGGGGTGCCTGTGTCTGGCTGATTTTTAGTTTTCCCAATTTATACGCCCATGAGTGGAAGTGCCCTATGCTCTCCAAGCTGTGTTTTTTAGATGTTTCAGGACACACCGTACACTTCTCCCGAGTGGCTGTTTGCAATTTACATCCCGCCCATCAGCGTAGCAAGGCTCCCATTTCTCCATGGCCGGTCCTGCATTTCTGCTTTGGACACTTTTTTCCGCATGGCCCTTTTGCCCGCTGGGAAGCGAGACTTCTTTGGAGCGCTGATTTGCCTTTCCAGGTTGCTTGGTTGGCCAAAAAGGGCGTATGCGTTTTTTCCTGAATATATTCAGGAAAAAACGCATACGCCCTTTTTGGCCAAGGGCATCATTGTCCAGGTTTTGCCGCTTTTCATGTGCTTTCAAGGCGATTCGAATCTACCTCCTGAAATCTGTTTCCTGCAATTCTGCCTTGCTTTCAAAGCCTCTTCGTTGCCTTCCCTTAATATATTTGTGGACGAGAGGTATCATTTAAAACTCTGCAGGTTTGTGAATTGCAGTGCCCCTGAGCTCCATTTTTCAACTCGCTTTTTTGGGAGCTGGCCGCAAAAGCACAGGATTGCTTCAGGCCCTCTTCTGGTTCTGGGGGGCAGGCTGAGCTTGTGCTTAATTCTTCTTCCTGATGGGAAAATAGAGTGACCTGTGCCTGTCCCAACACCTAGAGCTAGTCTCTCATTGGTTCCCCCTCTTCCCGTTCATCCTCAGGACAAATTGCAACCTGTACGGAACAGGAGGTTAAAGGTGCTGATTCTCCAAGGAGGGAGATGGCTAGTAAGTCGGCTGGAATGGCGAACCCGAGCAAAGGAGATGAGAAATGAGGTGCGTTTTAGAAACCTTTCCCGATCACACGGTGTACCATCTTCTGGGTTTCTCATGCCTGTTTTCGATGTAGGAAGATGGCCTTGAACCTGGAGATTTGGGACCCGTGGGATGGGTACCATGCAGTATTACTTGAAAGGGTCTGCGTTGGCTCACCCAACCTCACCGTACCTCTCAGCCCCAAGAGTGTCCACCCTTATGTCTCAATCAGCTGTGGGTCTAGATATGGTCAATCCAGGTTGCATCACAGCCCCTGAACGAATTTTGTAAGAATTTCTCTCTCTTTCACTGTCTTTGTTTCACGGGTTTTGAAAAGTAATTTATTTTTATAATGGGGTTTAGCTGCTTTTCACGGCTGTGTTTATGCCGCTTTACACCCCCTTGACTCACTTACAGAGAGATATCAATACATAGGTTTGAAGATTCTTACTAGTCAGATATATTCTTGTGCGGTGAATAGGGGGTGTTGAGTCCAGTTCACTGAAAAAGGAATAGGTCTTGTCTCTTACATATTGGGTTTATGGAACGGTATCGGAGCTAATTTGAAACCCTTGTTTTATGCATCACCCCACCTCACCTTTCCCGTTCAGCAGCCATAGTGTGTTTTCTAAACGTGTGACTCTGTTCTGTTTTGTAATTCAGTTCAAGTGTAGCGGTTTTTACATTCTCTCTCTAAGTGATATCTTAGGATAAGTGTCTTTTTCTGTGTGACTTATTTCACTTACAATCGTCGTACCTAAATCCACTCATCGTGCTGCTACTAGCCTTATGACGATGATTTCATGGCTGAGTGATATTCCATTGTGCATGAGGACCACAACTTCTTTATCCACTTTTCTCTTTCCTAGGATATTTAAGGTGTAATGAAGTGGGGGTTCTTGTCAACAGAGCAGCCCTAAACTTTGGGGTGCCTGTGTCTGGCTGATTTTTAGTTTTCCCAATTTATACGCCCATGAGTGGAAGTGCCCTATGCTCTCCAAGCTGTGTTTTTTAGATGTTTCAGGACACACCATACACTTCTCCCCAGTGGCTGTTGGCAATTTACATCCCCCCCATCAGCGTAGCAAGGCTCCCATTTCTCCATGGCCGGGCCTGCATTTCTGCTTTGGACACTTTTTTCCGCATGGCCCTTTTGCCCGCTGGGAAGCCAGACTTCTTTGGAGCGCTGATTGGCCTTTCCAGGTTGCTTGGTTGGCCAAAAAGGGCGTATGCGTTTTTTCCTGAATATATTCAGGAAAAAACGCATACGCCCTTTTTGTCCAAGGGCATCATTGTCCAGGTTTTGCCGCTTTTCATGTGCTTTCAAGGCGATTCGAATCCACCTCCTGAAATCTGTTTCCTGCAATTCTGCCTTGCTTTCAAAGCCTCTTCGTTGCCTTCCCTTAATATATTTGTGGACGAGAGGTATCATTTAAAACTCTGCAGGTTTGTGAATTGCAGTGCCCCTGAGCTCCATTTTTCAACTCGCTTTTTTGGGAGCTGGCCGCAAAAGCGCAGGATTGCTTCAGGCCCTCTTCTGGTTCTGGGGGGCACGCTGAGCTTGTGCTTAATTCTTCTTCCTGATGGGAAAATAGAGTGACCTGTGCCTGTCCCAACACCTAGAGCTAGTTTCTCATTGGTTCCACCTCTTCCCGTTCATCCTCAGGACAAATTGCAACCTGTACGGAACAGGAGGTTAAAGGTACTGATTCTCCAAGGAGGGAAATGGCTAGTAAATCGGCTGGAATGGTGAACCCGAGCAAAGGAGATGAGAAATGAGGTGCGTTTTAGAAACCTTTCCCGATCACACGGTGTACCATCTTCTGGGTTTCTCATGCCTGTTTTCGATGTAGGAAGATGGCCTTGAACCTGGAGATTTGGGACCCATGGGATGGGTACCATGCAGTATTACTTGAAAGGGTCTGCGTTGGCTCACCCAACCTCACCGAAGCTCTCAGCCCCAAGAGTGTCCACCCTTATGTCTCAATCAGCTGTGGGTCTAGATATGGTCAATCCAGGTTGCATCACAGCCCCTGAATGAATTTTGTAAGAATTTCTCTCTCTTTCACTGTCTTTGTTTCACGGGTTTTGAAAAGTAATTTATTTTTGTAATGGGGTTTAGCTGCTTTTCACGGCTGTGTTTATGCCGCTTTACACCCCCTTGACTCACTTACAGAGAGATATCAATACATAGGTTTGAAGATTCTTACTAGTCAGATATATTCTTGTGCGGTGAATAGGGGGTGTTGAGTCCAGTTCACTGAAAAAGGAATAGGTCTTGTCTCTTACATATTGGGTTTATGGAACGGTATCGGAGCTAATTTGAAACCCTTGTTTTATGCATCACCCCACCTCACCTTTCCCGTTCAGCAGCCATAGTGTGTTTCCTAAACGTGTGACTCTGTTCTGTTTTGCAATTCAGTTCAAGTGTAGCGGTTTTTACATTCCCTCTATAAGTGATATCTTAGGATAAGTGTCTTTTTCTGTGTGACTTATTTCACTTACAATCGTCGTACCTAAATCCACTCATCGTGCTGCTACTAGCCTTATGACGTTGATTTCATGGCTGAGTGATATTCCATTGTACTTGAGGACCACAACTTCTTTATCCATTTTTCTCTCTCCTAGGATATTTAAGGTGTAATGAAGTGGGGGTTCTTGTCAACAGAGAAGCCCTAAACTTTGGGGTGCCTGTGTCTGGCTGATTTTTAGTTTTCCCAATTTATACGCCCATGAGTGGAAGTGCCCTATGCTCTCCAAGCTGTGTTTTTTAGATGTTTCAGGACACACCGTACACTTCTCCCGAGTGGCTGTTTGCAATTTACATCCCGCCCATCAGCGTAGCAAGGCTCCCATTTCTCCATGGCCGGTCCTGCATTTCTGCTTTGGACACTTTTTTCCGCATGGCCCTTTTGCCCGCTGGGATGCGAGACTTCTTTGGAGCGCTGATTTGCCTTTCCAGGTTGCTTGGTTGGCCAAAAAGGGCGTATGCGTTTTTTCCTGAATATATTCAGGAAAAAACGCATACGCCCTTTTTGGCCAAGGGCATCATTGTCCAGGTTTTGCCGCTTTTCATGTGCTTTCAAGGCGATTCGAATCTACCTCCTGAAATCTGTTTCCTGCAATTCTGCCTTGCTTTCAAAGCCTCTTCGTTGCCTTCCCTTAATATATTTGTGGACGAGAGGTATCATTTAAAACTCTGCAGGTTTGTGAATTGCAGTGCCCCTGAGCTCCATTTTTCAACTCGCTTTTTTGGGAGCTGGCCGCAAAAGCACAGGATTGCTTCAGGCCCTCTTCTGGTTCTGGGGGGCAGGCTGAGCTTGTGCTTAATTCTTCTTCCTGATGGGAAAATAGAGTGACCTGTGCCTGTCCCAACACCTAGAGCTAGTCTCTCATTGGTTCCCCCTCTTCCCGTTCATCCTCAGGACAAATTGCAACCTGTACGGAACAGGAGGTTAAAGGTGCTGATTCTCCAAGGAGGGAGATGGCTAGTAAGTCGGCTGGAATGGCGAACCCGAGCAAAGGAGATGAGAAATGAGGTGCGTTTTAGAAACCTTTCCCGATCACACGGTGTACGATCTTCTGGGTTTCTCATGCCTGTTTTAGATGTAGGAAGATAGCCTTGAACCCGGAGATTTGGGACCCATGGGATGGGTACCATGCAGTATTACTTGAAAGGGTCTGCGTTGCCTCACCCAACCTCACCGAACCTCTCAGCCCCAAGAGTGTCCACCCTTATGTCTCAATCAGCTGTGGGTCTAGATATGGTCAATCCAGGTTGCATCACAGCCCCTGAACGAATTTTGGAAGAATTTCTCTCTCTTTCACTGTCTTTGTTTCACTGGTTTTTAAAAGTAATTTATTTTTATAATGGGGTTTAGCTGCTTTTCACGGCTGTGTTTATGCCGCTTTACACCCCCTTGACTCACTTACAGAGAGATATCAATACATAGGTTTGAAGATTCTTACTAGTCAGATATATTCTTGTGCGGTGAATAGGGGGTGTTGAGTCCAGTTCACTGAAAAAGGAATAGGTCTTGTCTCTTACATATTGGGTTTATGGAACAGTATCGGAGCTAATTTGAAACCCTTGTTTTATGCATCACCCCACCTCACCTTTCCCGTTCAGCAGCCATAGTGTGTTTCCTAAACGTGTGACTCTGTTCTGTTTTGCAATTCAGTTCAAGTGTAGCGGTTTTTACATTCCCTCTATAAGTGATATCTTAGGATAAGTGTCTTTTTCTGTGTGACTTATTTCACTTAGAATCGTCGTACCTAAATCCACTCATCGTGTTGCTACTAGCCTTATGACGTTGATTTCATGGCTGAGTGATATTCCATTGTACATGAGGACCACAACTTCTTTATCCATTTTTCTCTTTCCTAGGATATTTAAGGTGTAATGAAGTGGGGGTTCTTGTCAACAGAGCAGCCCTAAACTTTGGGGTGCCTGTGTCTGGCTGATTTTTAGTTTTCCCAATTTATACGCCCATGAGTGGAAGTGCCCTATGCTCTCCAAGCTGTGTTTTTTAGATGTTTCAGGACACACCGTACACTTCTCCCGAGTGGCTGTTGGCAATTTACATCCCGCCCATCAGCGTAGCAAGGCTCCCATTTCTCCATGGCCGGTCCTGCATTTCTGCTTTGGAGACTTTTTTCCGCATGGCCCTTTTGCCCGCTGGGAAGCGAGACTTCTTTGGAGCGCTGATTTGCCTTTCCAGGTTGCTTGGTTGGCCAAAAAGGGCGTATGCGTTTTTTCCTGAATATATTCAGGAAAAAACGCATACGCCCTTTTTGGCCAAGGGCATCATTGTCCAGGTTTTGCCGCTTTTCATGTGCTTTCAAGGCGATTCGAATCTACCTCCTGAAATCTGTTTCCTGCAATTCTGCCTTGCTTTCAAAGCCTCTTCGTTGCCTTCCCTTAATATATTTGTGGACGAGAGGTATCATTTAAAACTCTGCACGTTTGTGAATTGCAGTGCCCCTGAGCTCCATTTTTCAACTCGCTTTTTTGGGAGCTGGCCGCAAAAGCGCAGGATTGCTTCAGGCCCTCTTCTGGTTCTGGGGGGCAGGCTGAGCTTGTGCTTAATTCTTCTTCCTGATGGGAAAATAGAGTGACCTGTGCCTGTCCCAACACCTAGAGCTAGTCTCTCATTGGTTCCCCCTCTTCCCCTTCATCCTCAGGACAAATTGCAACCTGTACGGAACAGGAGGTTAAAGGTGCTGATTCTCCAAGGAGGGAGATGGCTAGTAAAGCGGCTGGAATGGCGAACCCGAGCACAAGGAGATGAGAAATGAGGTGCGTTTTAGAAACCTTTCCCGATCACACGGTGTACCATCTTCTGGGTTTCTCATGCCTGTTTTCGATGTAGGAAGATGGCCTTGAACCTGGAGATTTGGGACCCATGGGATGGGTACCATGCAGTATTACTTGAAAGGGTCTGCGTTGGCTCACCCAACCTCACCGAAGCTCTCAGCCCCAAGAGTGTCCACCCTTATGTCTCAATCAGCTGTGGGTCTAGATATGGTCAATCCAGGTTGCATCACAGCCCCTGAATGAATTTTGGAAGAATTTCTCTCTCTTTCACTGTCTTTGTTTCACGGGTTTTGAAAAGTAATTTATTTTTGTAATGGGGTTTAGCTGCTTTTCACGGCTGTGTTTATGCCGCTTTACACCCCCTTGACTCACTTACAGAGAGATATCAATACATAGGTTTGAAGATTCTTACTAGTCAGATATATTCTTGTGCGGTGAATAGGGGGTGTTGAGTCCAGTTCACTGAAAAAGGAATAGGTCTTGTCTCTTACATATTGGGTTTATGGAACGGTATCGGAGCTAATTTGAAACCCTTGTTTTATGCATCACCCCACCTCACCTTTCCCGTTCAGCAGCCATAGTGTGTTTCCTAAACGTGTGACTCTGTTCTGTTTTGCAATTCAGTTCAAGTGTAGCGGTTTTTACATTCCCTCTATAAGTGATATCTTAGGATAAGTGTCTTTTTCTGTGTGACTTATTTCACTTACAATCGTCGTACCTAAATCCACTCATCGTGCTGCTACTAGCCTTATGACGTTGATTTCATGGCTGAGTGATATTCCATTGTACTTGAGGACCACAACTTCTTTATCCATTTTTCTCTCTCCTAGGATATTTAAGGTGTAATGAAGTGGGGGTTCTTGTCAACAGAGAAGCCCTAAACTTTGGGGTGCCTGTGTCTGGCTGATTTTTAGTTTTCCCAATTTATACGCCCATGAGTGGAAGTGCCCTATGCTCTCCAAGCTGTGTTTTTTAGATGTTTCAGGACACACCGTACACTTCTCCCGAGTGGCTGTTTGCAATTTACATCCCGCCCATCAGCGTAGCAAGGCTCCCATTTCTCCATGGCCGGTCCTGCATTTCTGCTTTGGACACTTTTTTCCGCATGGCCCTTTTGCCCGCTGGGAAGCGAGACTTCTTTGGAGCGCTGATTTGCCTTTCCAGGTTGCTTGGTTGGCCAAAAAGGGCGTATGCGTTTTTTCCTGAATATATTCAGGAAAAAACGCATACGCCCTTTTTGGCCAAGGGCATCATTGTCCAGGTTTTGCCGCTTTTCATGTGCTTTCAAGGCGATTCGAATCTACCTCCTGAAATCTGTTTCCTGCAATTCTGCCTTGCTTTCAAAGCCTCTTCGTTGCCTTCCCTTAATATATTTGTGGACGAGAGGTATCATTTAAAACTCTGCAGGTTTGTGAATTGCAGTGCCCCTGAGCTCCATTTTTCAACTCGCTTTTTTGGGAGCTGGCCGCAAAAGCACAGGATTGCTTCAGGCCCTCTTCTGGTTCTGGGGGGCAGGCTGAGCTTGTGCTTAATTCTTCTTCCTGATGGGAAAATAGAGTGACCTGTGCCTGTCCCAACACCTAGAGCTAGTCTCTCATTGGTTCCCCCTCTTCCCGTTCATCCTCAGGACAAATTGCAACCTGTACGGAACAGGAGGTTAAAGGTGCTGATTCTCCAAGGAGGGAGATGGCTAGTAAGTCGGCTGGAATGGCGAACCCGAGCAAAGGAGATGAGAAATGAGGTGCGTTTTAGAAACCTTTCCCGATCACACGGTGTACCATCTTCTGGGTTTCTCATGCCTGTTTTCGATGTAGGAAGATGGCCTTGAACCTGGAGATTTGGGACCCATGGGATGGGTACCATGCAGTATTACTTGAAAGGGTCTGCGTTGGCTCACCCAACCTCACCGAAGCTCTCAGCCCCAAGAGTGTCCACCCTTATGTCTCAATCAGCTGTGGGTCTAGATATGGTCAATCCAGGTTGCATCACAGCCCCTGAATGAATTTTGTAAGAATTTCTCTCTCTTTCACTGTCTTTGTTTCACGGGTTTTGAAAAGTAATTTATTTTTGTAATGGGGTTTAGCTGCCTTTCACGGCTGTGTTTATGCCGCTTTACACCCCCTTGACTCACTTACAGAGAGATATCAATACATAGGTTTGAAGATTCTTACTAGTCAGATATATTCTTGTGCGGTGAATAGGGGGTGTTGAGTCCAGTTCACTGAAAAAGGAATAGGTCTTGTCTCTTACATATTGGGTTTATGGAACGGTATCGGAGCTAATTTGAAACCCTTGTTTTATGCATCACCCCACCTCACCTTTCCCGTTCAGCAGCCATAGTGTGTTTCCTAAACGTGTGACTCTGTTCTGTTTTGCAATTCAGTTCAAGTGTAGCGGTTTTTACATTCCCTCTATAAGTGATATCTTAGGATAAGTGTCTTTTTCTGTGTGACTTATTTCACTTACAATCGTCGTACCTAAATCCACTCATCGTGCTGCTACTAGCCTTATGACGTTGATTTCATGGCTGAGTGATATTCCATTGTACTTGAGGACCACAACTTCTTTATCCATTTTTCTCTCTCCTAGGATATTTAAGGTGTAATGAAGTGGGGGTTCTTGTCAACAGAGAAGCCCTAAACTTTGGGGTGCCTGTGTCTGGCTGATTTTTAGTTTTCCCAATTTATACGCCCATGAGTGGAAGTGCCCTATGCTCTCCAAGCTGTGTTTTTTAGATGTTTCAGGACACACCGTACACTTCTCCCGAGTGGCTGTTTGCAATTTACATCCCGCCCATCAGCGTAGCAAGGCTCCCATTTCTCCATGGCCGGTCCTGCATTTCTGCTTTGGACACTTTTTTCCGCATGGCCCTTTTGCCCGCTGGGAAGCGAGACTTCTTTGGAGCGCTGATTTGCCTTTCCAGGTTGCTTGGTTGGCCAAAAAGGGCGTATGCGTTTTTTCCTGAATATATTCAGGAAAAAACGCATACGCCCTTTTTGGCCAAGGGCATCATTGTCCAGGTTTTGCCGCTTTTCATGTGCTTTCAAGGCGATTCGAATCTACCTCCTGAAATCTGTTTCCTGCAATTCTGCCTTGCTTTCAAAGCCTCTTCGTTGCCTTCCCTTAATATATTTGTGGACGAGAGGTATCATTTAAAACTCTGCAGGTTTGTGAATTGCAGTGCCCCTGAGCTCCATTTTTCAACTCGCTTTTTTGGGAGCTGGCCGCAAAAGCACAGGATTGCTTCAGGCCCTCTTCTGGTTCTGGGGGGCAGGCTGAGCTTGTGCTTAATTCTTCTTCCTGATGGGAAAATAGAGTGACCTGTGCCTGTCCCAACACCTAGAGCTAGTCTCTCATTGGTTCCCCCTCTTCCCGTTCATCCTCAGGACAAATTGCAACCTGTACGGAACAGGAGGTTAAAGGTGCTGATTCTCCAAGGAGGGAGATGGCTAGTAAGTCGGCTGGAATGGCGAACCCGAGCAAAGGAGATGAGAAATGAGGTGCGTTTTAGAAACCTTTCCCGATCACACGGTGTACCATCTTCTGGGTTTCTCATGCCTGTTTTCGATGTAGGAAGATGGCCTTGAACCTGGAGATTTGGGACCCGTGGGATGGGTACCATGCAGTATTACTTGAAAGGGTCTGCGTTGGCTCACCCAACCTCACCGTACCTCTCAGCCCCAAGAGTGTCCACCCTTATGTCTCAATCAGCTGTGGGTCTAGATATGGTCAATCCAGGTTGCATCACAGCCCCTGAACGAATTTTGTAAGAATTTCTCTCTCTTTCACTGTCTTTGTTTCACGGGTTTTGAAAAGTAATTTATTTTTATAATGGGGTTTAGCTGCTTTTCACGGCTGTGTTTATGCCGCTTTACACCCCCTTGACTCACTTACAGAGAGATATCAATACATAGGTTTGAAGATTCTTACTAGTCAGATATATTCTTGTGCGGTGAATAGGGGGTGTTGAGTCCAGTTCACTGAAAAAGGAATAGGTCTTGTCTCTTACATATTGGGTTTATGGAACGGTATCGGAGCTAATTTGAAACCCTTGTTTTATGCATCACCCCACCTCACCTTTCCCGTTCAGCAGCCATAGTGTGTTTTCTAAACGTGTGACTCTGTTCTGTTTTGTAATTCAGTTCAAGTGTAGCGGTTTTTACATTCTCTCTCTAAGTGATATCTTAGGATAAGTGTCTTTTTCTGTGTGACTTATTTCACTTAGAATCGTCGTACCTAAATCCACTCATCGTGTTGCTACTAGCCTTATGACGTTGATTTCATGGCTGAGTGATATTCCATTGTACATGAGGACCACAACTTCTTTATCCATTTTTCTCTTTCCTAGGATATTTAAGGTGTAATGAAGTGGGGGTTCTTGTCAACAGAGCAGCCCTAAACTTTGGGGTGCCTGTGTCTGGCTGATTTTTAGTTTTCCCAATTTATACGCCCATGAGTGGAAGTGCCCTATGCTCTCCAAGCTGTGTTTTTTAGATGTTTCAGGACACACCGTACACTTCTCCCGAGTGGCTGTTGGCAATTTACATCCCGCCCATCAGCGTAGCAAGGCTCCCATTTCTCCATGGCCGGTCCTGCATTTCTGCTTTGGAGACTTTTTTCCGCATGGCCCTTTTGCCCGCTGGGAAGCGAGACTTCTTTGGAGCGCTGATTTGCCTTTCCAGGTTGCTTGGTTGGCCAAAAAGGGCGTATGCGTTTTTTCCTGAATATATTCAGGAAAAAACGCATACGCCCTTTTTGGCCAAGGGCATCATTGTCCAGGTTTTGCCGCTTTTCATGTGCTTTCAAGGCGATTCGAATCTACCTCCTGAAATCTGTTTCCTGCAATTCTGCCTTGCTTTCAAAGCCTCTTCGTTGCCTTCCCTTAATATATTTGTGGACGAGAGGTATCATTTAAAACTCTGCACGTTTGTGAATTGCAGTGCCCCTGAGCTCCATTTTTCAACTCGCTTTTTTGGGAGCTGGCCGCAAAAGCGCAGGATTGCTTCAGGCCCTCTTCTGGTTCTGGGGGGCAGGCTGAGCTTGTGCTTAATTCTTCTTCCTGATGGGAAAATAGAGTGACCTGTGCCTGTCCCAACACCTAGAGCTAGTCTCTCATTGGTTCCCCCTCTTCCCCTTCATCCTCAGGACAAATTGCAACCTGTACGGAACAGGAGGTTAAAGGTGCTGATTCTCCAAGGAGGGAGATGGCTAGTAAAGCGGCTGGAATGGCGAACCCGAGCACAAGGAGATGAGAAATGAGGTGCGTTTTAGAAACCTTTCCCGATCACACGGTGTACCATCTTCTGGGTTTCTCATGCCTGTTTTCGATGTAGGAAGATGGCCTTGAACCTGGAGATTTGGGACCCATGGGATGGGTACCATGCAGTATTACTTGAAAGGGTCTGCGTTGGCTCACCCAACCTCACCGAAGCTCTCAGCCCCAAGAGTGTCCACCCTTATGTCTCAATCAGCTGTGGGTCTAGATATGGTCAATCCAGGTTGCATCACAGCCCCTGAATGAATTTTGGAAGAATTTCTCTCTCTTTCACTGTCTTTGTTTCACGGGTTTTGAAAAGTAATTTATTTTTGTAATGGGGTTTAGCTGCTTTTCACGGCTGTGTTTATGCCGCTTTACACCCCCTTGACTCACTTACAGAGAGATATCAATACATAGGTTTGAAGATTCTTACTAGTCAGATATATTCTTGTGCGGTGAATAGGGGGTGTTGAGTCCAGTTCACTGAAAAAGGAATAGGTCTTGTCTCTTACATATTGGGTTTATGGAACGGTATCGGAGCTAATTTGAAACCCTTGTTTTATGCATCACCCCACCTCACCTTTCCCGTTCAGCAGCCATAGTGTGTTTCCTAAACGTGTGACTCTGTTCTGTTTTGCAATTCAGTTCAAGTGTAGCGGTTTTTACATTCCCTCTATAAGTGATATCTTAGGATAAGTGTCTTTTTCTGTGTGACTTATTTCACTTACAATCGTCGTACCTAAATCCACTCATCGTGCTGCTACTAGCCTTATGACGTTGATTTCATGGCTGAGTGATATTCCATTGTACTTGAGGACCACAACTTCTTTATCCATTTTTCTCTCTCCTAGGATATTTAAGGTGTAATGAAGTGGGGGTTCTTGTCAACAGAGAAGCCCTAAACTTTGGGGTGCCTGTGTCTGGCTGATTTTTAGTTTTCCCAATTTATACGCCCATGAGTGGAAGTGCCCTATGCTCTCCAAGCTGTGTTTTTTAGATGTTTCAGGACACACCGTACACTTCTCCCGAGTGGCTGTTTGCAATTTACATCCCGCCCATCAGCGTAGCAAGGCTCCCATTTCTCCATGGCCGGTCCTGCATTTCTGCTTTGGACACTTTTTTCCGCATGGCCCTTTTGCCCGCTGGGAAGCGAGACTTCTTTGGAGCGCTGATTTGCCTTTCCAGGTTGCTTGGTTGGCCAAAAAGGGCGTATGCGTTTTTTCCTGAATATATTCAGGAAAAAACGCATACGCCCTTTTTGGCCAAGGGCATCATTGTCCAGGTTTTGCCGCTTTTCATGTGCTTTCAAGGCGATTCGAATCTACCTCCTGAAATCTGTTTCCTGCAATTCTGCCTTGCTTTCAAAGCCTCTTCGTTGCCTTCCCTTAATATATTTGTGGACGAGAGGTATCATTTAAAACTCTGCAGGTTTGTGAATTGCAGTGCCCCTGAGCTCCATTTTTCAACTCGCTTTTTTGGGAGCTGGCCGCAAAAGCACAGGATTGCTTCAGGCCCTCTTCTGGTTCTGGGGGGCAGGCTGAGCTTGTGCTTAATTCTTCTTCCTGATGGGAAAATAGAGTGACCTGTGCCTGTCCCAACACCTAGAGCTAGTCTCTCATTGGTTCCCCCTCTTCCCGTTCATCCTCAGGACAAATTGCAACCTGTACGGAACAGGAGGTTAAAGGTGCTGATTCTCCAAGGAGGGAGATGGCTAGTAAGTCGGCTGGAATGGCGAACCCGAGCAAAGGAGATGAGAAATGAGGTGCGTTTTAGAAACCTTTCCCGATCACACGGTGTACCATCTTCTGGGTTTCTCATGCCTGTTTTCGATGTAGGAAGATGGCCTTGAACCTGGAGATTTGGGACCCATGGGATGGGTACCATGCAGTATTACTTGAAAGGGTCTGCGTTGGCTCACCCAACCTCACCGAAGCTCTCAGCCCCAAGAGTGTCCACCCTTATGTCTCAATCAGCTGTGGGTCTAGATATGGTCAATCCAGGTTGCATCACAGCCCCTGAATGAATTTTGTAAGAATTTCTCTCTCTTTCACTGTCTTTGTTTCACGGGTTTTGAAAAGTAATTTATTTTTGTAATGGGGTTTAGCTGCTTTTCACGGCTGTGTTTATGCCGCTTTACACCCCCTTGACTCACTTACAGAGAGATATCAATACATAGGTTTGAAGATTCTTACTAGTCAGATATATTCTTGTGCGGTGAATAGGGGGTGTTGAGTCCAGTTCACTGAAAAAGGAATAGGTCTTGTCTCTTACATATTGGGTTTATGGAACGGTATCGGAGCTAATTTGAAACCCTTGTTTTATGCATCACCCCACCTCACCTTTCCCGTTCAGCAGCCATAGTGTGTTTCCTAAACGTGTGACTCTGTTCTGTTTTGCAATTCAGTTCAAGTGTAGCGGTTTTTACATTCCCTCTATAAGTGATATCTTAGGATAAGTGTCTTTTTCTGTGTGACTTATTTCACTTACAATCGTCGTACCTAAATCCACTCATCGTGCTGCTACTAGCCTTATGACGTTGATTTCATGGCTGAGTGATATTCCATTGTACTTGAGGACCACAACTTCTTTATCCATTTTTCTCTCTCCTAGGATATTTAAGGTGTAATGAAGTGGGGGTTCTTGTCAACAGAGAAGCCCTAAACTTTGGGGTGCCTGTGTCTGGCTGATTTTTAGTTTTCCCAATTTATACGCCCATGAGTGGAAGTGCCCTATGCTCTCCAAGCTGTGTTTTTTAGATGTTTCAGGACACACCGTACACTTCTCCCGAGTGGCTGTTTGCAATTTACATCCCGCCCATCAGCGTAGCAAGGCTCCCATTTCTCCATGGCCGGTCCTGCATTTCTGCTTTGGACACTTTTTTCCGCATGGCCCTTTTGCCCGCTGGGAAGCGAGACTTCTTTGGAGCGCTGATTTGCCTTTCCAGGTTGCTTGGTTGGCCAAAAAGGGCGTATGCGTTTTTTCCTGAATATATTCAGGAAAAAACGCATACGCCCTTTTTGGCCAAGGGCATCATTGTCCAGGTTTTGCCGCTTTTCATGTGCTTTCAAGGCGATTCGAATCTACCTCCTGAAATCTGTTTCCTGCAATTCTGCCTTGCTTTCAAAGCCTCTTCGTTGCCTTCCCTTAATATATTTGTGGACGAGAGGTATCATTTAAAACTCTGCAGGTTTGTGAATTGCAGTGCCCCTGAGCTCCATTTTTCAACTCGCTTTTTTGGGAGCTGGCCGCAAAAGCACAGGATTGCTTCAGGCCCTCTTCTGGTTCTGGGGGGCAGGCTGAGCTTGTGCTTAATTCTTCTTCCTGATGGGAAAATAGAGTGACCTGTGCCTGTCCCAACACCTAGAGCTAGTCTCTCATTGGTTCCCCCTCTTCCCGTTCATCCTCAGGACAAATTGCAACCTGTACGGAACAGGAGGTTAAAGGTGCTGATTCTCCAAGGAGGGAGATGGCTAGTAAGTCGGCTGGAATGGCGAACCCGAGCAAAGGAGATGAGAAATGAGGTGCGTTTTAGAAACCTTTCCCGATCACACGGTGTACCATCTTCTGGGTTTCTCATGCCTGTTTTCGATGTAGGAAGATGGCCTTGAACCTGGAGATTTGGGACCCGTGGGATGGGTACCATGCAGTATTACTTGAAAGGGTCTGCGTTGGCTCACCCAACCTCACCGTACCTCTCAGCCCCAAGAGTGTCCACCCTTATGTCTCAATCAGCTGTGGGTCTAGATATGGTCAATCCAGGTTGCATCACAGCCCCTGAACGAATTTTGTAAGAATTTCTCTCTCTTTCACTGTCTTTGTTTCACGGGTTTTGAAAAGTAATTTATTTTTATAATGGGGTTTAGCTGCTTTTCACGGCTGTGTTTATGCCGCTTTACACCCCCTTGACTCACTTACAGAGAGATATCAATACATAGGTTTGAAGATTCTTACTAGTCAGATATATTCTTGTGCGGTGAATAGGGGGTGTTGAGTCCAGTTCACTGAAAAAGGAATAGGTCTTGTCTCTTACATATTGGGTTTATGGAACGGTATCGGAGCTAATTTGAAACCCTTGTTTTATGCATCACCCCACCTCACCTTTCCCGTTCAGCAGCCATAGTGTGTTTTCTAAACGTGTGACTCTGTTCTGTTTTGTAATTCAGTTCAAGTGTAGCGGTTTTTACATTCTCTCTCTAAGTGATATCTTAGGATAAGTGTCTTTTTCTGTGTGACTTATTTCACTTAGAATCGTCGTACCTAAATCCACTCATCGTGTTGCTACTAGCCTTATGACGTTGATTTCATGGCTGAGTGATATTCCATTGTACATGAGGACCACAACTTCTTTATCCATTTTTCTCTTTCCTAGGATATTTAAGGTGTAATGAAGTGGGGGTTCTTGTCAACAGAGCAGCCCTAAACTTTGGGGTGCCTGTGTCTGGCTGATTTTTAGTTTTCCCAATTTATACGCCCATGAGTGGAAGTGCCCTATGCTCTCCAAGCTGTGTTTTTTAGATGTTTCAGGACACACCGTACACTTCTCCCCAGTGGCTGTTGGCAATTTACATCCCCCCCATCAGCGTAGCAAGGCTCCCATTTCTCCATGGCCGGGCCTGCATTTCTGCTTTGGACACTTTTTTCCGCATGGCCCTTTTGCACGCTGGGAAGCCAGACTTCTTTGGAGCGCTGATTGGCCTTTCCAGGTTGCTTGGTTGGCCAAAAAGGGCGTATGCGTTTTTTCCTGAATATATTCAGGAAAAAACGCATACGCCCTTTTTGTCCAAGGGCATCATTGTCCAGGTTTTGCCGCTTTTCATGTGCTTTCAAGGCGATTCGAATCCACCTCCTGAAATCTGTTTCCTGCAATTCTGCCTTGCTTTCAAAGCCTCTTCGTTGCCTTCCCTTAATATATTTGTGGACGAGAGGTATCATTTAAAACTCTGCAGGTTTGTGAATTGCAGTGCCCCTGAGCTCCATTTTTCAACTCGCTTTTTTGGGAGCTGGCCGCAAAAGCGCAGGATTGCTTCAGGCCCTCTTCTGGTTCTGGGGGGCACGCTGAGCTTGTGCTTAATTCTTCTTCCTGATGGGAAAATAGAGTGACCTGTGCCTGTCCCAACACCTAGAGCTAGTTTCTCATTGGTTCCCCCTCTTCCCGTTCATCCTCAGGACAAATTGCAACCTGTACGGAACAGGAGGTTAAAGGTGCTGATTCTCCAAGGAGGGAAATGGCTAGTAAATCGGCTGGAATGGTGAACCCGAGCAAAGGAGATGAGAAATGAGGTGCGTTTTAGAAACCTTTCCCGATCACACGGTGTACCATCTTCTGGGTTTCTCATGCCTGTTTTCGATGTAGGAAGATGGCCTTGAACCTGGAGATTTGGGACCCATGGGATGGGTACCATGCAGTATTACTTGAAAGGGTCTGCGTTGGCTCACCCAACCTCACCGAAGCTCTCAGCCCCAAGAGTGTCCACCCTTATGTCTCAATCAGCTGTGGGTCTAGATATGGTCAATCCAGGTTGCATCACAGCCCCTGAATGAATTTTGTAAGAATTTCTCTCTCTTTCACTGTCTTTGTTTCACGGGTTTTGAAAAGTAATTTATTTTTGTAATGGGGTTTAGCTGCTTTTCACGGCTGTGTTTATGCCGCTTTACACCCCCTTGACTCACTTACAGAGAGATATCAATACATAGGTTTGAAGATTCTTACTAGTCAGATATATTCTTGTGCGGTGAATAGGGGGTGTTGAGTCCAGTTCACTGAAAAAGGAATAGGTCTTGTCTCTTACATATTGGGTTTATGGAACGGTATCGGAGCTAATTTGAAACCCTTGTTTTATGCATCACCCCACCTCACCTTTCCCGTTCAGCAGCCATAGTGTGTTTCCTAAACGTGTGACTCTGTTCTGTTTTGCAATTCAGTTCAAGTGTAGCGGTTTTTACATTCCCTCTATAAGTGATATCTTAGGATAAGTGTCTTTTTCTGTGTGACTTATTTCACTTACAATCGTCGTACCTAAATCCACTCATCGTGCTGCTACTAGCCTTATGACGTTGATTTCATGGCTGAGTGATATTCCATTGTACTTGAGGACCACAACTTCTTTATCCATTTTTCTCTTTCCTAGGATATTTAAGGTGTAATGAAGTGGGGGTTCTTGTCAACAGAGCAGCCCTAAACTTTGGGGTGCCTGTGTCTGGCTGATTTTTAGTTTTCCCAATTTATACGCCCATGAGTGGAAGTGCCCTATGCTCTCCAAGCTGTGTTTTTTAGATGTTTCAGGACACACCGTACACTTCTCCCGAGTGGCTGTTTGCAATTTACATCCCGCCCATCAGCGTAGCAAGGCTCCCATTTCTCCATGGCCGGTCCTGCATTTCTGCTTTGGACACTTTTTTCCGCATGGCCCTTTTGCCCGCTGGGAAGCCAGACTTCTTTGGAGCGCTGATTTGCCTTTCCAGGTTGCTTGTTTGGCCAAAAAGGGCGTATGCGTTTTTTCCTGAATATATTCAGGAAAAAACGCATACGCCCTTTTTGGCCAAGGGCATCATTGTCCAGGTTTTGCTGCTTTTCATGTGCTTTCAAGGCGATTCGAATCTACCTCCTGAAATCTGTTTCCTGCAATTCTGCCTTGCTTTCAAAGCCTCTTCGTTGCCTTCCCTTAATATATTTGTGGACGAGAGGTATCATTTAAAACGCTGCCGGTTTGTGAATTGCAGTGCCCCTGAGCTCCATTTTTCAACTGGCTTTTTTGGGAGCTGGCCGCAAAAGTGCAGGATTGCTTCAGGCCCTCTTCTGGTTCTGGGGGGCAGGCTGAGCTTGTGCTTAATTCTTCTTCCTGATGGGAAAATAGAGTGACCTGTGCCTGTCCCAACACCTAGAGCTAGTCTCTCATTGGTTCCCCCTCATTCCGTTCATCCTCAGGACAAATTGCAACCTGTACGGAACAGGAGGTTAAAGGTGCTGATTCTCCAAGGAGGGAGATGGCTATTAAATCGGCTGGAATGGCGAACCCGAGCAAAGGAGATGAAAAATGAGGTGTGTTTTAGAAACCTTTCCCGATCACACGGTGTACCATCTTCTGGGTTTCTCATGCCTGTTTTAGATGTAGGAAGATAGCCTTGAACCCGGAGATTTGGGACCCATGGGATGGGTACCATGCAGTATTACTTGAAAGGGTCTGCGTTGCCTCACCCAACCTCACCGAACCTCTCAGCCCCAAGAGTGTCCACCCTTATGTCTCAATCAGCTGTGGGTCTAGATATGGTCAATCCAGGTTGCATCACAGCCCCTGAACGAATTTTGGAAGAATTTCTCTCTCTTTCACTGTCTTTGTTTCACTGGTTTTTAAAAGTAATTTATTTTTATAATGGGGTTTAGCTGCTTTTCACGGCTGTGTTTATGCCGCTTTACACCCCCTTGACTCACTTACAGAGAGATATCAATACATAGGTTTGAAGATTCTTACTAGTCAGATATATTCTTGTGCGGTGAATAGGGGGTGTTGAGTCCAGTTCACTGAAAAAGGAATAGGTCTTGTCTCTTACATATTGGGTTTATGGAACAGTATCGGAGCTAATTTGAAACCCTTGTTTTATGCATCACCCCACCTCACCTTTCCCGTTCAGCAGCCATAGTGTGTTTCCTAAACGTGTGACTCTGTTCTGTTTTGCAATTCAGTTCAAGTGTAGCGGTTTTTACATTCCCTCTATAAGTGATATCTTAGGATAAGTGTCTTTTTCTGTGTGACTTATTTCACTTAGAATCGTCGTACCTAAATCCACTCATCGTGTTGCTACTAGCCTTATGACGTTGATTTCATGGCTGAGTGATATTCCATTGTACATGAGGACCACAACTTCTTTATCCATTTTTCTCTTTCCTAGGATATTTAAGGTGTAATGAAGTGGGGGTTCTTGTCAACAGAGCAGCCCTAAACTTTGGGGTGCCTGTGTCTGGCTGATTTTTAGTTTTCCCAATTTATACGCCCATGAGTGGAAGTGCCCTATGCTCTCCAAGCTGTGTTTTTTAGATGTTTCAGGACACACCGTACACTTCTCCCGAGTGGCTGTTGGCAATTTACATCCCGCCCATCAGCGTAGCAAGGCTCCCATTTCTCCATGGCCGGTCCTGCATTTCTGCTTTGGAGACTTTTTTCCGCATGGCCCTTTTGCCCGCTGGGAAGCGAGACTTCTTTGGAGCGCTGATTTGCCTTTCCAGGTTGCTTGGTTGGCCAAAAAGGGCGTATGCGTTTTTTCCTGAATATATTCAGGAAAAAACGCATACGCCCTTTTTGGCCAAGGGCATCATTGTCCAGGTTTTGCCGCTTTTCATGTGCTTTCAAGGCGATTCGAATCTACCTCCTGAAATCTGTTTCCTGCAATTCTGCCTTGCTTTCAAAGCCTCTTCATTGCCTTCCCTTAATATATTTGTGGACGAGAGGTATCATTTAAAACTCTGCACGTTTGTGAATTGCAGTGCCCCTGAGCTCCATTTTTCAACTCGCTTTTTTGGGAGCTGGCCGCAAAAGCGCAGGATTGCTTCAGGCCCTCTTCTGGTTCTGGGGGGCAGGCTGAGCTTGTGCTTAATTCTTCTTCCTGATTGGAAAATAGAGTGACCTGTGCCTGTCCCAACACCTAGAGCTAGTCTCTCATTGGTTCCCCCTCTTCCCCTTCATCCTCAGGACAAATTGCAACCTGTACGGAACAGGAGGTTAAAGGTGCTGATTCTCCAAGGAGGGAGATGGCTAGTAAATCGGCTGGAATGGCGAACCCGAGCAAAGGAGATGAGAAATGAGGTTCGTTTTAGAAACCTTTCCCGATCACACGGTGTACCATCTTCTGGGTTTCTCATGCCTGTTTTCGATGTAGGAAGATGGCCTTGAACCCGGAGATTTGGGACCCATGGGATGGGTACCATGCAGTATTACTTGAAAGGGTCTGCGTTGCCTCACCCAACCTCACCGAACCTCTCAGCCCCAAGAGTGTCCACCCTTATGTCTCAATCAGCTGTGGGTCTAGATATGGTCAATCCAGGTTGCATCACAGCCCCTGAACGAATTTTGTAAGAATTTCTCTCTCTTTCAATGTCTTTGTTTCACGGGTTTTGAAAAGTAATTTATTTTTATAATGGGGTTTAGCTGCTTTTCACGGCTGTGTTTATGCCGCTTTACACCCCCTTGACTCACTTACAGAGAGATATCAATACATAGGTTTGAAGATTCTTACTAGTCAGATATATTCTTGTGCGGTGAATAGGGGGTGTTGAGTCCAGTTCATTGAAAAAGGAATAGGTCTTGTCTCTTACATATTGGGTTTATGGAACGGTATCGGAGCTAATTTGAAACCCTTCTTTTATGCATCACCCCACCTCACCTTTCCCGTTCAGCAGCCATAGTGTGTTTCCTAAACGTGTGACTCTGTTCTGTTTTGCAATTCAGTTCAAGTGTAGCGGTTTTTACATTCCCTCTATAAGTGATATCTTAGGATAAGTGTCTTTTTCTGTGTGACTTATTTCACTTACAATCGTCGTACCTAAATCCACTCATCGTGCTGCTACTAGCCTTATGACGTTGATTTCATGGCTGAGTGATATTCCATTGTACTTGAGGACCACAACTTCTTTATCCATTTTTCTCTTTCCTAGGATATTTAAGGTGTAATAAAGTGGGGGTTCTTGTCAACAGAGCAGCCCTAAACTTTGGGGTGCCTGTGTCTGGCTGATTTTTAGTTTTCCCAATTTATACGCCCATGAGTGGAAGTGCCCTATGCTCTCCAAGCTGTGTTTTTTAGATGTTTCAGGACACACCGTACACTTCTCCCGAGTGGCTGTTTGCAATTTACATCCCGCCCATCAGCGTAGCAAGGCTCCCATTTCTCCATGGCCGGTCCTGCATTTCTGCTTTGGACACTTTTTTCCGCATGGCCCTTTTGCCCGCTGGGAAGCGAGACTTCTTTGGAGCGCTGATTTGCCTTTCCAGGTTGCTTGGTTGGCCAAAAAGGGCGTATGCGTTTTTTCCTGAATATATTCAGGAAAAAACGCATACGCCCTTTTTGGCCAAGGGCATCATTGTCCAGGTTTTGCCGCTTTTCATGTGCTTTCAAGGCGATTCGAATCTACCTCCTGAAATCTGTTTCCTGCAATTCTGCCTTGCTTTCAAAGCCTCTTCGTTGCCTTCCCTTAATATATTTGTGGACGAGAGGTATCATTTAAAACTCTGCAGGTTTGTGAATTGCAGTGCCCCTGAGCTCCATTTTTCAACTCGCTTTTTTGGGAGCTGGCCGCAAAAGCACAGGATTGCTTCAGGCCCTCTTCTGGTTCTGGGGGGCAGGCTGAGCTTGTGCTTAATTCTTCTTCCTGATGGGAAAATAGAGTGACCTGTGCCTGTCCCAACACCTAGAGCTAGTCTCTCATTGGTTCCCCCTCTTCCCGTTCATCCTCAGGACAAATTGCAACCTGTACGGAACAGGAGGTTAAAGGTGCTGATTCTCCAAGGAGGGAGATGGCTAGTAAGTCGGCTAGAATGGCGAACCCGAGCAAAGGAGATGAGAAATGAGGTGCGTTTTAGAAACCTTTCCCGATCACACGGTGTACCATCTTCTGGGTTTCTCATGCCTGTTTTCGATGTAGGAAGATGGCCTTGAACCTGGAGATTTGGGACCCGTGGGATGGGTACCATGCAGTATTACTTGAAAGGGTCTGCGTTGGCTCACCCAACCTCACCGTACCTCTCAGCCCCAAGAGTGTCCACCCTTATGTCTCAATCAGCTGTGGGTCTAGATATGGTCAATCCAGGTTGCATCACAGCCCCTGAACGAATTTTGTAAGAATTTCTCTCTCTTTCACTGTCTTTGTTTCACGGGTTTTGAAAAGTAATTTATTTTTATAATGGGGTTTAGCTGCTTTTCACGGCTGTGTTTATGCCGCTTTACACCCCCTTGACTCACTTACAGAGAGATATCAATACATAGGTTTGAAGATTCTTACTAGTCAGATATATTCTTGTGCGGTGAATAGGGGGTGTTGAGTCCAGTTCACTGAAAAAGGAATAGGTCTTGTCTCTTACATATTGGGTTTATGGAACGGTATCGGAGCTAATTTGAAACCCTTGTTTTATGCATCACCCCACCTCACCTTTCCCGTTCAGCAGCCATAGTGTGTTTTCTAAACGTGTGACTCTGTTCTGTTTTGTAATTCAGTTCAAGTGTAGCGGTTTTTACATTCTCTCTCTAAGTGATATCTTAGGATAAGTGTCTTTTTCTGTGTGACTTATTTCACTTAGAATCGTCGTACCTAAATCCACTCATCGTGTTGCTACTAGCCTTATGACGTTGATTTCATGGCTGAGTGATATTCCATTGTACATGAGGACCACAACTTCTTTATCCATTTTTCTCTTTCCTAGGATATTTAAGGTGTAATGAAGTGGGGGTTCTTGTCAACAGAGCAGCCCTAAACTTTGGGGTGCCTGTGTCTGGCTGATTTTTAGTTTTCCCAATTTATACGCCCATGAGTGGAAGTGCCCTATGCTCTCCAAGCTGTGTTTTTTAGATGTTTCAGGACACACCGTACACTTCTCCCCAGTGGCTGTTGGCAATTTACATCCCCCCCATCAGCGTAGCAAGGCTCCCATTTCTCCATGGCCGGGCCTGCATTTCTGCTTTGGACACGTTTTTCCGCATGGCCCTTTTGCCCGCTGGGAAGCCAGACTTCTTTGGAGCGCTGATTTGCCTTTCCAGGTTGCTTGGTTGGCCAAAAAGGGCGTATGCGTTTTTTCCTGAATATATTCAGGAAAAAACGCATACGCCCTTTTTGTCCAAGGGCATCATTGTCCAGGTTTTGCCGCTTTTCATGTGCTTTCAAGGCGATTCGAATCCACCTCCTGAAATCTGTTTCCTGCAATTCTGCCTTGCTTTCAAAGCCTCTTCGTTGCCTTCCCTTAATATATTTGTGGACGAGAGGTATCATTTAAAACTCTGCAGGTTTGTGAATTGCAGTGCCCCTGAGCTCCATTTTTCAACTCGCTTTTTTGGGAGCTGGCCGCAAAAGCGCAGGATTGCTTCAGGCCCTCTTCTGGTTCTGGGGGGCACGCTGAGCTTGTGCTTAATTCTTCTTCCTGATGGGAAAATAGAGTGACCTGTGCCTGTCCCAACACCTAGAGCTAGTTTCTCATTGGTTCCCCCTCTTCCCGTTCATTCTCAGGACAAATTGCAACCTGTACGGAACAGGAGGTTAAAGGTGCTGATTCTCCAAGGAGGGAAATGGCTAGTAAATCGGCTGGAATGGTGAACCCGAGCAAAGGAGATGAGAAATGAGGTGCGTTTTAGAAACCTTTCCCGATCACACGGTGTACCATCTTCTGGGTTTCTCATGCCTGTTTTCGATGTAGGAAGATGGCCTTGAACCTGGAGATTTGGGACCCATGGGATGGGTACCATGCAGTATTACTTGAAAGGGTCTGCGTTGGCTCACCCAACCTCACCGAAGCTCTCAGCCCCAAGAGTGTCCACCCTTATGTCTCAATCAGCTGTGGGTCTAGATATGGTCAATCCAGGTTGCATCACAGCCCCTGAATGAATTTTGTAAGAATTTCTCTCTCTTTCACTGTCTTTGTTTCACGGGTTTTGAAAAGTAATTTATTTTTGTAATGGGGTTTAGCTGCTTTTCACGGCTGTGTTTATGCCGCTTTACACCCCCTTGACTCACTTACAGAGAGATATCAATACATAGGTTTGAAGATTCTTACTAGTCAGATATATTCTTGTGCGGTGAATAGGGGGTGTTGAGTCCAGTTCACTGAAAAAGGAATAGGTCTTGTCTCTTACATATTGGGTTTATGGAACGGTATCGGAGCTAATTTGAAACCCTTGTTTTATGCATCACCCCACCTCACCTTTCCCGTTCAGCAGCCATAGTGTGTTTCCTAAACGTGTGACTCTGTTCTGTTTTGCAATTCAGTTCAAGTGTAGCGGTTTTTACATTCCCTCTATAAGTGATATCTTAGGATAAGTGTCTTTTTCTGTGTGACTTATTTCACTTACAATCGTCGTACCTAAATCCACTCATCGTGCTGCTACTAGCCTTATGACGTTGATTTCATGGCTGAGTGATATTCCATTGTACTTGAGGACCACAACTTCTTTATCCATTTTTCTCTTTCCTAGGATATTTAAGGTGTAATGAAGTGGGGGTTCTTGTCAACAGAGCAGCCCTAAACTTTGGGGTGCCTGTGTCTGGCTGATTTTTAGTTTTCCCAATTTATACGCCCATGAGTGGAAGTGCCCTATGCTCTCCAAGCTGTGTTTTTTAGATGTTTCAGGACACACCGTACACTTCTCCCGAGTGGCTGTTTGCAATTTACATCCCGCCCATCAGCGTAGCAAGGCTCCCATTTCTCCATGGCCGGTCCTGCATTTCTGCTTTGGACACTTTTTTCCGCATGGCCCTTTTGCCCGCTGGGAAGCCAGACTTCTTTGGAGCGCTGATTTGCCTTTCCAGGTTGCTTGTTTGGCCAAAAAGGGCGTATGCGTTTTTTCCTGAATATATTCAGGAAAAAACGCATACGCCCTTTTTGGCCAAGGGAATCATTGTCCAGGTTTTGCTGCTTTTCATGTGCTTTCAAGGCGATTCGAATCTACCTCCTGAAATCTGTTTCCTGCAATTCTGCCTTGCTTTCAAAGCCTCTTCGTTGCCTTCCCTTAATATATTTGTGGACGAGAGGTATCATTTAAAACGCTGCAGGTTTGTGAATTGCAGTGCCCCTGAGCTCCATTTTTCAACTGGCTTTTTTGGGAGCTGGCCGCAAAAGTGCAGGATTGCTTCAGGCCCTCTTCTGGTTCTGGGGGGCAGGCTGAGCTTGTGCTTAATTCTTCTTCCTGATGGGAAAATAGAGTGACCTGTGCCTGTCCCAACACCTAGAGCTAGTCTCTCATTGGTTCCCCCTCATTCCGTTCATCCTCAGGACAAATTGCAACCTGTACGGAACAGGAGGTTAAAGGTGCTGATTCTCCAAGGAGGGAGATGGCTATTAAATCGGCTGGAATGGCGAACCCGAGCAAAGGAGATGAAAAATGAGGTGTGTTTTAGAAACCTTTCCCGATCACACGGTGTACCATCTTCTGGGTTTCTCATGCCTGTTTTAGATGTAGGAAGATAGCCTTGAACCCGGAGATTTGGGACCCATGGGATGGGTACCATGCAGTATTACTTGAAAGGGTCTGCGTTGCCTCACCCAACCTCACCGAACCTCTCAGCCCCAAGAGTGTCCACCCTTATGTCTCAATCAGCTGTGGGTCTAGATATGGTCAATCCAGGTTGCATCACAGCCCCTGAACGAATTTTGGAAGAATTTCTCTCTCTTTCACTGTCTTTGTTTCACTGGTTTTTAAAAGTAATTTATTTTTATAATGGGGTTTAGCTGCTTTTCACGGCTGTGTTTATGCCGCTTTACACCCCCTTGACTCACTTACAGAGAGATATCAATACATAGGTTTGAAGATTCTTACTAGTCAGATATATTCTTGTGCGGTGAATAGGGGGTGTTGAGTCCAGTTCACTGAAAAAGGAATAGGTCTTGTCTCTTACATATTGGGTTTATGGAACAGTATCGGAGCTAATTTGAAACCCTTGTTTTATGCATCACCCCACCTCACCTTTCCCGTTCAGCAGCCATAGTGTGTTTCCTAAACGTGTGACTCTGTTCTGTTTTGCAATTCAGTTCAAGTGTAGCGGTTTTTACATTCCCTCTATAAGTGATATCTTAGGATAAGTGTCTTTTTCTGTGTGACTTATTTCACTTAGAATCGTCGTACCTAAATCCACTCATCGTGTTGCTACTAGCCTTATGACGTTGATTTCATGGCTGAGTGATATTCCATTGTACATGAGGACCACAACTTCTTTATCCATTTTTCTCTTTCCTAGGATATTTAAGGTGTAATGAAGTGGGGGTTCTTGTCAACAGAGCAGCCCTAAACTTTGGGGTGCCTGTGTCTGGCTGATTTTTAGTTTTCCCAATTTATACGCCCATGAGTGGAAGTGCCCTATGCTCTCCAAGCTGTGTTTTTTAGATGTTTCAGGACACACCGTACACTTCTCCCGAGTGGCTGTTGGCAATTTACATCCCGCCCATCAGCGTAGCAAGGCTCCCATTTCTCCATGGCCGGTCCTGAATTTCTGCTTTGGAGACTTTTTTCCGCATGGCCCTTTTGCCCGCTGGGAAGCGAGACTTCTTTGGAGCGCTGATTTGCCTTTCCAGGTTGCTTGGTTGGCCAAAAAGGGCGTATGCGTTTTTTCCTGAATATATTCAGGAAAAAACGCATACGCCCTTTTTGGCCAAGGGCATCATTGTCCAGGTTTTGCCGCTTTTCATGTGCTTTCAAGGCGATTCGAATCTACCTCCTGAAATCTGTTTCCTGCAATTCTGCCTTGCTTTCAAAGCCTCTTCGTTGCCTTCCCTTAATATATTTGTGGACGAGAGGTATCATTTAAAACTCTGCACGTTTGTGAATTGCAGTGCCCCTGAGCTCCATTTTTCAACTCGCTTTTTTGGGAGCTGGCCGCAAAAGCGCAGGATTGCTTCAGGCCCTCTTCTGGTTCTGGGGGGCAGGCTGAGCTTGTGCTTAATTCTTCTTCCTGATGGGAAAATAGAGTGACCTGTGCCTGTCCCAACACCTAGAGCTAGTCTCTCATTGGTTCCCCCTCTTCCCCTTCATCCTCAGGACAAATTGCAACCTGTACGGAACAGGAGGTTAAAGGTGCTGATTCTCCAAGGAGGGAGATGGCTAGTAAATCGGCTGGAATGGCGAACCCGAGCAAAGGAGATGAAAAATGAGGTGTGTTTTAGAAACCTTTCCCGATCACACGGTGTACCATCTTCTGGGTTTCTCATGCCTGTTTTAGATGTAGGAAGATAGCCTTGAACCCGGAGATTTGGGACCCATGGGATGGGTACCATGCAGTATTACTTGAAAGGGTCTGCGTTGCCTCACCCAACCTCACCGAACCTCTCAGCCCCAAGAGTGTCCACCCTTATGTCTCAATCAGCTGTGGGTCTAGATATGGTCAATCCAGGTTGCATCACAGCCCCTGAACGAATTTTGGAAGAATTTCTCTCTCTTTCACTGTCTTTGTTTCACTGGTTTTTAAAAGTAATTTATTTTTATAATGGGGTTTAGCTGCTTTTCACGGCTGTGTTTATGCCGCTTTACACCCCCTTGACTCACTTACAGAGAGATATCAATACATAGGTTTGAAGATTCTTACTAGTCAGATATATTCTTGTGCGGTGAATAGGGGGTGTTGAGTCCAGTTCACTGAAAAAGGAATAGGTCTTGTCTCTTACATATTGGGTTTATGGAACAGTATCGGAGCTAATTTGAAACCCTTGTTTTATGCATCACCCCACCTCACCTTTCCCGTTCAGCAGCCATAGTGTGTTTCCTAAACGTGTGACTCTGTTCTGTTTTGCAATTCAGTTCAAGTGTAGCGGTTTTTACATTCCCTCTATAAGTGATATCTTAGGATAAGTGTCTTTTTCTGTGTGACTTATTTCACTTAGAATCGTCGTACCTAAATCCACTCATCGTGTTGCTACTAGCCTTATGACGTTGATTTCATGGCTGAGTGATATTCCATTGTACATGAGGACCACAACTTCTTTATCCATTTTTCTCTTTCCTAGGATATTTAAGGTGTAATGAAGTGGGGGTTCTTGTCAACAGAGCAGCCCTAAACTTTGGGGTGCCTGTGTCTGGCTGATTTTTAGTTTTCCCAATTTATACGCCCATGAGTGGAAGTGCCCTATGCTCTCCAAGCTGTGTTTTTTAGATGTTTCAGGACACACCGTACACTTCTCCCGAGTGGCTGTTGGCAATTTACATCCCGCCCATCAGCGTAGCAAGGCTCCCATTTCTCCATGGCCGGTCCTGAATTTCTGCTTTGGAGACTTTTTTCCGCATGGCCCTTTTGCCCGCTGGGAAGCGAGACTTCTTTGGAGCGCTGATTTGCCTTTCCAGGTTGCTTGGTTGGCCAAAAAGGGCGTATGCGTTTTTTCCTGAATATATTCAGGAAAAAACGCATACGCCCTTTTTGGCCAAGGGCATCATTGTCCAGGTTTTGCCGCTTTTCATGTGCTTTCAAGGCGATTCGAATCTACCTCCTGAAATCTGTTTCCTGCAATTCTGCCTTGCTTTCAAAGCCTCTTCGTTGCCTTCCCTTAATATATTTGTGGACGAGAGGTATCATTTAAAACTCTGCACGTTTGTGAATTGCAGTGCCCCTGAGCTCCATTTTTCAACTCGCTTTTTTGGGAGCTGGCCGCAAAAGCGCAGGATTGCTTCAGGCCCTCTTCTGGTTCTGGGGGGCAGGCTGAGCTTGTGCTTAATTCTTCTTCCTGATGGGAAAATAGAGTGACCTGTGCCTGTCCCAACACCTAGAGCTAGTCTCTCATTGGTTCCCCCTCTTCCCCTTCATCCTCAGGACAAATTGCAACCTGTACGGAACAGGAGGTTAAAGGTGCTGATTCTCCAAGGAGGGAGATGGCTAGTAAATCGGCTGGAATGGCGAACCCGAGCAAAGGAGATGAGAAATGAGGTTCGTTTTAGAAACCTTTCCCGATCACACGGTGTACCATCTTCTGGGTTTCTCATGCCTGTTTTCGATGTAGGAAGATGGCCTTGAACCCGGAGATTTGGGACCCATGGGATGGGTACCATGCAGTATTACTTGAAAGGGTCTGCGTTGCCTCACCCAACCTCACCGAACCTCTCAGCCCCAAGAGTGTCCACCCTTATGTCTCAATCAGCTGTGGGTCTAGATATGGTCAATCCAGGTTGCATCACAGCCCCTGAACGAATTTTGTAAGAATTTCTCTCTCTTTCAATGTCTTTGTTTCACGGGTTTTGAAAAGTAATTTATTTTTATAATGGGGTTTAGCTGCTTTTCACGGCTGTGTTTATGCCGCTTTACACCCCCTTGACTCACTTACAGAGAGATATCAATACATAGGTTTGAAGATTCTTACTAGTCAGATATATTCTTGTGCGGTGAATAGGGGGTGTTGAGTCCAGTTCACTGAAAAAGGAATAGGTCTTGTCTCTTACATATTGGGTTTATGGAACGGTATCGGAGCTAATTTGAAACCCTTGTTTTATGCATCACCCCACCTCACCTTTCCCGTTCAGCAGCCATAGTGTGTTTCCTAAACGTGTGACTCTGTTCTGTTTTGCAATTCAGTTCAAGTGTAGCGGTTTTTACATTCCCTCTATAAGTGATATCTTAGGATAAGTGTCTTTTTCTGTGTGACTTTTTTCACTTACAATCGTCGTACCTAAATCCACTCATCGTGCTGCTACTAGCCTTATGACGTTGATTTCATGGCTGAGTGATATTCCATTGTACTTGAGGACCACAACTTCTTTATCCATTTTTCTCTTTCCTAGGATATTTAAGGTGTAATGAAGTGGGGGTTCTTGTCAACAGAGCAGCCCTAAACTTTGGGGTGCCTGTGTCTGGCTGATTTTTAGTTTTCCCAATTTATACGCCCATGAGTGGAAGTGCCCTATGCTCTCCAAGCTGTGTTTTTTAGATGTTTCAGGACACACCGTACACTTCTCCCGAGTGGCTGTTTGCAATTTACATCCCGCCCATCAGCGTAGCAAGGCTCCCATTTCTCCATGGCCGGTCCTGCATTTCTGCTTTGGACACTTTTTTCCGCATGGCCCTTTTGCCCGCTGGGAAGCGAGACTTCTTTGGAGCGCTGATTTGCCTTTCCAGGTTGCTTGGTTGGCCAAAAAGGGCGTATGCGTTTTTTCCTGAATATATTCAGGAAAAAACGCATACGCCCTTTTTGGCCAAGGGCATCATTGTCCAGGTTTTGCCGCTTTTCATGTGCTTTCAAGGCGATTCGAATCTACCTCCTGAAATCTGTTTCCTGCAATTCTGCCTTGCTTTCAAAGCCTCTTCGTTGCCTTCCCTTAATATATTTGTGGACGAGAGGTATCATTTAAAACTCTGCAGGTTTGTGAATTGCAGTGCCCCTGAGCTCCATTTTTCAACTCGCTTTTTTGGGAGCTGGCCGCAAAAGCACAGGATTGCTTCAGGCCCTCTTCTGGTTCTGGGGGGCAGGCTGAGCTTGTGCTTAATTCTTCTTCCTGATGGGAAAATAGAGTGACCTGTGCCTGTCCCAACACCTAGAGCTAGTCTCTCATTGGTTCCCCCTCTTCCCGTTCATCCTCAGGACAAATTGCAACCTGTACGGAACAGGAGGTTAAAGGTGCTGATTCTCCAAGGAGGGAGATGGCTAGTAAGTCGGCTGGAATGGCGAACCCGAGCAAAGGAGATGAGAAATGAGGTGCGTTTTAGAAACCTTTCCCGATCACACGGTGTACCATCTTCTGGGTTTCTCATGCCTGTTTTCGATGTAGGAAGATGGCCTTGAACCTGGAGATTTGGGACCCGTGGGATGGGTACCATGCAGTATTACTTGAAAGGGTCTGCGTTGGCTCACCCAACCTCACCGTACCTCTCAGCCCCAAGAGTGTCCACCCTTATGTCTCAATCAGCTGTGGGTCTAGATATGGTCAATCCAGGTTGCATCACAGCCCCTGAACGAATTTTGTAAGAATTTCTCTCTCTTTCACTGTCTTTGTTTCACGGGTTTTGAAAAGTAATTTATTTTTATAATGGGGTTTAGCTGCTTTTCACGGCTGTGTTTATGCCGCTTTACACCCCCTTGACTCACTTACAGAGAGATATCAATACATAGGTTTGAAGATTCTTACTAGTCAGATATATTCTTGTGCGGTGAATAGGGGGTGTTGAGTCCAGTTCACTGAAAAAGGAATAGGTCTTGTCTCTTACATATTGGGTTTATGGAACGGTATCGGAGCTAATTTGAAACCCTTGTTTTATGCATCACCCCACCTCACCTTTCCCGTTCATCAGCCATAGTGTGTTTTCTAAACGTGTGACTCTGTTCTGTTTTGTAATTCAGTTCAAGTGTAGCGGTTTTTACATTCTCTCTCTAAGTGATATCTTAGGATAAGTGTCTTTTTCTGTGTGACTTATTTCACTTAGAATCGTCGTACCTAAATCCACTCATCGTGTTGCTACTAGCCTTATGACGTTGATTTCATGGCTGAGTGATATTCCATTGTACATGAGGACCACAACTTCTTTATCCATTTTTCTCTTTCCTAGGATATTTAAGGTGTAATGAAGTGGGGGTTCTTGTCAACAGAGCAGCCCTAAACTTTGGGGTGCCTGTGTCTGGCTGATTTTTAGTTTTCCCAATTTATACGCCCATGAGTGGAAGTGCCCTATGCTCTCCAAGCTGTGTTTTTTAGATGTTTCAGGACACACCGTACACTTCTCCCCAGTGGCTGTTGGCAATTTACATCCCCCCCATCAGCGTAGCAAGGCTCCCATTTCTCCATGGCCGGGCCTGCATTTCTGCTTTGGACACTTTTTTCCGCATGGCCCTTTTGCCCGCTGGGAAGCCAGACTTCTTTGGAGCGCTGATTGGCCTTTCCAGGTTGCTTGGTTGGCCAAAAAGGGCGTATGCGTTTTTTCCTGAATATATTCAGGAAAAAACGCATACGCCCTTTTTGTCCAAGGGCATCATTGTCCAGGTTTTGCCGCTTTTCATGTGCTTTCAAGGCGATTCGAATCCACCTCCTGAAATCTGTTTCCTGCAATTCTGCCTTGCTTTCAAAGCCTCTTCTTTGCCTTCCCTTAATATATTTGTGGACGAGAGGTATCATTTAAAACTCTGCAGGTTTGTGAATTGCAGTGCCCCTGAGCTCCATTTTTCAACTCGCTTTTTTGGGAGCTGGCCGCAAAAGCGCAGGATTGCTTCAGGCCCTCTTCTGGTTCTGGGGGGCACGCTGAGCTTGTGCTTAATTCTTCTTCCTGATGGGAAAATAGAGTGACCTGTGCCTGTCCCAACACCTAGAGCTAGTTTCTCATTGGTTCCCCCTCTTCCCGTTCATCCTCAGGACAAATTGCAACCTGTACGGAACAGGAGGTTAAAGGTGCTGATTCTCCAAGGAGGGAAATGGCTAGTAAATCGGCTGGAATGGTGAACCCGAGCAAAGGAGATGAGAAATGAGGTGCGTTTTAGAAACCTTTCCCGATCACACGGTGTACCATCTTCTGGGTTTCTCATGCCTGTTTTTGATGTAGGAAGATGGCCTTGAACCTGGAGATTTGGGACCCATGGGATGGGTACCATGCAGTATTACTTGAAAGGGTCTGCGTTGGCTCACCCAACCTCACCGAAGCTCTCAGCCCCAAGAGTGTCCACCCTTATGTCTCAATCAGCTGTGGGTCTAGATATGGTCAATCCAGGTTGCATCACAGCCCCTGAATGAATTTTGTAAGAATTTCTCTCTCTTTCACTGTCTTTGTTTCACGGGTTTTGAAAAGTAATTTATTTTTGTAATGGGGTTTAGCTGCTTTTCACGGCTGTGTTTATGCCGCTTTACACCCCCTTGACTCACTTACAGAGAGATATCAATACATAGGTTTGAAGATTCTTACTAGTCAGATATATTCTTGTGCGGTGAATAGGGGGTGTTGAGTCCAGTTCACTGAAAAAGGAATAGGTCTTTTCTCTTACATATTGGGTTTATGGAACGGTATCGGAGCTAATTTGAAACCCTTGTTTTATGCATCACCCCACCTCACCTTTCCCGTTCAGCAGCCATAGTGTGTTTCCTAAACGTGTGACTCTGTTCTGTTTTGCAATTCAGTTCAAGTGTAGCGGTTTTTACATTCCCTCTATAAGTGATATCTTAGGATAAGTGTCTTTTTCTGTGTGACTTATTTCACTTACAATCGTCGTACCTAAATCCACTCATCGTGCTGCTACTAGCCTTATGACGTTGATTTCATGGCTGAGTGATATTCCATTGTACTTGAGGACCACAACTTCTTTATCCATTTTTCTCTTTCCTAGGATATTTAAGGTGTAATGAAGTGGGGGTTCTTGTCAACAGAGCAGCCCTAAACTTTGGGGTGCCTGTGTCTGGCTGATTTTTAGTTTTCCCAATTTATACGCCCATGAGTGGAAGTGCCCTATGCATTCCAAGCTGTGTTTTTTAGATGTTTCAGGACACACCGTACACTTCTCCCGAGTGGCTGTTTGCAATTTACATCCCGCCCATCAGCGTAGCAAGGCTCCCATTTCTCCATGGCCGGTCCTGCATTTCTGCTTTGGACACTTTTTTCCGCATGGCCCTTTTGCCCGCTGGGAAGCGAGACTTCTTTGGAGCGCTGATTTGCCTTTCCAGGTTGCTTGGTTGGCCAAAAAGGGCGTATGCGTTTTTTCCTGAATATATTCAGGAAAAAACGCATACGCCCTTTTTGGCCAAGGGCATCATTGTCCAGGTTTTGCTGCTTTTCATGTGCTTTCAAGGCGATTCGAATCTACCTCCTGAAATCTGTTTCCTGCAATTCTGCCTTGCTTTCAAAGCCTCTTCGTTGCCTTCCCTTAATATATTTGTGGACGAGAGGTATCATTTAAAACGCTGCAGGTTTGTGAATTGCAGTGCCCCTGAGCTCCATTTTTCAACTGGCTTTTTTGGGAGCTGGCCGCAAAAGTGCAGGATTGCTTCAGGCCCTCTTCTGGTTCTGGGGGGCAGGCTGAGCTTGTGCTTAATTCTTCTTCCTGATGGGAAAATAGAGTGACCTGTGCCTGTCCCAACACCTAGAGCTAGTCTCTCATTGGTTCCCCCTCATTCCGTTCATCCTCAGGACAAATTGCAACCTGTACGGAACAGGAGGTTAAAGGTGCTGATTCTCCAAGGAGGGAGATGGCTATTGAATCGGCTGGAATGGCGAACCCGAGCAAAGGAGATGAAAAATGAGGTGTGTTTTAGAAACCTTTCCCGATCACACGGTGTACCATCTTCTGGGTTTCTCATGCCTGTTTTAGATGTAGGAAGATAGCCTTGAACCCGGAGATTTGGGACCCATGGGATGGGTACCATGCAGTATTACTTGAAAGGGTCTGCGTTGCCTCACCCAACCTCACCGAACCTCTCAGCCCCAAGAGTGTCCACCCTTATGTCTCAATCAGCTGTGGGTCTAGATATGGTCAATCCAGGTTGCATCACAGCCCCTGAACGAATTTTGGAAGAATTTCTCTCTCTTTCACTGTCTTTGTTTCACTGGTTTTTAAAAGTAATTTATTTTTATAATGGGGTTTAGCTGCTTTTCACGGCTGTGTTTATGCCGCTTTACACCCCCTTGACTCACTTACAGAGAGATATCAATACATAGGTTTGAAGATTCTTACTAGTCAGATATATTCTTGTGCGGTGAATAGGGGGTGTTGAGTCCAGTTCACTGAAAAAGGAATAGGTCTTGTCTCTTACATATTGGGTTTATGGAACGGTATCGGAGCTAATTTGAAACCCTTGTTTTATGCATCACCCCACCTCACCTTTCCCGTTCATCAGCCATAGTGTGTTTTCTAAACGTGTGACTCTGTTCTGTTTTGTAATTCAGTTCAAGTGTAGCGGTTTTTACATTCTCTCTCTAAGTGATATCTTAGGATAAGTGTCTTTTTCTGTGTGACTTATTTCACTTAGAATCGTCGTACCTAAATCCACTCATCGTGTTGCTACTAGCCTTATGACGTTGATTTCATGGCTGAGTGATATTCCATTGTACATGAGGACCACAACTTCTTTATCCATTTTTCTCTTTCCTAGGATATTTAAGGTGTAATGAAGTGGGGGTTCTTGTCACCAGAGCAGCCCTAAACTTTGGGGTGCCTGTGTCTGGCTGATTTTTAGTTTTCCCAATTTATACGCCCATGAGTGGAAGTGCCCTATGCTCTCCAAGCTGTGTTTTTTAGATGTTTCAGGACACACCGTACACTTCTCCCGAGTGGCTGTTGGCAATTTACATCCCGCCCATCAGCGTAGCAAGGCTCCCATTTCTCCATGGCCGGTCCTGCATTTCTGCTTTGGAGACTTTTTTCCGCATGGCCCTTTTGCCCGCTGGGAAGCGAGACTTCTTTGGAGCGCTGATTTGCCTTTCCAGGTTGCTTGGTTGGCCAAAAAGGGCGTATGCGTTTTTTCCTGAATATATTCAGGAAAAAACGCATACGCCCTTTTTGGCCAAGGGCATCATTGTCCAGGTTTTGCCGCTTTTCATGTGCTTTCAAGGCGATTCGAATCTACCTCCTGAAATCTGTTTCCTGCAATTCTGCCTTGCTTTCAAAGCCTCTTCGTTGCCTTCCCTTAATATATTTGTGGACGAGAGGTATCATTTAAAACTCTGCACGTTTGTGAATTGCAGTGCCCCTGAGCTCCATTTTTCAACTCGCTTTTTTGGGAGCTGGCCGCAAAAGCGCAGGATTGCTTCAGGCCCTCTTCTGGTTCTGGGGGGCAGGCTGAGCTTGTGCTTAATTCTTCTTCCTGATGGGAAAATAGAGTGACCTGTGCCTGTCCCAACACCTAGAGCTAGTCTCTCATTGGTTCCCCCTCTTCCCCTTCATCCTCAGGACAAATTGCAACCTGTACGGAACAGGAGGTTAAAGGTGCTGATTCTCCAAGGAGGGAGATGGCTAGTAAATCGGCTGGAATGGCGAACCCGAGCAAAGGAGATGAGAAATGATGTTCGTTTTAGAAACCTTTCCCGATCACACGGTGTACCATCTTCTGGGTTTCTCATGCCTGTTTTCGATGTAGGAAGATGGCCTTGAACCCGGAGATTTGGGACCCATGGGATGGGTACCATGCAGTATTACTTGAAAGGGTCTGCGTTGCCTCACCCAACCTCACCGAACCTCTCAGCCCCAAGAGTGTCCACCCTTATGTCTCAATCAGCTGTGGGTCTAGATATGGTCAATCCAGGTTGCATCACAGCCCCTGAACGAATTTTGTAAGAATTTCTCTCTCTTTCAATGTCTTTGTTTCACGGGTTTTGAAAAGTAATTTATTTTTATAATGGGGTTAACTGCTTTTCACGGCTGTGTTTATGCCGCTTTACACCCCCTTGACTCACTTACAGAGAGATATCAATACATAGGTTTGAAGATTCTTACTAGTCAGATATATTCTTGTGCGGTGAATAGGGGGTGTTGAGTCCAGTTCACTGAAAAAGGAATAGGTCTTGTCTCTTACATATTGGGTTTATGGAACGGTATCGGAGCTAATTTGAAACCCTTGTTTTATGCATCACCCCACCTCACCTTTCCCGTTCAGCAGCCATAGTGTGTTTTCTAAACGTGTGACTCTGTTCTGTTTTGTAATTCAGTTCAAGTGTAGCCGTTTTTACATTCCCTCTCTAAGTGATATCTTACGATAAGTGTCTTTTTCTGTGTGACTTATTTCACTTAGAATCGTCGTACCTAAATCCACTCATCGTGCTGCTACTAGCCTTATAACGTTGATTTCATGGCTGAGTGATATTCCATTGTACATGATGACTACAACTTCTTTATCCATTTTTCTCTTTCCTAGGATATTTAAGGTGTAATGAAGTGGGGGTTCTTGTCAACAGAGCAGCCCTAAATTTTGGGGTGCCTGTGTCTGGCTGATTTTTAGTTTTCCCAATTTATACGCCCATGAGTGGAAGTGCCCTATTCTCTCCAAGCTGTGTTTTTCAGATGTTTCAGGACACACCGTACACTTCTCCAGAGTGGCTGTTGGCAATTTACATCCCGCCCATCAGCGTAGCAAGGCTCCCATTTCTCCATGGCCAGTCCTGCATTTCTGCTTTGGACACTTTTTTCCGCATGGCCCTTTTGCCCGCTGGGAAGCGAGACTTCTTTGGAGCGCTGATTTGCCTTTCCAGGTTGCTTGGTTGGCCAAAAAGGGCGTATGCGTTTTTTCCTGAATATATTCAGGAAAAAACGCATACGCCCTTTTTGGCCAAGGGCATCATTGTCCAGGTTTTGCCGCTTTTCATGTGCTTTCAAGGCGATTCGAATCTACCTCCTGAAATCTGTTTCCTGCAATTCTGCCTTGCTTTCAAAGCCTCTTCGTTGCCTTCCCTTAATATATTTGTGGACGAGAGGTATCATTTAAAACTCTGCAGGTTTGTGAATTGCAGTGCCCCTGAGCTCCATTTTTCAACTCGTTTTTTTGGGAGCTGGCCGCAAAAGCGCAGGATTGCTTCAGGCCCTCTTCTGGTTCTGGGGGGCAGGCTGAGCTTGTGCTTATTTCTTCTTCCTGATGGGAAAATAGAGTGACCTGTGCCTGTCCCAACACCTAGAGCTAGTCTCTCATTGGTTCCCCCTCTTCCCGTTCATCCTCAGGACAAATTGCAACCTGTACGGAACAGGAGGTTAAAGGTGCTGATTCTCCAAGGAGGGAGATGGCTAGTAAATCGGCTGGAATGGCAAAACCGAGCAAAGGAGATGAGAAATGAGGTGCGTTTTAGAAACCTTTCCCGATCACACGGTGTACCATCTTCTGGGTTTCTCATGCCTGTTTTCGATGTAGGAAGATGGCCTTGAACCCGGAGATTTGGGACCCATGGGATGGGTACCATGCAGTATTACTTGAAAGGGTCTGCGTTGCCTCACCCAACCTCACCGAACCTCTCAGCCCCAAGAGTGTCCACCCTTATGTCTCAATCAGCTGTGGGTCTAGATATGGTCAATCCAGGTTGCATCACAGCCCCTGAACGAATTTTGGAAGAATTTCTCTCTCTTTCAATGTCTTTGTTTCACGGGTTTTGAAAAGTAATTTATTTTTATAATGGGGTTTAGCTGCTTTTCACGGCTGTGTTTATGCCGCTTTACACCCCCTTGACTCACTTACAGAGAGATATTAATACATAGGTTTGAAGATTCTTACTAGTCAGATATATTCTTGTGCGGTGAATAGGGGGTGTTGAGTCCAGTTCACTGAAAAAGGAATAGGTCTTGTCTCTTACATATTGGGTTTATGGAACGGTATCGGAGCTAATTTGAAACCCTTGTTTTATGCATCACCCCACCTCACCTTTCCCGTTCAGCAGCCATAGTGTGTTTTCTAAACGTGTGACTCTGTTCTGTTCTGTAATTCAGTTCAAGTGTAGCGGTTTTTACATTCCCTCTCTAAGTGATATCTTACGATAAGTGTCTTTTTCTGTGTGACTTATTTCACTTAGAATCGTCGTACCTAAATCCACTCATAGTGCTGCTACTAGCCTTATGACTTTGATTTCATGGCTGAGTGATATTCCATTGTACATGAGGACCACAACTTCTTTATCCATTTTTCTCTTTCCTAGGATATTTAAGGTGTAATGAAGTGGGGGTTCTTGTCAACAGAGCAGCCCTAAATTTTGGGGTGCCTATGTCTGGCTGATTTTTAGTTTTCCCAATTTATACGCCCATGAGTGGAAGTGCCCTATGCTCTCCAAGCTGTGTTTTTCAGATGTTTCAGGACACAGCGTACACTTCTCCAGAGTGGCTGTTGGCAATTTACATCCCGCCCATCAGCGTAGCAAGGCTCCCATTTCTCCATGGCCGGTCCTGCATTTCTGGTTTGGACACTTTTTTCCGCATGGCCCTTTTGCCCGCTGGGAAGCGAGACTTCTTTGGAGCGCTGATTTGCCTTTCCAGGTTGCTTGGTTGGCCAAAAAGGGCGTATGCGTTTTTTCCTGAATATATTCAGGAAAAAACGCATACGCCCTTTTTGGCCAAGGGCATCATTGTCCAGGTTTTGCCGCTTTTCATGTGCTTTCAAGGCGATTCGAATCTACCTCCTGAAATCTGTTTCCTGCAATTCTGCCTTGCTTTCAAAGCCTCTTCGTTGCCTTCCCTTAATATATTTGTGGACGAGAGGTATCATTTAAAACTCTGCAGGTTTGTGAATTGCAGTGCCCCTGAGCTCCATTTTTCAACTCGCTTTTTTGGGAGCTGGCCGCAAAAGCGCAAGATTGCTTCAGGCCCTCTTCTGGTTCTGGGGGGCAGGCTGAGCTTGTGCTTAATTCTTCTTCCTGATGGGAAAATAGAGTGACCTGTGCCTGTCCCAACACCTAGAGCTAGTCTCTCATTGGTTCCCCCTCTTCCCGTTCATCCTCAGGACAAATTGCAACCTGTACGGAACAGGAGGTTAAAGGTGCTGATTCTCCAAGGAGGGAGATGGCTAGTAAATCGGCTGGAATGGCGAACCCGAGCAAAGGAGATGAGAAATGAGGTGCGTTTTAGAAACCTTTCCCGATCACACGGTGTACCATCTTCTGGGTTTCTCATGCCTGTTTTCGATGTAGGAAGATGGCCTTGAACCTGGAGATTTGGGACCCGTGGGATGGGTACCATGCAGTATTACTTGAAAGGGTCTGCGTTGGCTCACCCAACCTCACCGTACCTCTCAGCCCCAAGAGTGTCCACCCTTATGTCTCAATCAGCTGTGGGTCTAGATATGGTCAATCCAGGTTGCATCACAGCCCCTGAACGAATTTTGTAAGAATTTCTCTCTCTTTCACTGTCTTTGTTTCACGGGTTTTGAAAAGTAATTTATTTTTATAATGGGGTTTAGCTGCTTTTCACGGCTGTGTTTATGCCGCTTTACACCCCCTTGACTCACTTACAGAGAGATATCAATACATAGGTTTGAAGATTCTTACTAGTCAGATATATTCTTGTGTGGTGAATAGGGGGTGTTGAGTCCAGTTCACTGAAAAAGGAATAGGTCTTGTCTTTTACATATTGGGTTTATGGAACGGTATCGGAGCTAATTTGAAACCCTTGTTTTATGCATCACCCCACCTCACCTTTCCCGTTCAGCAGCCATAGTGTGTTTTCTAAACGTGTGACTCTGTTCTGTTTTGTAATTCAGTTCAAGTGTAGCGGTTTTTACATTCTCTCTCTAAGTGATATCTTAGGATAAGTGTCTTTTTCTGTGTGACTTATTTCACTTAGAATCGTCGTACCTAAATCCACTCATCGTGTTGCTACTAGCCTTATGACGTTGATTTCATGGCTGAGTGATATTCCATTGTACATGAGGACCACAACTTCTTTATCCATTTTTCTCTTTCCTAGGATATTTAAGGTGTAATGAAGTGGGGGTTCTTGTCAACAGAGCAGCCCTAAACTTTGGGGTGCCTGTGTCTGGCTGATTTTTAGTTTTCCCAATTTATACGCCCATGAGTGGAAGTGCCTTTTGCTCTCCAAGCTGTGTTTTTTAGATGTTTCAGGACACACCGTACACTTCTCCCCAGTGGCTGTTGGCAATTTACATCCCCCCCATCAGCGTAGCAAGGCTCCCATTTCTCCATGGCCGGGCCTGCATTTCTGCTTTGGACACTTTTTTCCGCATGGCCCTTTTGCCCGCTGGGAAGCCAGACTTCTTTGGAGCGCTGATTGGCCTTTCCAGGTTGCTTGGTTGGCCAAAAAGGGCGTATGCGTTTTTTCCTGAATATATTCAGGAAAAAACGCATACGCCCTTTTTGTCCAAGGGCATCATTGTCCAGGTTTTGCCGCTTTTCATGTGCTTTCAAAGCGATTCGAATCCACCTCCTGAAATCTGTTTCCTGCAATTCTGCCTTGCTTTCAAAGCCTCTTCGTTGCCTTCCCTTAATATATTTGTGGACGAGAGGTATCATTTAAAACTCTGCAGGTTTGTGAATTGCAGTGCCCCTGAGCTCCATTTTTCAACTCGCTTTTTTGGGAGCTGGCCGCAAAAGCGCAGGATTGCTTCAGGCCCTCTACTGGTTCTGGGGGGCACGCTGAGCTTGTGCTTAATTCTTCTTCCTGATGGGAAAATAGAGTGACCTGTGCCTGTCCCAACACCTAGAGCTAGTTTCTCATTGGTTCCCCCTCTTCCCGTTCATCCTCAGGACAAATTGCAACCTGTACGGAACAGGAGGTTAAAGGTGCTGATTCTCCAAGGAGGGAAATGGCTAGTAAATCGGCTGGAATGGTGAACCCGAGCAAAGGAGATGAGAAATGAGGTGCGTTTTAGAAACCTTTCCCGATCACACGGTGTACCATCTTCTGGGTTTCTCATGCCTGTTTTCGATGTAGGAAGATGGCCTTGAACCTGGAGATTTGGGACCCATGGGATGGGTACCATGCAGTATTACTTGAAAGGGTCTGCGTTGGCTCACCCAACCTCACCGAAGCTCTCAGCCCCAAGAGTGTCCACCCTTATGTCTCAATCAGCTGTGGGTCTAGATATGGTCAATCCAGGTTGCATCACAGCCCCTGAATGAATTTTGTAAGAATTTCTCTCTCTTTCACTGTCTTTGTTTCACGGGTTTTGAAAAGTAATTTATTTTTATAATGGGGTTTAGCTGCTTTTCACGGCTGTGTTTATGCCGCTTTACACCCCCTTGACTCACTTACAGAGAGATATCAATACATAGGTTTGAGGATTCTTACTAGTCAGATATATTCTTCTGCGGTGAATAGGGGGTGTTGAGTCCAGTTCACTGAAAAAGGAATAGGTCTTGTCTCTTACATATTCGGTTTATGGAACGGTATCGGAGCTAATTTGAAACCCTTGTTTTATGCATCACCCCACCTCACCTTTCCCGTTCAGCAGCCATAGTGTGTTTCCTAAACGTGTGACTCTGTTCTGTTTTGCAATTCAGTTCAAGTGTAGCGGTTTTTACATTCCCTCTATAAGTGATATCTTAGGATAAGTGTCTTTTTCTGTGTGACTTATTTCACTTAGAATCGTCGTACCTAAATCCACTCATCGTGTTGCTACTAGCCTTATGACGTTGATTTCATGGCTGAGTGATATTCCATTGTACATGAGGACCACAACTTCTTTATCCATTTTTCTCTTTCCTAGGATATTTAAGGTGTAATGAAGTGGGGGTTCTTGTCAACAGAGCAGCCCTAAACTTTGGGGTGCCTGTGTCTGGCTGATTTTTAGTTTTCCCAATTTATACGCCCATGAGTGGAAGTGCCCTATGCTCTCCAAGCTGTGTTTTTTAGATGTTTCAGGACACACCGTACACTTCTCCCGAGTGGCTGTTGGCAATTTACATCCCGCCCATCAGCGTAGCAAGGCTCCCATTTCTCCATGGCCGGTCCTGCATTTCTGGTTTGGACACTTTTTTCCGCATGGCCCTTTTGCCCGCTGGGAAGCGAGACTTCTTTGGAGCGCTGATTTGCCTTTCCAGGTTGCTTGGTTGGCCAAAAAGGGCGTATGCGTTTTTTCCTGAATATATTCAGGAAAAAACGCATACGCCCTTTTTGGCCAAGGGCATCATTGTCCAGGTTTTGCTGCTTTTCATGTGCTTTCAAGGCGATTCGAATCCACCTCCTGAAATCTGTTTCCTGCAATTCTGCCTTGCTTTCAAAGCCTCTTCGTTGCCTTCCCTTAATATATTTGTGGACGAGAGGTATCATTTAAAACTCTGCAGGTTTGTGAATTGCAGTGCCCCTGAGCTCCATTTTTCAACTCGCTTTTTTGGGAGCTGGCCGCAAAAGCGCAGGATTGCTTCAGGCCCTCTTCTGGTTCTGGGGGGCACGCTGAGCTTGTGCTTAATTCTTCTTCCTGATGGGAAAATAGAGTGACCTGTGCCTGTCCCAACACCTAGAGCTAGTTTCTCATTGGTTCCCCCTCTTCCCGTTCATCCTCAGGACAAATTGCAACCTGTACGGAACAGGAGGTTAAAGGTGCTGATTCTCCAAGGAGGGAAATGGCTACTAAATCGGCTGGAATGGTGAACCCGAGCAAAGGAGATGAGAAATGAGGTGCGTTTTAGAAACCTTTCCCGATCACACGGTGTACCATCTTCTGGGTTTCTCATGCCTGTTTTCGATGTAGGAAGATGGCCTTGAACCTGGAGATTTGGGACCCATGGGATGGGTACCATGCAGTATTACTTGAAAGGGTCTGCGTTGGCTCACCCAACCTCACCGAAGCTCTCAGCCCCAAGAGTGTCCACCCTTATGTCTCAATCAGCTGTGGGTCTAGATATGGTCAATCCAGGTTGCATCACAGCCCCTGAATGAATTTTGTAAGAATTTCTCTCTCTTTCACTGTCTTTGTTTCACGGGTTTTGAAAAGTAATTTATTTTTGTAATGGGGTTTAGCTGCTTTTCACGGCTTTGTTTATGCCGCTTTACACCCCCTTGACTCACTTACAGAGAGATATCAATATATAGGTTTGAAGATTCTTACTAGTCAGATATATTCTTGTGCGGTGAATAGGGGGTGTTGAGTCCAGTTCACTGAAAAAGGAATAGGTCTTGTCTCTTACATATTGGGTTTATGGAACGGTATCGGAGCTAATTTGAAACCCTTGTTTTATGCATCACCCCACCTCACCTTTCCCGTTCAGCAGCCATAGTGTGTTTCCTAAACGTGTGACTCTGTTCTGTTTTGCAATTCAGTTCAAGTGTAGCGGTTTTTACATTCCCTCTATAAGTGATATCTTAGGATAAGTGTCTTTTTCTGTGTGACTTATTTCACTTAGAATCGTCGTACCTAAATCCACTCATCGTGCTGCTACTAGCCTTATGACGTTGATTTCATGGCTGAGTGAAATTCCATTGTACTTGAGGACCACAACTTCTTTATCCATTTTTCTCTTTCCTAGGATATTTAAGGTGTAATGAAGTGGGGGTTCTTGTCAACAGAGCAGCCCTAAACTTTGGGGTGCCTGTGTCTGGCTGATTTTTAGTTTTCCCAATTTATACGCCCATGAGTGGAAGTGCCCTATGCTCTCCAAGCTGTGTTTTTTAGATGTTTCAGGACACACCGTACACTTCTCCCGAGTGGCTGTTGGCAATTTACATCCCGCCCATCAGCGTAGCAAGGCTCCCATTTCTCCATGGCCGGTCCTGCATTTCTGCTTTGGAGACTTTTTTCCGCATGGCCCTTTTGCCCGCTGGGAAGCGAGACTTCTTTGGAGCGCTGATTTGCCTTTCCAGGTTGCTTGGTTGGCCAAAAACGGCGTATGCGTTTTTTCCTGAATATATTCAGGAAAAAACGCATACGCCCTTTTTGGCCAAGGGCATCATTGTCCAGGTTTTGCCGCTTTTCATGTGCTTTCAAGGCGATTCGAATCTACCTCCTGAAATCTGTTTCCTGCAATTCTGCCTTGCTTTCAAAGCCTCTTCGTTGCCTTCCCTTAATATATTTGTGGACGAGAGGTATCATTTAAAACTCTGCACGTTTGTGAATTGCAGTGCCCCTGAGCTCCATTTTTCCAGTCGCTTTTTTGGGAGCTGGCCGCAAAAACGCAGGATTGCTTCAGGCCCTCTTCTGGTTCTGGGGGGCAGGCTGAGCTTGTGCTTAATTCTTCTTCCTGATGGGAAAATAGAGTGACCTGTGCCTGTCCCAACACCTAGAGCTAGTCTCTCATTGGTTCCCCCTCTTCCCCTTCATCCTCAGGACAAATTGCAACCTGTACGGAACAGGAAGTTAAAGGTGCTGATTCTCCAAGGAGGGAGATGGCTAGTAAATCGGCTGGAATGGCGAACCCGAGCAAAGGAGATGAGAAATGAGGTTCGTTTTAGAAACCTTTCCCGATCACACGGTGTACCATCTTCTGGGTTTCTCATGCCTGTTTTCGATGTAGGAAGATGGCCTTGAACCCGGAGATTTGGGACCCATGGGATGGGTACCATGCAGTATTACTTGAAAGGGTCTGCGTTGGCTCACCCAACCTCACCGAACCTCTCAGCCCCAAGAGTGTCCACCCTTATGTCTCAATCAGCTGTGGGTCTAGATATGGTCAATCCAGGTTGCATCACAGCCCCTGAACGAATTTTGTAAGAATTTCTCTCTCTTTCAATGTCTTTGTTTCACTGGTTTTGAAAAGTAATTTATTTTTATAATGGGGTTTAGCTGCTTTTCACGGCTGTGTTTATGCCGCTTTACACCCCCTTGACTCACTTACAGAGAGATATCAATACATAGGTTTGAAGATTCTTACTAGTCAGATATATTCTTGTGCGGTGAATAGGGGGTGTTGAGTCCAGTTCACTGAAAAAGGAATAGGTCTTGTCTCTTACATATTGGGTTTATGGAACGGTATCGGAGCTAATTTGAAACCCTTGTTTTATGCATCACCCCACCTCACCTTTCCCGTTCAGCAGCCATAGTGTGTTTTCTAAACGTGTGACTCTGTTCTGTTTTGTAATTCAGTTCAAGTGTAGCCGTTTTTACATTTCCTCTCTAAGTGATATCTTACGATAAGTGTCTTTTTCTGTGTGACTTATTTCACTTAGAATCGTCGTACCTAAATCCACTCATCGTGCTGCTACTAGCCTTATGACGTTGATTTCATGGCTGAGTGATATTCCATTGTACATGAGGACTACAACTTCTTTATCCATTTTTCTCTTTCCTAGGATATTTAAGGTGTAATGAAGTGGGGGTTCTTGTCAACAGAGCAGCCCTAAATTTTGGGGTGCCTGTGTCTGGCTGATTTTTAGTTTTCCCAATTTATACGCCCATGAGTGGAAGTGCCCTATTCTCTCCAAGCTGTGTTTTTCAGATGTTTCAGGACACACCGTACACTTCTCCAGAGTGGCTGTTGGCAATTTACATCCCGCCCATCAGCGTAGCAAGGCTCCCATTTCTCCATGGCCAGTCCTGCATTTCTGCTTTGGACACTTTTTTCCGCATGGCCCTTTTGCCCGCTGGGAAGCGAGACTTCTTTGGAGCGCTGATTTGCCTTTCCAGGTTGCTTGGTTGGCCAAAAAGGGCGTATGCGTTTTTTCCTGAATATATTCAGGAAAAAACGCATACGCCCTTTTTGGCCAAGGGCATCATTGTCCAGGTTTTGCCGCTTTTCATGTGCTTTCAAGGCGATTCGAATCTACCTCCTGAAATCTGTTTCCTGCAATTCTGCCTTGCTTTCAAAGCCTCTTCGTTGCCTTCCCTTAATATATTTGTGGACGAGAGGTATCATTTAAAACTCTGCAGGTTTGAGAATTGCAGTGCCCCTGAGCTCCATTTTTCAACTCGCTTTTTTGGGAGCTGGCCGCAAAAGCGCAGGATTGCTTCAGGCCCTCTTCTGGTTCTGGGGGGCAGGCTGAGCTTGTGCTTAATTCTTCTTCCTGATGGGAAAATAGAGTGACCTGTGCCTGTCCCAACACCTAGAGCTAGTCTCTCATTGGTTCCCCCTCTTCCCGTTCATCCTCAGGACAAATTGCAACCTGTACGGAACAGGAGGTTAAAGGTGCTGATTCTCCAAGGAGTGAGATGGCTAGTAAATCGGCTGGAATGGCAAAACCGAGCAAAGGAGATGAGAAATGAGGTGCGTTTTAGAAACCTTTCCCGATCACACGGTGTACCATCTTCTGGGTTTCTCATGCCTGTTTTCGATGTAGGAAGATGGCCTTGAACCCGGAGATTTGGGACCCATGGGATGGGTACCATGCAGTATTACTTGAAAGGGTCTGCGTTGCCTCACCCAACCTCACCGAACCTCTCAGCCCCAAGAGTGTCCACCCTTATGTCTCAATCAGCTGTGGGTCTAGATATGGTCAATCCAGGTTGCATCACAGCCCCTGAACGAATTTTGTAAGAATTTCTCTCTCTTTCAATGTCTTTGTTTCACGGGTTTTGAAAAGTAATTTATTTTTATAATGGGGTTTAGCTGCTTTTCACGGCTGTGTTTATGCCGCTTTACACCCCCTTGACTCACTTACAGAGAGATATTAATACATAGGTTTGAAGATTCTTACTAGTCAGATATATTCTTGTGCGGTGAATAGGGGGTGTTGAGTCCAGTTCACTGAAAAAGGAATAGGTCTTGTCTCTTACATATTGGGTTTATGGAACGGTATCGGAGCTAATTTGAAACCCTTGTTTTATGCATCACCCCACCTCACCTTTCCCGTTCAGCAGCCATAGTGTGTTTTCTAAACGTGTGACTCTGTTCTGTTTTGTAATTCAGTTCAAGTGTAGCGGTTTTTACATTCCCTCTCTAAGTGATATCTTACGATAAGTGTCTTTTTCTGTGTGACTTATTTCACTTAGAATCGTCGTACCTAAATCCACTCATCGTGCTGCTACTAGCCTTATGACGTTGATTTCATGGCTGAGTGATATTCCATTGTACATGAGGACCACAACTTCTTTATCCATTTTTCTCTTTCCTAGGATATTTAAGGTGTAATGAAGTGGGGGTTCTTGTCAACAGAGCAGCCCTAAATTTTGGGGTGCCTATGTCTGGCTGATTTTTAGTTTTCCCAATTTATACGCCCATGAGTGGAAGTGCCCTATGCTCTCCAAGCTGTGTTTTTCAGATGTTTCAGGACACAGCGTACACTTCTCCAGAGTGGCTGTTGGCAATTTACATCCCGCCCATCAGCGTAGCAAGGCTCCCATTTCTCCATGGCCGGTCCTGCATTTCTGGTTTGGACACTTTTTTCCGCATGGCCCTTTTGCCCGCTGGGAAGCGAGACTTCTTTGGAGCGCTGATTTGCCTTTCCAGGTTGCTTGGTTGGCCAAAAAGGGCGTATGCGTTTTTTCCTGAATATATTCAGGAAAAAACGCATACGCCCTTTTTGGCCAAGGGCATCATTGTCCAGGTTTTGCCGCTTTTCATGTGCTTTCAAGGCGATTCGAATCTACCTCCTGAAATCTGTTTCCTGCAATTCTGCCTTGCTTTCAAAGCCTCTTCGTTGCCTTCCCTTAATATATTTGTGGACGAGAGGTATCATTTAAAACTCTGCAGGTTTGTGAATTGCAGTGCCCCTGAGCTCCATTTTTCAACTCGCTTTTTTGGGAGCTGGCCGCAAAAGCGCAAGATTGCTTCAGGCCCTCTTCTGGTTCTGGGGGGCAGGCTGAGCTTGTGCTTAATTCTTCTTCCTGATGGGAAAATAGAGTGACCTGTGCCTGTCCCAACACCTAGAGCTAGTCTCTCATTGGTTCCCCCTCTTCCCGTTCATCCTCAGGACAAATTGCAACCTGTACGGAACAGGAGGTTAAAGGTGCTGATTCTCCAAGGAGGGAGATGGCTAGTAAATCGGCTGGAATGGCGAACCCGAGCAAAGGAGATGAGAAATGAGGTGCGTTTTAGAAACCTTTCCCGATCACACGGTGTACCATCTTCTGGGTTTCTCATGCCTGTTTTCGATGTAGGAAGATGGCCTTGAACCTGGAGATTTGGGACCCGTGGGATGGGTACCATGCAGTATTACTTGAAAGGGTCTGCGTTGGCTCACCCAACCTCACCGTACCTCTCAGCCCCAAGAGTGTCCACCCTTATGTCTCAATCAGCTGTGGGTCTAGATATGGTCAATCCAGGTTGCATCACAGCCCCTGAACGAATTTTGTAAGAATTTCTCTCTCTTTCAATGTCTTTGTTTCACGGGTTTTGAAAAGTAATTTATTTTTATAATGGGGTTTAGCTGCTTTTCACGGCTGTGTTTATGCCGCTTTACACCCCCTTGACTCACTTACAGAGAGATATCAATACGTAGGTTTGATGATTCTTACTAGTCAGATATATTCTTGTGCGGTGAATAGGGGGTGTTGAGTCCAGTTCACTGAAAAAGGAATAGGTCTTGTCTCTTACATATTGGGTTTATGGAACGGTATCGGAGCTAATTTGAAACCCTTGTTTTATGCATCACCCCACCTCACCTTTCGCGTTCAGCAGCCATAGTGTGTTTTCTAAACGGGTGACTCTGTTCTGTTTTGTAATTCAGTTCAAGTGTAGCGGTTTTTACATTCCCTCTCTAAGTGATATCTTACGATAAGTGTCTTTTTCTGTGTGACTTATTTCACTTAGAATCGTCGTACCTAAATCCACTCATCGTGCTGCTACTAGCCTTATGACGTTGATTTCATGGCTGAGTGATATTCCATTGTACATGAGGACCACAACTTCTTTATCCATTTTTCTCTTTCCTAGGATATTTAAGCTGTAATGAAGTGGGGGTTCTTGTCAACAGAGCAGCCCTAAATTTTGGGGTGCCTGTGTCTGGCTGATTTTTAGTTTTCCCAATTTATACGCCCATGAGTGGAAGTGCCCTATGCTCTCCAAGCTGTGATTTTCAGATGTTTCAGGACACACCGTACACTTCTCCAGAGTGGCTGTTGGCAAGTTACATCCCGCCCATCAGCGTAGCAAGGCTACCATTTCTCCATGGCCGGTCCTGCATTTCTGGTTTGGACACTTTTTTCCGCATGGCCCTTTTGCCCGCTGGGAAGCGAGACTTCTTTGGAGCGCTGATTTGCCTTTCCAGGTTGCTTGGTTGGCCAAAAAGGGCGTATGCGATTTTTCCTGAATATATTCAGGAAAAAACGCATACGCCCTTTTTGGCCAAGGGCATCATTGTCCACGTTTTGCCGCTTTTCATGTGCTTTCAAGGCGATTCGAATCTACCTCCTGAAATCTGTTTCCTGCAATGCTGCCTTGCTTTCAAAGCCTCTTCGTTGCCTTCCCTTAATATATTTGTGGACGAGAGGTATCATTTAAAACTCTGCAGGTTTGTGAATTGCAGTGCCCCTGAGCTCCATTTTTCAACTCGCTTTTTTGGAAGCTGGCCGCAAAAGCGCAGGATTGCTTCAGGCCCTCTTCTGGTTCTGGGGAGCAGGCTGAGCTTGTGCTTAATTCTTATTCCTGATGGGAAAATAGAGTGACCTGTGCCTGTCCCAACACCTAGAGCTAGTCTCTCATTGGTTCCCCCTCTTCCCGTTCATCCTCAGGACAAATTGCAACCTGTACGGAACAGGAGGTTAAAGGTGCTGATTCTCCAAGGAGGGAGATGGCTAGTAAATCGGCTGGAATGGCGAACCCGAGCAAAGGAGATGAGAAATGAGGTGCGTTTTAGAAACCTTTCCCGATCACACGGTGTACCATCTTCTGGGTTTCTCATGCATGTTTTCGATGTAGGAAGATGCCCTTGAACCTGGAGATTTGGGACCCATGGGATGGGTACCATGCAGTATTACTTGAAAGGGTCTGCGTTGGCTCACCCAACCTCACCGAACCTCTCAGCACCAAGAGTGTCCACCCTTATGTCTCAATCAGCTGTGGGTCTACATATGGTCAATCCAGGTTGCATCACAGCCCCTGAACGAATTTTGTAAGAATTTCTCTCTCTTTCAATGTCTTTGTTTCACGGGTTTTGAAAAGTAATTTATTTTTATAATGGTGTTTAGCTGCTTTTCACGGCTGTGTTTATGCCGCTTTACACCCCCTTGACTCACTTACAGAGAGATATTAATACATAGGTTTGAAGATTCTTACTAGTCAGATATATTCTTGTGCGGTGAATAGGGGGTGTTGAGTCCAGTTCACTGAAAAAGGAATAGGTCTTGTCTCTTACATATTGGGTTTATGGAACGGTATCGGAGCTAATTTGAAACCCTTGTTTTATGCATCACCCCACCTCACCTTTCCCGTTCAGCAGCCATAGTGTGTTTTCTAAACGTGTGACTCTGTTCTGTTTTGTAATTCAGTTCAAGTGTAGCGGTTTTTACATTCCCTCTCTAAGTGATATCTTACGATAAGTGTCTTTTTCTGTGTGACTTATTTCACTTAGAATCGTCGTACCTAAATCCACTCATCGTGCTGCTACTAGCCTTATGACGTTGATTTCATGGCTGAGTGATATTCCATTGTACATGAGGACCACAACTTCTTTATCCATTTTTCTCTTTCCTAGGATATTTAAGGTGTAATGAAGTGGGGGTTCTTGTCAACAGAGAAGCCCTAAATTTTGGGGTGACTATGTCTGGCTGATTTTTAGTTTTCCCAATTTATACGCCCATGAGTGGAAGTGCCCTATGCTCTCCAAGCTGTGTTTTTCAGATGTTTCAGGACACACCATACACTTCTCCAGAGTGGCTGTTGGCAATTTACATCCCGCCCATCAGCGTAGCAAGGCTCCCATTTCTCCATGGCCGGTCCTGCATTTCTGGTTTGGACACTTTTTTCCGCATGGCCCTTTTGCCCGCTGGGAAGCGAGACTTCTTTGGAGCGCTGATTTGCCTTTCCAGGTTGCTTGGTTGGCCAAAAAGGGCGTATGCGTTTTTTCCTGAATATATTCAGGAAAAAACGCATACGCCCTTTTTGGCCAAGGGCATCATTGTCCAGGTTTTGCCGCTTTTCATGTGCTTTCAAGGCGATTCGAATCTACCTCCTGAAATCTGTTTCCTGCAATTCTGCCTTGCTTTCAAAGCCTCTTCGTTGCCTTCCCTTAATATATTTGTGGACGAGAGGTATCATTTAAAACTCTGCAGGTTTGTGAATTGCAGTGCCCCTGAGCTCCATTTTTCAACTCGCTTTTTTGGGAGCTGGCCGCAAAAGCGCAGGATTGCTTCAGGCCCTCTTCTGGTTTTGGGGGGCAGGCTGAGCTTGTGCTTAATTCTTCTTCCTGATGGGAAAATAGAGTGACCTGTGCCTGTCCCTACACTTAGAGCTAGGCTCTCATTGGTTCCCCCTCTTCCCGTTCATCCTCAGGACAAATTGCAACCTGTACGGAACAGGAGGTTAAAGGTGCTGATTCTCCAAGGAGGGAGATGGCTAGTAAATCGGCTGGAATGGCGAACCCGAGCAAAGGAGATGAGAAATGAGGTGCGTTTTAGAAACCTTTCCCGATCACACGGTGTACCATCTTCTGGGTTTCTCATGCCTGTTTTCGATGTAGGAAGATGGCCTTGAACCTGGAGATTTGGGACCCGTGGGATGGGTACCATGCAGTATTACTTGAAAGGGTCTGCGTTGGCTCACCCAACCTCACCGAACCTCTCAGCCCCAAGAGTGTCCACCCTTATGTCTCAATCAGCTGTGGGTCTAGATATGGTCAATCAAGGTTGCATCACAGCCCCTGAACGAATTTTGTAAGAATTTCTCTCTCTTTCACTGTCTTTGTTTCACGGGTTTTGAAAAGTAATTTATTTTTATAATGGGGTTTAGCTGCTTTTCACGGCTGTGTTTATGCCGCTTTACACCCCCTTGACTCACTTACAGAGAGATATCAATACATAGGTTTGAAGATTCTTACTAGTCAGATATATTCTTGTGCGGTGAATAGGGGGTGTTGAGTCCAGTTCACTGAAAAAGGAATAGGTCTTGTCTCTTACATATTGGGTTTATGGAACGGTATCGGAGCTAATTTGAAACCCTTGTTTTATGCATCACCCCACCTCACCTTTCGCGTTCAGCAGCCATAGTGTGTTTTCTAAACGGGTGACTCTGTTCTGTTTTGTAATTCAGTTCAAGTGTAGCGGTTTTTACATTCCCTCTCTAAGTGATATCTTACGATAAGTGTCTTTTTCTGTGTGACTTATTTCACTTAGAATCGTCGTACCTAAATCCACTCATCGTGCTGCTACTAGCCTTATGACGTTGATTTCATGGCTGAGTGATATTCCATTGTACATGAGGACCACAACTTCTTTATCCATTTTTCTCTTTCCTAGGATATTTAAGCTGTAATGAAGTGGGGGTTCTTGTCAACAGAGCAGCCCTAAATTTTGGGGTGCCTGTGTCTGGCTGATTTTTAGTTTTCCCAATTTATACGCCCATGAGTGGAAGTGCCCTATGCTCTCCAAGCTGTGTTTTTCAGATGTTTCAGGACACACCGTACACTTCTCCAGAGTGGCTGTTGGCAAGTTACATCACGCCCATCAGCGTAGCAAGGCTCATATTTCTCCATGGCCGGTCCTGCATTTCTGGTTTGGACACTTTTTTCCGCATGGCCCTTTTGCCCGCTGGGAAGCGAGACTTCTTTGGAGCGCTGATTTGCCTTTCCAGGTTGCTTGGTTGGCCAAAAAGGGCGTATGCGTTTTTTCCTGAATATATTCAGGAAAAAACGCATACGCCCTTTTTGGCCAAGGGCATCATTGTCCACGTTTTGCCGCTTTTCATGTGCTTTCAAGGCGATTCGAATGTACCTCCTGAAATCTGTTTCCTGCAATTCTGCCTTGCTTTCAAAGCCTCTTCGTTGCCTTCCCTTAATATATTTGTGGACGAGAGGTATCATTTAAAACTCTGCAGGTTTGTGAATTGCAGTGCCCCTGAGCTCCATTTTTCAACTCGCTTTTTTGGAAGCTGGCCGCAAAAGCGCAGGATTGCTTCAGGCCCTCTTCTGGTTCTGGGGAGCAGGCTGAGCTTGTGCTTAATTCTTATTCCTGATGGGAAAATAGAGTGACCTGTGCCTGTCCCAACACCTAGAGCTAGTCTCTCATTGGTTCCCCCTCTTCCCGTTCATCCTCAGGACAAATTGCAACCTGTATGGAACAGGAGGTTAAAGGTGCTGATTCTCCAAGGAGGGAGATGGCTAGTAAATCGGCTGGAATGGCGAACCCGAGCAAAGGAGATGAGAAATGAGGTGAGTTTTAGAAACCTTTCCCGATCACACGGTGTACCATCTTCTGGGTTTCTCATGCCTGTTTTCGAAGTAGGAAGATGCCCTTGAACCTGGAGATTTGGGACCCATGGGATGGGTACCATGCAGTATTACTTGAAAGGGTCTGCGTTGGCTCACCCAACCTCACCGAACCTCTCAGCCCCAAGAGTGTCCACCCTTATGTCTCAATCAGCTGTGGGTCTACATATGGTCAATCCAGGTTGCATCACAGCCCCTGAACGAATTTTGTAAGAATTTCTCTCTCTTTCAATGTCTTTGTTTCACGGGTTTTGAAAAGTAATTTATTTTTATAATGGTGTTTAGCTGCTTTTCACGGCTGTGTTTATGCCGCTTTACACCCCCTTGACTCACTTACAGAGAGATATTAATACATAGGTTTGAAGATTCTTACTAGTCAGATATATTCTTGTGCGGTGAATAGGGGGTGTTGAGTCCAGTTCACTGAAAAAGGAATAGGTCTTGTCTCTTACATATTGGGTTTATGGAACGGTATCGGAGCTAATTTGAAACCCTTGTTTTATGCATCACCCCACCTCACCTTTCCCGTTCAGCAGCCATAGTGTGTTTTCTAAACGTGTGACTCTGTTCTGTTTTGTAATTCAGTTCAAGTGTAGCGGTTTTTACATTCCCTCTCTAAGTGATATCTTACGATAAGTGTCTTTTTCTGTGTGACTTATTTCACTTAGAATCGTCGTACCTAAATCCACTCATCGTGCTGCTACTAGCCTTATGACGTTGATTTCATGGCTGAGTGATATTCCATTGTACATGAGGACCACAACTTCTTTATCCATTTTTCTCTTTCCTAGGATATTTAAGGTGTAATGAAGTGGGGGTTCTTGTCAACAGAGAAGCCCTAAATTTTGGGGTGACTATGTCTGGCTGATTTTTAGTTTTCCCAATTTATACGCCCATGAGTGGAAGTGCCCTATGCTCTCCAAGCTGTGTTTTTCAGATGTTTCAGGACACACCATACACTTCTCCAGAGTGGCTGTTGGCAATTTACATCCCGCCCATCAGCGTAGCAAGGCTCCCATTTCTCCATGGCCGGTCCTGCATTTCTGGTTTGGACACTTTTTTCCGCATGGCCCTTTTGCCCGCTGGGAAGCGAGACTTCTTTGGAGCGCTGATTTGCCTTTCCAGGTTGCTTGGTTGGCCAAAAAGGGCGTATGCGTTTTTTCCTGAATATATTCAGGAAAAAACGCATACGCCCTTTTTGGCCAAGGGCATCATTGTCCAGGTTTTGCCGCTTTTCATGTGCTTTCAAGGCGATTCGAATCTACCTCCTGAAATCTGTTTCCTGCAATTCTGCCTTGCTTTCAAAGCCTCTTCGTTGCCTTCCCTTAATATATTTGTGGACGAGAGGTATCATTTAAAACTCTGCAGGTTTGTGAATTGCAGTGCCCCTGAGCTCCATTTTTCAACTCGCTTTTTTGGGAGCTGGCCGCAAAAGCGCAGGATTGCTTCAGGCCCTCTTCTGGTTTTGGGGGGCAGGCTGAGCTTGTGCTTAATTCTTCTTCCTGATGGGAAAATAGAGTGACCTGTGCCTGTCCCTACACTTAGAGCTAGGCTCTCATTGGTTCCCCCTCTTCCCGTTCATCCTCAGGACAAATTGCAACCTGTACGGAACAGGAGGTTAAAGGTGCTGATTCTCCAAGGAGGGAGATGGCTAGTAAATCGGCTGGAATGGCGAACCCGAGCAAAGGAGATGAGAAATGAGGTGCGTTTTAGAAACCTTTCCCGATCACACGGTGTACCATCTTCTGGGTTTCTCATGCCTGTTTTCGATGTAGGAAGATGGCCTTGAACCTGGAGATTTGGGACCCGTGGGATGGGTACCATGCAGTATTACTTGAAAGGGTCTGCGTTGGCTCACCCAACCTCACCGAACCTCTCAGCCCCAAGAGTGTCCACCCTTATGTCTCAATCAGCTGTGGGTCTAGATATGGTCAATCAAGGTTGCATCACAGCCCCTGAACGAATTTTGTAAGAATTTCTCTCTCTTTCACTGTCTTTGTTTCACGGGTTTTGAAAAGTAATTTATTTTTATAATGGGGTTTAGCTGCTTTTCACGGCTGTGTTTATGCCGCTTTACACCCCCTTGACTCACTTACAGAGAGATATCAATACATAGGTTTGAAGATTCTTACTAGTCAGATATATTCTTGTGCGGTGAATAGGGGGTGTTGAGTCCAGTTCACTGAAAAAGGAATAGGTCTTGTCTCTTACATATTGGGTTTATGGAACGGTATCGGAGCTAATTTGAAACCCTTGTTTTATGCATCACCCCACCTCACCTTTCGCGTTCAGCAGCCATAGTGTGTTTTCTAAACGGGTGACTCTGTTCTGTTTTGTAATTCAGTTCAAGTGTAGCGGTTTTTACATTCCCTCTCTAAGTGATATCTTACGATAAGTGTCTTTTTCTGTGTGACTTATTTCACTTAGAATCGTCGTACCTAAATCCACTCATCGTGCTGCTACTAGCCTTATGACGTTGATTTCATGGCTGAGTGATATTCCATTGTACATGAGGACCACAACTTCTTTATCCATTTTTCTCTTTCCTAGGATATTTAAGCTGTAATGAAGTGGGGGTTCTTGTCAACAGAGCAGCCCTAAATTTTGGGGTGCCTGTGTCTGGCTGATTTTTAGTTTTCCCAATTTATACGCCCATGAGTGGAAGTGCCCTATGCTCTCCAAGCTGTGTTTTTCAGATGTTTCAGGACACACCGTACACTTCTCCAGAGTGGCTGTTGGCAAGTTACATCACGCCCATCAGCGTAGCAAGGCTCATATTTCTCCATGGCCGGTCCTGCATTTCTGGTTTGGACACTTTTTTCCGCATGGCCCTTTTGCCCGCTGGGAAGCGAGACTTCTTTGGAGCGCTGATTTGCCTTTCCAGGTTGCTTGGTTGGCCAAAAAGGGCGTATGCGTTTTTTCCTGAATATATTCAGGAAAAAACGCATACGCCCTTTTTGGCCAAGGGCATCATTGTCCACGTTTTGCCGCTTTTCATGTGCTTTCAAGGCGATTCGAATGTACCTCCTGAAATCTGTTTCCTGCAATTCTGCCTTGCTTTCAAAGCCTCTTCGTTGCCTTCCCTTAATATATTTGTGGACGAGAGGTATCATTTAAAACTCTGCAGGTTTGTGAATTGCAGTGCCCCTGAGCTCCATTTTTCAACTCGCTTTTTTGGAAGCTGGCCGCAAAAGCGCAGGATTGCTTCAGGCCCTCTTCTGGTTCTGGGGAGCAGGCTGAGCTTGTGCTTAATTCTTATTCCTGATGGGAAAATAGAGTGACCTGTGCCTGTCCCAACACCTAGAGCTAGTCTCTCATTGGTTCCCCCTCTTCCCGTTCATCCTCAGGACAAATTGCAACCTGTATGGAACAGGAGGTTAAAGGTGCTGATTCTCCAAGGAGGGAGATGGCTAGTAAATCGGCTGGAATGGCGAACCCGAGCAAAGGAGATGAGAAATGAGGTGAGTTTTAGAAACCTTTCCCGATCACACGGTGTACCATCTTCTGGGTTTCTCATGCCTGTTTTCGAAGTAGGAAGATGCCCTTGAACCTGGAGATTTGGGACCCATGGGATGGGTACCATGCAGTATTACTTGAAAGGGTCTGCGTTGGCTCACCCAACCTCACCGAACCTCTCAGCCCCAAGAGTGTCCACCCTTATGTCTCAATCAGCTGTGGGTCTAGATATGGTCAATCCAGGTTGCATCACAGCCCCTGAACGAATTTTGTAAGAATTTCTCTCTCTTTCACTGTCTTTGTTTCACGGGTTTTGAAAAGTAATTTATTTTTATAATGGGGTTTAGCTGCTTTTCACGGATGTGTCTATGCCGCTTTACACCCCCTTGACTCACTTACAGAGAGATATCAATACATAGGTTTGAAGATTCTTACTAGTCAGATATATTCTTGTGCGGTGAATAGGGGGTGTTGAGTCCAGTTCACTGAAAAAGGAATAGGTCTTGTCTCTTACATATTGGGTTTTTGGAACGGTATCGGAGCTAATTTGAAACCCTTATTTTATGCATCACCCCACCTCACCTTTCCCGTTCAGCAGCCATAGTGTGTTTTCTAAACGTGTGACTCTGTTCTGTTATGTAATTCAGTTCAAGTGTAGCGGTTTTTACATTCCCTCTCTAAGTGATATCTTATGACAAGTGTCTTTTTCTGTGTGACTTATTTCACTTAGAATCGTCGTACCTAAATCCACTCATCGTGCTGCTACTAGCCTTATGACGTTGATTTCATGGCTGAGTGATATTCCATTGTACATGAGGACCACAACTTCTTTATCCATTTTTCTCTTTCCTAGGATATTTAAGGTGTAATGAAGTGGGGGTTCTTGTCAACAGAGCAGCCCTAAACTTTGGGGTGCCTGTGTCTTGCTGATTTTTAGTTTTCCCAATTTATACGCCCATGAGTGGAAGTGCCCTATGCTCTCCAAGCTGTGTTTTGTAGATGTTCCAGGACACACCGTACACTTCTGCAGAGTGGCTGTTGGCAATTTACATCACGCCCATCAGCGTAGCAAGGCTCCCATTTCTCCATGGCCGGTCCTGCATTTCTGCTTTGGACACTTTTTTCCACATGGCCCTTTTGCCCGCTGGGAAGCGAGACTTCTTTGGAGCGCTGATTTGCCTTTCCAGGTTGCTTGGTTGGCCTAAAAGGGCGTATGCGTTTTTTCCTGAATATATTCAGGAAAAAACGCATACGCCCTTTTTGGCCAAGGGCATCATTGTCCAGGTTTTGCCGCTTTTCATGTGCTTTCAAGGCGATTCGAATCTACCTCCTGAAATCTGTTTCCTGCAATTCTGCCTTGCTTTCAAAGCCTCTTCGTTGCCTTCCCTTAATATATTTGTGGACGAGAGGTATCATTTAAAACTCTGCACGTTTGTGAATTGCAGTGCCCCTGAGCTCCATTTTTCAACTCGCTTTTTTGGGAGCTGGCCGCAAAAGCGCAGGATTGCTTCAGGCCCTCTTCTGGTTCTGGGGGGCAGGCTGAGCTTGTGCTTAATTCTTCTTCGTGATGGGAAAATAGAGTGACCTGTGCCTGTCCCAACACCTAGAGCTAGTCTCTCATTGGTTCCCCCTCTTCCCGTTCATCCTCAGGACAATTTGCAACCTGTACGGAACAGGAGGTTAAAGGTGCTGATTCTCCAAGGAGGGAGATGGCTAGTAAATCGGCTGGAATGGCGAACCCGACCAAAGGAGATGAGAAATGACGTGCGTTTTAGAAACCTTTCCCGATCACACGGTGTACCATCTTCTGGGTTTCTCATGCCTGTTTTCGATGTAGGAAGATGCCCTTGAACCTGGAGATTTGGGACCCGTGGGATGGGTACCATGCAGTATTACTTGAAAGGGTCTGCGTTGGCTCACCCAACCTCACCGAACCTCTCAGCCCCAAGAGTGTCCACCCTTATGTCTCAATCAGCTGTGGGTCTAGATATGGTCAATCCAGGTTGCATCACAGCCCCTGAACGAATTTTGTAAGAATTTCTCTCTCTTTCACTGTCTTTGTTTCACGGGTTTTGAAAAGTAATTTATTTTTATAATGGGGTTTAGCTGCTTTTCACGGCTGTGTTTATGCCGCTTTACACCCCCTTGACTCACTTACAGAGAGATATCAATACATAGGTTTGAAGATTCTTACTAGTCAGATATATTCTTGTGCGGTGAATAGGGGGTGTTGAGTCCAGGTCACTGAAAAAGGAATAGGTCTTGTCTCTTACATATTGGGTTTATGGAACGGTATCGGAGCCAATTTGAAACCCTTGTTTTATGCATCACCCCACCTCACCTTTCCCGTTCAGCAGCCATAGTGTGTTTTCTAAACGTGTGACTCTGTTCTGTTTTGTAATTCAGTTCAAGTGTAGCGGTTTTTACATTCCCTCTCTAAGTGATATCTTATGATAAGTGTCTTTTTCTGTGTGACTTGTTTCACTTAGAATCATCGTACCTAAATCCACTCATCGTGCTGCTACTAGCCTTATGACGTTGATTTCATGGCTGAGTGATATTCCATTGTACATGAGGACCACAACTTCTTTATCCATTTTTCTCTTTCCTAGGATATTTAAGGTGTAATGAAGTGGGGGTTCTTGTCAACAGAGCAGCCCTAAACTTTGGTGTGCCTGTGTCTTGCTGATTTTTAGTTTTCCCAATTTATACGCCCATGAGTGGAAGTGCCCTATGCTCTCCAAGCTGTGTTTTTCAGATGTTTCAGGACACACCGTACACTTCTCCAGAGTGGCTGTTGGCAATTTACATCCCGCCCATCAGCGTAGCAAGGCTCCCATTTCTCCATGGCCGGTCCTGCATTTCTGCTTTGGACACTTTTTTCCACATGTCCCTTTTGCCCGCTGGGAAGCGAGACTTCTTTGGAGCGCTGATTTGCCTTTCCAGGTTGCTTGGTTGGCCAAAAAGGGCGTATGCGTTTTTTCCTGAATATAATCAGGAAAAAACGCATACGCCCTTTTTGGCCAAGGGCATCATTGTCCAGGTTTTGCCGCTTTTCATGTGCTTTCAAGGCGATTCGAATCTACCTCCTGAAATCTGTTTCCTGCAATTCTGCCTTGCTTTCAAAGCCTCTTCGTTGCCTTCCCTTAATATATTTGTGGACGAGAGGTATCATTTAAAACTTTGCACGTTTGTGAATTGCAGTGCCCCTGAGCTCCATTTTTCAACTCGCTTTTTTGGGAGCTGGCCGCAAAAGCGCAGGATTGCTTCAGGCCCTCTTCTGGTTCTGAGGGGCAGGCTGAGCTTGTGCTTAATTCTTCTTCCTGATGGGAAAATAGAGTGACCTGTGCCTGTCCCAACACCTAGAGCTAGTCTCTCATTGGTTCCCCCTCTTCTTGTTCATCCTCAGGACAAATTGCAACCTGTACGGAACAGGAGGTTAAAGGTGCTGATTCTCCAAGGAGGGAGATGGCTAGTAAATCGGCTGGAATGGCGAACCCGACCAAAGGAGATGAGAAATGAGGTGCGTTTTAGAAACCTTTCCCGATCACACGGTGTACCATCTTCTGGGTTTCTCATGCCTGTTTTCGATGTAGGAAGATGCCCTTGAACCTGGAGATTTGGGACCCATGGGATGGGTACCATGCAGTATTACTTGAAAGGGTCTGCGTTGGCTCACCCAACCTCACCGAACCTCTCAGCCCCAAGAGTGTCCACCCTTATGTCTCAATCAGCTGTGGGTCTAGATATGGTCAATCCAGTTTGCATCACAGCCCCTGAACGAATTTTGTAAGAATTTCTCTCTCTTTCACTGTCTTTGTTTCACGGGTTTTGAAAAGTAATTTATTTTTATAATGGGGTTTAGCTGCTTTTCACGGCTGTGTTTATGCCGCTTTACACGCCCTTGACTCACTTACAGAGAGATATCAATACATAGGTTTGAAGATTCTTACTAGTCAGATATATTCTTGTGCGGTGAATAGGGGGTGTTGAGTCCTGGTCACTGAAAAAGGAATAGGTCGTGTCTCTTACATATTGGGTTTATGGAACGGTATCTGAGCTAATTTGAAACCCTTGTTTTATGCATCACCCCACCTCACCTTTCCCGTTCAGCAGCCATAGTGTGTTTTCTAAACGTGTAACTCTGTTCTGTTTTGCAATTCAGTTCAAGTGTAGCGGTTTTTACATTCCCTCTCTAAGTGATATCTTATGATAAGTGTCTTTTTCTGTGTGACTTATTTCACTTAGAATCGTCGTACCTAAATCCACTCATCGTGCCGCTAGTAGCCTTATGACGTTGATTTCATGGCTGAGTGATATTCCATTGTACATGAGGACCACAACTTCTTTATCCATTTTTCTCTTTCCTAGGATATTTAAGGTGTAATGAAGTGGGGGTTCTTGTCAACAGAGCAGCCCTAAACTTTGGGGTGCCTGTGTCTTGCTGATTTTTAGTTTTCCCAATTTATACGCCCATGAGTGGAAGTGCCCTATGCTCTCCAAGCTGTGTTTTTCAGATGTTTCAGGACACACCGTACACTTCTCCAGAGTGGCTGTTGGCAATTTACATCCCGCCCATCAGCGTAGCAAGGCTCCCATTTCTCCATGGCCGGTCCTGCATTTCTGGTTTGGACACTTTTTTCCGCATGGCCCTTTTGCCCGCTGGGAAGCGAGACTTCTTTGGAGCGCTGATTTGCCTTTCCAGGTTGCTTGGATGGCCAAAAAGGGCGTATGCGTTTTTTCCTGAATATATTCAGGAAAAAACGCATACGCCCTTTTTGGCCAAGGGCATCATTGTCCACGTTTTGCCGCTTTTCATGTGCTTTCAAGGCGATTCGAATCTACCTCCTGAAATCTGTTTCTTGCAATTCTGCCTTGCTTTCAAAGCCTCTTCGTTGCCTTCCCTTAATATATTTGTGGACGAGAGGTATCATTTAAAACTCTGCAGGTTTGTGAATTGCAGTGCCCCTGAGCTCCATTTTTCAACTCGCTTTTTTGGAAGCTGGCCGCAAAAGCGCAGGATTGCTTCAGGCCCTCTTCTGGTTCTGGGGAGCAGGCTGAGCTTGTGCTTAATTCTTATTCCTGATGGGAAAATAGAGTGACCTGTGCCTGTCCCAACACCTAGAGCTAGTCTCTCATTGGTTCCCCCTCTTCCCGTTCATCCTCAGGACAAATTGCAACCTGTATGGAACAGGAGGTTAAAGGTGCTGATTCTCCAAGGAGGGAGATGGCTAGTAAATCGGCTGGAATGGCGAACCCGAGCAAAGGAGATGAGAAATGAGGTGAGTTTTAGAAACCTTTCCCGATCACACGGTGTACCATCTTCTGGGTTTCTCATGCCTGTTTTCGAAGTAGGAAGATGCCCTTGAACCTGGAGATTTGGGACCCATGGGATGGGTACCATGCAGTATTACTTGAAAGGGTCTGCGTTGGCTCACCCAACCTCACCGAACCTCTCAGCCCCAAGAGTGTCCACCCTTATGTCTCAATCAGCTGTGGGTCTACATATGGTCAATCCAGGTTGCATCACAGCCCCTGAACGAATTTTGTAAGAATTTCTCTCTCTTTCAATGTCTTTGTTTCACGGGTTTTGAAAAGTAATTTATTTTTATAATGGTGTTTAGCTGCTTTTCACGGCTGTGTTTATGCCGCTTTACACCCCCTTGACTCACTTACAGAGAGATATTAATACATAGGTTTGAAGATTCTTACTAGTCAGATATATTCTTGTGCGGTGAATAGGGGGTGTTGAGTCCAGTTCACTGAAAAAGGAATAGGTCTTGTCTCTTACATATTGGGTTTATGGAACGGTATCGGAGCTAATTTGAAACCCTTGTTTTATGCATCACCCCACCTCACCTTTCCCGTTCAGCAGCCATAGTGTGTTTTCTAAACGTGTGACTCTGTTCTGTTTTGTAATTCAGTTCAAGTGTAGCGGTTTTTACATTCCCTCTCTAAGTGATATCTTACGATAAGTGTCTTTTTCTGTGTGACTTATTTCACTTAGAATCGTCGTACCTAAATCCACTCATCGTGCTGCTACTAGCCTTATGACGTTGATTTCATGGCTGAGTGATATTCCATTGTACATGAGGACCACAACTTCTTTATCCATTTTTCTCTTTCCTAGGATATTTAAGGTGTAATGAAGTGGGGGTTCTTGTCAACAGAGAAGCCCTAAATTTTGGGGTGACTATGTCTGGCTGATTTTTAGTTTTCCCAATTTATACGCCCATGAGTGGAAGTGCCCTATGCTCTCCAAGCTGTGTTTTTCAGATGTTTCAGGACACACCATACACTTCTCCAGAGTGGCTGTTGGCAATTTACATCCCGCCCATCAGCGTAGCAAGGCTCCCATTTCTCCATGGCCGGTCCTGCATTTCTGGTTTGGACACTTTTTTACGCATGGCCCTTTTGCCCGCTGGGAAGCGAGACTTCTTTGGAGCGCTGATTTGCCTTTCCAGGTTGCTTGGTTGGCCAAAAAGGGCGTATGCGTTTTTTCCTGAATATATTCAGGAAAAAACGCATACGCCCTTTTTGGCCAAGGGCATCATTGTCCAGGTTTTGCCGCTTTTCATGTGCTTTCAAGGCGATTCGAATCTACCTCCTGAAATCTGTTTCCTGCAATTCTGCCTTGCTTTCAAAGCCTCTTCGTTGCCTTCCCTTAATATATTTGTGGACGAGAGGTATCATTTAAAACTCTGCAGGTTTGTGAATTGCAGTGCCCCTGAGCTCCATTTTTCAACTCGCTTTTTTGGGAGCTGGCCGCAAAAGCGCAGGATTGCTTCAGGCCCTCTTCTGGTTTTGGGGGGCAGGCTGAGCTTGTGCTTAATTCTTCTTCCTGATGGGAAAATAGAGTGACCTGTGCCTGTCCCTACACTTAGAGCTAGGCTCTCATTGGTTCCCCCTCTTCCCGTTCATCCTCAGGACAAATTGCAACCTGTACGGAACAGGAGGTTAAAGGTGCTGATTCTCCAAGGAGGGAGATGGCTAGTAAATCGGCTGGAATGGCGAACCCGACCAAAGGAGATGAGAAATGAGGTGCGTTTTAGAAACCTTTCCCGATCACACGGTGTACCATCTTCTGGGTTTCTCATGCCTGTTTTCGATGTAGGAAGATGCCCTTGAACCTGGAGATTTGGGACCCGTGGGATGGGTACCATGCAGTATTACTTGAAAGGGTCTGCGTTGGCTCACCCAACCTCACCGAACCTCTCAGCCCCAAGAGTGTCCACCCTTATGTCTCAATCAGCTGTGGGTCTAGATATGGTCAATCCAGGTTGCATCACAGCCCCTGAACGAATTTTGTAAGAATTTCTCTCTCTTTCACTGTCTTTGTTTCACGGGTTTTGAAAAGTAATTTATTTTTATAATGGGGTTTAGCTGCTTTTCACGGCTGTGTTTATGCCGCTTTACACCCCCTTGACTCACTTACAGAGAGATATCAATACATAGGTTTGAAGATTCTTACTAGTCAGATATATTCTTGTGCGGTGAATAGGGGGTGTTGAGTCCAGGTCACTGAAAAAGGAATAGGTCTTGTCTCTTACATATTGGGTTTATGGAACGGTATCGGAGCCAATTTGAAACCCTTGTTTTATGCATCACCCCACCTCACCTTTCCCGTTCAGCAGCCATAGTGTGTTTTCTAAACGTGTGACTCTGTTCTGTTTTGTAATTCAGTTCAAGTGTAGCGGTTTTTACATTCCCTCTCTAAGTGATATCTTATGATAAGTGTCTTTTTCTGTGTGACTTGTTTCACTTAGAATCATCGTACCTAAATCCACTCATCGTGCTGCTACTAGCCTTATGACGTTGATTTCATGGCTGAGTGATATTCCATTGTACATGAGGACCACAACTTCTTTATCCATTTTTCTCTTTCCTAGGATATTTAAGGTGTAATGAAGTGGGGGTTCTTGTCAACAGAGCAGCCCTAAACTTTGGTGTGCCTGTGTCTTGCTGATTTTTAGTTTTCCCAATTTATACGCCCATGAGTGGAAGTGCCCTATGCTCTCCAAGCTGTGTTTTTCAGATGTTTCAGGACACACCGTACACTTCTCCAGAGTGGCTGTTGGCAATTTACATCCCGCCCATCAGCGTAGCAAGGCTCCCATTTCTCCATGGCCGGTCCTGCATTTCTGCTTTGGACACTTTTTTCCACATGTCCCTTTTGCCCGCTGGGAAGCGAGACTTCTTTGGAGCGCTGATTTGCCTTTCCAGGTTGCTTGGTTGGCCAAAAAGGGCGTATGCGTTTTTTCCTGAATATAATCAGGAAAAAACGCATACGCCCTTTTTGGCCAAGGGCATCATTGTCCAGGTTTTGCCGCTTTTCATGTGCTTTCAAGGCGATTCGAATCTACCTCCTGAAATCTGTTTCCTGCAATTCTGCCTTGCTTTCAAAGCCTCTTCGTTGCCTTCCCTTAATATATTTGTGGACGAGAGGTATCATTTAAAACTTTGCACGTTTGTGAATTGCAGTGCCCCTGAGCTCCATTTTTCAACTCGCTTTTTTGGGAGCTGGCCGCAAAAGCGCAGGATTGCTTCAGGCCCTCTTCTGGTTCTGAGGGGCAGGCTGAGCTTGTGCTTAATTCTTCTTCCTGATGGGAAAATAGAGTGACCTGTGCCTGTCCCAACACCTAGAGCTAGTCTCTCATTGGTTCCCCCTCTTCTTGTTCATCCTCAGGACAAATTGCAACCTGTACGGAACAGGAGGTTAAAGGTGCTGATTCTCCAAGGAGGGAGATGGCTAGTAAATCGGCTGGAATGGCGAACCCGACCAAAGGAGATGAGAAATGAGGTGCGTTTTAGAAACCTTTCCCGATCACACGGTGTACCATCTTCTGGGTTTCTCATGCCTGTTTTCGATGTAGGAAGATGCCCTTGAACCTGGAGATTTGGGACCCATGGGATGGGTACCATGCAGTATTACTTGAAAGGGTCTGCGTTGGCTCACCCAACCTCACCGAACCTCTCAGCCCCAAGAGTGTCCACCCTTATGTCTCAATCAGCTGTGGGTCTAGATATGGTCAATCCAGTTTGCATCACAGCCCCTGAACGAATTTTGTAAGAATTTCTCTCTCTTTCACTGTCTTTGTTTCACGGGTTTTGAAAAGTAATTTATTTTTATAATGGGGTTTAGCTGCTTTTCACGGCTGTGTTTATGCCGCTTTACACGCCCTTGACTCACTTACAGAGAGATATCAATACATAGGTTTGAAGATTCTTACTAGTCAGATATATTCTTGTGCGGTGAATAGGGGGTGTTGAGTCCTGGTCACTGAAAAAGGAATAGGTCGTGTCTCTTACATATTGGGTTTATGGAACGGTATCTGAGCTAATTTGAAACCCTTGTTTTATGCATCACCCCACCTCACCTTTCCCGTTCAGCAGCCATAGTGTGTTTTCTAAACGTGTAACTCTGTTCTGTTTTGCAATTCAGTTCAAGTGTAGCGGTTTTTACATTCCCTCTCTAAGTGATATCTTATGATAAGTGTCTTTTTCTGTGTGACTTATTTCACTTAGAATCGTCGTACCTAAATCCACTCATCGTGCCGCTAGTAGCCTTATGACGTTGATTTCATGGCTGAGTGATATTCCATTGTACATGAGGACCACAACTTCTTTATCCATTTTTCTCTTTCCTAGGATATTTAAGGTGTAATGAAGTGGGGGTTCTTGTCAACAGAGCAGCCCTAAACTTTGGGGTGCCTGTGTCTTGCTGATTTTTAGTTTTCCCAATTTATACGCCCATGAGTGGAAGTGCCCTATGCTCTCCAAGCTGTGTTTTTCAGATGTTTCAGGACACACCGTACACTTCTCCAGAGTGGCTGTTGGCAATTTACATCCCGCCCATCAGCGTAGCAAGGCTCCCATTTCTCCATGGCCGGTCCTGCATTTCTGGTTTGGACACTTTTTTCCGCATGGCCCTTTTGCCCGCTGGGAAGCGAGACTTCTTTGGAGCGCTGATTTGCCTTTCCAGGTTGCTTGGATGGCCAAAAAGGGCGTATGCGTTTTTTCCTGAATATATTCAGGAAAAAACGCATACGCCCTTTTTGGCCAAGGGCATCATTGTCCACGTTTTGCCGCTTTTCATGTGCTTTCAAGGCGATTCGAATCTACCTCCTGAAATCTGTTTCTTGCAATTCTGCCTTGCTTTCAAAGCCTCTTCGTTGCCTTCCCTTAATATATTTGTGGACGAGAGGTATCATTTAAAACTCTGCAGGTTTGTGAATTGCAGTGCCCCTGAGCTCCATTTTTCAACTCGCTTTTTTGGAAGCTGGCCGCAAAAGCGCAGGATTGCTTCAGGCCCTCTTCTGGTTCTGGGGAGCAGGCTGAGCTTGTGCTTAATTCTTATTCCTGATGGGAAAATAGAGTGACCTGTGCCTGTCCCAACACCTAGAGCTAGTCTCTCATTGGTTCCCCCTCTTCCCGTTCATCCTCAGGACAAATTGCAACCTGTATGGAACAGGAGGTTAAAGGTGCTGATTCTCCAAGGAGGGAGATGGCTAGTAAATCGGCTGGAATGGCGAACCCGAGCAAAGGAGATGAGAAATGAGGTGAGTTTTAGAAACCTTTCCCGATCACACGGTGTACCATCTTCTGGGTTTCTCATGCCTGTTTTCGAAGTAGGAAGATGCCCTTGAACCTGGAGATTTGGGACCCATGGGATGGGTACCATGCAGTATTACTTGAAAGGGTCTGCGTTGGCTCACCCAACCTCACCGAACCTCTCAGCCCCAAGAGTGTCCACCCTTATGTCTCAATCAGCTGTGGGTCTACATATGGTCAATCCAGGTTGCATCACAGCCCCTGAACGAATTTTGTAAGAATTTCTCTCTCTTTCAATGTCTTTGTTTCACGGGTTTTGAAAAGTAATTTATTTTTATAATGGTGTTTAGCTGCTTTTCACGGCTGTGTTTATGCCGCTTTACACCCCCTTGACTCACTTACAGAGAGATATTAATACATAGGTTTGAAGATTCTTACTAGTCAGATATATTCTTGTGCGGTGAATAGGGGGTGTTGAGTCCAGTTCACTGAAAAAGGAATAGGTCTTGTCTCTTACATATTGGGTTTATGGAACGGTATCGGAGCTAATTTGAAACCCTTGTTTTATGCATCACCCCACCTCACCTTTCCCGTTCAGCAGCCATAGTGTGTTTTCTAAACGTGTGACTCTGTTCTGTTTTGTAATTCAGTTCAAGTGTAGCGGTTTTTACATTCCCTCTCTAAGTGATATCTTACGATAAGTGTCTTTTTCTGTGTGACTTATTTCACTTAGAATCGTCGTACCTAAATCCACTCATCGTGCTGCTACTAGCCTTATGACGTTGATTTCATGGCTGAGTGATATTCCATTGTACATGAGGACCACAACTTCTTTATCCATTTTTCTCTTTCCTAGGATATTTAAGGTGTAATGAAGTGGGGGTTCTTGTCAACAGAGAAGCCCTAAATTTTGGGGTGACTATGTCTGGCTGATTTTTAGTTTTCCCAATTTATACGCCCATGAGTGGAAGTGCCCTATGCTCTCCAAGCTGTGTTTTTCAGATGTTTCAGGACACACCATACACTTCTCCAGAGTGGCTGTTGGCAATTTACATCCCGCCCATCAGCGTAGCAAGGCTCCCATTTCTCCATGGCCGGTCCTGCATTTCTGGTTTGGACACTTTTTTCCGCATGGCCCTTTTGCCCGCTGGGAAGCGAGACTTCTTTGGAGCGCTGATTTGCCTTTCCAGGTTGCTTGGTTGGCCAAAAAGGGCGTATGCGTTTTTTCCTGAATATATTCAGGAAAAAACGCATACGCCCTTTTTGGCCAAGGGCATCATTGTCCAGGTTTTGCCGCTTTTCATGTGCTTTCAAGGCGATTCGAATCTACCTCCTGAAATCTGTTTCCTGCAATTCTGCCTTGCTTTCAAAGCCTCTTCGTTGCCTTCCCTTAATATATTTGTGGACGAGAGGTATCATTTAAAACTCTGCAGGTTTGTGAATTGCAGTGCCCCTGAGCTCCATTTTTCAACTCGCTTTTTTGGGAGCTGGCCGCAAAAGCGCAGGATTGCTTCAGGCCCTCTTCTGGTTTTGGGGGGCAGGCTGAGCTTGTGCTTAATTCTTCTTCCTGATGGGAAAATAGAGTGACCTGTGCCTGTCCCTACACTTAGAGCTAGGCTCTCATTGGTTCCCCCTCTTCCCGTTCATCCTCAGGACAAATTGCAACCTGTACGGAACAGGAGGTTAAAGGTGCTGATTCTCCAAGGAGGGAGATGGCTAGTAAATCGGCTGGAATGGCGAACCCGAGCAAAGGAGATGAGAAATGAGGTGCGTTTTAGAAACCTTTCCCGATCACACGGTGTACCATCTTCTGGGTTTCTCATGCCTGTTTTCGATGTAGGAAGATGGCCTTGAACCTGGAGATTTGGGACCCGTGGGATGGGTACCATGCAGTATTACTTGAAAGGGTCTGCGTTGGCTCACCCAACCTCACCGAACCTCTCAGCCCCAAGAGTGTCCACCCTTATGTCTCAATCAGCTGTGGGTCTAGATATGGTCAATCAAGGTTGCATCACAGCCCCTGAACGAATTTTGTAAGAATTTCTCTCTCTTTCACTGTCTTTGTTTCACGGGTTTTGAAAAGTAATTTATTTTTATAATGGGGTTTAGCTGCTTTTCACGGCTGTGTTTATGCCGCTTTACACCCCCTTGACTCACTTACAGAGAGATATCAATACATAGGTTTGAAGATTCTTACTAGTCAGATATATTCTTGTGCGGTGAATAGGGGGTGTTGAGTCCAGTTCACTGAAAAAGGAATAGGTCTTGTCTCTTACATATTGGGTTTATGGAACGGTATCGGAGCTAATTTGAAACCCTTGTTTTATGCATCACCCCACCTCACCTTTCGCGTTCAGCAGCCATAGTGTGTTTTCTAAACGGGTGACTCTGTTCTGTTTTGTAATTCAGTTCAAGTGTAGCGGTTTTTACATTCCCTCTCTAAGTGATATCTTACGATAAGTGTCTTTTTCTGTGTGACTTATTTCACTTAGAATCGTCGTACCTAAATCCACTCATCGTGCTGCTACTAGCCTTATGACGTTGATTTCATGGCTGAGTGATATTCCATTGTACATGAGGACCACAACTTCTTTATCCATTTTTCTCTTTCCTAGGATATTTAAGCTGTAATGAAGTGGGGGTTCTTGTCAACAGAGCAGCCCTAAATTTTGGGGTGCCTGTGTCTGGCTGATTTTTAGTTTTCCCAATTTATACGCCCATGAGTGGAAGTGCCCTATGCTCTCCAAGCTGTGTTTTTCAGATGTTTCAGGACACACCGTACACTTCTCCAGAGTGGCTGTTGGCAAGTTACATCACGCCCATCAGCGTAGCAAGGCTCATATTTCTCCATGGCCGGTCCTGCATTTCTGGTTTGGACACTTTTTTCCGCATGGCCCTTTTGCCCGCTGGGAAGCGAGACTTCTTTGGAGCGCTGATTTGCCTTTCCAGGTTGCTTGGTTGGCCAAAAAGGGCGTATGCGTTTTTTCCTGAATATATTCAGGAAAAAACGCATACGCCCTTTTTGGCCAAGGGCATCATTGTCCACGTTTTGCCGCTTTTCATGTGCTTTCAAGGCGATTCGAATGTACCTCCTGAAATCTGTTTCCTGCAATTCTGCCTTGCTTTCAAAGCCTCTTCGTTGCCTTCCCTTAATATATTTGTGGACGAGAGGTATCATTTAAAACTCTGCAGGTTTGTGAATTGCAGTGCCCCTGAGCTCCATTTTTCAACTCGCTTTTTTGGAAGCTGGCCGCAAAAGCGCAGGATTGCTTCAGGCCCTCTTCTGGTTCTGGGGAGCAGGCTGAGCTTGTGCTTAATTCTTATTCCTGATGGGAAAATAGAGTGACCTGTGCCTGTCCCAACACCTAGAGCTAGTCTCTCATTGGTTCCCCCTCTTCCCGTTCATCCTCAGGACAAATTGCAACCTGTATGGAACAGGAGGTTAAAGGTGCTGATTCTCCAAGGAGGGAGATGGCTAGTAAATCGGCTGGAATGGCGAACCCGAGCAAAGGAGATGAGAAATGAGGTGAGTTTTAGAAACCTTTCCCGATCACACGGTGTACCATCTTCTGGGTTTCTCATGCCTGTTTTCGAAGTAGGAAGATGCCCTTGAACCTGGAGATTTGGGACCCATGGGATGGGTACCATGCAGTATTACTTGAAAGGGTCTGCGTTGGCTCACCCAACCTCACCGAACCTCTCAGCCCCAAGAGTGTCCACCCTTATGTCTCAATCAGCTGTGGGTCTAGATATGGTCAATCCAGGTTGCATCACAGCCCCTGAACGAATTTTGTAAGAATTTCTCTCTCTTTCACTGTCTTTGTTTCACGGGTTTTGAAAAGTAATTTATTTTTATAATGGGGTTTAGCTGCTTTTCACGGATGTGTCTATGCCGCTTTACACCCCCTTGACTCACTTACAGAGAGATATCAATACATAGGTTTGAAGATTCTTACTAGTCAGATATATTCTTGTGCGGTGAATAGGGGGTGTTGAGTCCAGTTCACTGAAAAAGGAATAGGTCTTGTCTCTTACATATTGGGTTTTTGGAACGGTATCGGAGCTAATTTGAAACCCTTATTTTATGCATCACCCCACCTCACCTTTCCCGTTCAGCAGCCATAGTGTGTTTTCTAAACGTGTGACTCTGTTCTGTTATGTAATTCAGTTCAAGTGTAGCGGTTTTTACATTCCCTCTCTAAGTGATATCTTATGACAAGTGTCTTTTTCTGTGTGACTTATTTCACTTAGAATCGTCGTACCTAAATCCACTCATCGTGCTGCTACTAGCCTTATGACGTTGATTTCATGGCTGAGTGATATTCCATTGTACATGAGGACCACAACTTCTTTATCCATTTTTCTCTTTCCTAGGATATTTAAGGTGTAATGAAGTGGGGGTTCTTGTCAACAGAGCAGCCCTAAACTTTGGGGTGCCTGTGTCTTGCTGATTTTTAGTTTTCCCAATTTATACGCCCATGAGTGGAAGTGCCCTATGCTCTCCAAGCTGTGTTTTGTAGATGTTCCAGGACACACCGTACACTTCTGCAGAGTGGCTGTTGGCAATTTACATCACGCCCATCAGCGTAGCAAGGCTCCCATTTCTCCATGGCCGGTCCTGCATTTCTGCTTTGGACACTTTTTTCCACATGGCCCTTTTGCCCGCTGGGAAGCGAGACTTCTTTGGAGCGCTGATTTGCCTTTCCAGGTTGCTTGGTTGGCCTAAAAGGGCGTATGCGTTTTTTCCTGAATATATTCAGGAAAAAACGCATACGCCCTTTTTGGCCAAGGGCATCATTGTCCAGGTTTTGCCGCTTTTCATGTGCTTTCAAGGCGATTCGAATCTACCTCCTGAAATCTGTTTCCTGCAATTCTGCCTTGCTTTCAAAGCCTCTTCGTTGCCTTCCCTTAATATATTTGTGGACGAGAGGTATCATTTAAAACTCTGCACGTTTGTGAATTGCAGTGCCCCTGAGCTCCATTTTTCAACTCGCTTTTTTGGGAGCTGGCCGCAAAAGCGCAGGATTGCTTCAGGCCCTCTTCTGGTTCTGGGGGGCAGGCTGAGCTTGTGCTTAATTCTTCTTCGTGATGGGAAAATAGAGTGACCTGTGCCTGTCCCAACACCTAGAGCTAGTCTCTCATTGGTTCCCCCTCTTCCCGTTCATCCTCAGGACAATTTGCAACCTGTACGGAACAGGAGGTTAAAGGTGCTGATTCTCCAAGGAGGGAGATGGCTAGTAAATCGGCTGGAATGGCGAACCCGACCAAAGGAGATGAGAAATGACGTGCGTTTTAGAAACCTTTCCCGATCACACGGTGTACCATCTTCTGGGTTTCTCATGCCTGTTTTCGATGTAGGAAGATGCCCTTGAACCTGGAGATTTGGGACCCGTGGGATGGGTACCATGCAGTATTACTTGAAAGGGTCTGCGTTGGCTCACCCAACCTCACCGAACCTCTCAGCCCCAAGAGTGTCCACCCTTATGTCTCAATCAGCTGTGGGTCTAGATATGGTCAATCCAGGTTGCATCACAGCCCCTGAACGAATTTTGTAAGAATTTCTCTCTCTTTCACTGTCTTTGTTTCACGGGTTTTGAAAAGTAATTTATTTTTATAATGGGGTTTAGCTGCTTTTCACGGCTGTGTTTATGCCGCTTTACACCCCCTTGACTCACTTACAGAGAGATATCAATACATAGGTTTGAAGATTCTTACTAGTCAGATATATTCTTGTGCGGTGAATAGGGGGTGTTGAGTCCAGGTCACTGAAAAAGGAATAGGTCTTGTCTCTTACATATTGGGTTTATGGAACGGTATCGGAGCCAATTTGAAACCCTTGTTTTATGCATCACCCCACCTCACCTTTCCCGTTCAGCAGCCATAGTGTGTTTTCTAAACGTGTGACTCTGTTCTGTTTTGTAATTCAGTTCAAGTGTAGCGGTTTTTACATTCCCTCTCTAAGTGATATCTTATGATAAGTGTCTTTTTCTGTGTGACTTGTTTCACTTAGAATCATCGTACCTAAATCCACTCATCGTGCTGCTACTAGCCTTATGACGTTGATTTCATGGCTGAGTGATATTCCATTGTACATGAGGACCACAACTTCTTTATCCATTTTTCTCTTTCCTAGGATATTTAAGGTGTAATGAAGTGGGGGTTCTTGTCAACAGAGCAGCCCTAAACTTTGGTGTGCCTGTGTCTTGCTGATTTTTAGTTTTCCCAATTTATACGCCCATGAGTGGAAGTGCCCTATGCTCTCCAAGCTGTGTTTTTCAGATGTTTCAGGACACACCGTACACTTCTCCAGAGTGGCTGTTGGCAATTTACATCCCGCCCATCAGCGTAGCAAGGCTCCCATTTCTCCATGGCCGGTCCTGCATTTCTGCTTTGGACACTTTTTTCCACATGTCCCTTTTGCCCGCTGGGAAGCGAGACTTCTTTGGAGCGCTGATTTGCCTTTCCAGGTTGCTTGGTTGGCCAAAAAGGGCGTATGCGTTTTTTCCTGAATATAATCAGGAAAAAACGCATACGCCCTTTTTGGCCAAGGGCATCATTGTCCAGGTTTTGCCGCTTTTCATGTGCTTTCAAGGCGATTCGAATCTACCTCCTGAAATCTGTTTCCTGCAATTCTGCCTTGCTTTCAAAGCCTCTTCGTTGCCTTCCCTTAATATATTTGTGGACGAGAGGTATCATTTAAAACTTTGCACGTTTGTGAATTGCAGTGCCCCTGAGCTCCATTTTTCAACTCGCTTTTTTGGGAGCTGGCCGCAAAAGCGCAGGATTGCTTCAGGCCCTCTTCTGGTTCTGAGGGGCAGGCTGAGCTTGTGCTTAATTCTTCTTCCTGATGGGAAAATAGAGTGACCTGTGCCTGTCCCAACACCTAGAGCTAGTCTCTCATTGGTTCCCCCTCTTCTTGTTCATCCTCAGGACAAATTGCAACCTGTACGGAACAGGAGGTTAAAGGTGCTGATTCTCCAAGGAGGGAGATGGCTAGTAAATCGGCTGGAATGGCGAACCCGACCAAAGGAGATGAGAAATGAGGTGCGTTTTAGAAACCTTTCCCGATCACACGGTGTACCATCTTCTGGGTTTCTCATGCCTGTTTTCGATGTAGGAAGATGCCCTTGAACCTGGAGATTTGGGACCCATGGGATGGGTACCATGCAGTATTACTTGAAAGGGTCTGCGTTGGCTCACCCAACCTCACCGAACCTCTCAGCCCCAAGAGTGTCCACCCTTATGTCTCAATCAGCTGTGGGTCTAGATATGGTCAATCCAGTTTGCATCACAGCCCCTGAACGAATTTTGTAAGAATTTCTCTCTCTTTCACTGTCTTTGTTTCACGGGTTTTGAAAAGTAATTTATTTTTATAATGGGGTTTAGCTGCTTTTCACGGCTGTGTTTATGCCGCTTTACACGCCCTTGACTCACTTACAGAGAGATATCAATACATAGGTTTGAAGATTCTTACTAGTCAGATATATTCTTGTGCGGTGAATAGGGGGTGTTGAGTCCAGGTCACTGAAAAAGGAATAGGTCGTGTCTCTTACATATTGGGTTTATGGAACGGTATCTGAGCTAATTTGAAACCCTTGTTTTATGCATCACCCCACCTCACCTTTCCCGTTCAGCAGCCATAGTGTGTTTTCTAAACGTGTGACTCTGTTCTGTTTTGCAATTCAGTTCAAGTGTAGCGGTTTTTACATTCCCTCTCTAAGTGATATCTTATGATAAGTGTCTTTTTCTGTGTGACTTATTTCACTTAGAATCGTCGTACCTAAATCCACTCATCGTGCCGCTAGTAGCCTTATGACGTTGATTTCATGGCTGAGTGATATTCCATTGTACATGAGGACCACAACTTCTTTATCCATTTTTCTCTTTCCTAGGATATTTAAGGTGTAATGAAGTGGGGGTTCTTGTCAACAGAGCAGCCCTAAACTTTGGGGTGCCTGTGTCTTGCTGATTTTTAGTTTTCCCAATTTATACGCCCATGAGTGGAAGTGCCCTATGCTCTCCAAGCTGTGTTTTTCAGATGTTTCAGGACACACCGTACACTTCTCCAGAGTGGCTGTTGGCAATTTACATCCCGCCCATCAGCGTAGCAAGGCTCCCATTTCTCCATGGCCGGTCCTGCATTTCTGGTTTGGACACTTTTTTCCGCATGGCCCTTTTGCCCGCTGGGAAGCGAGACTTCTTTGGAGCGCTGATTTGCCTTTCCAGGTTGCTTGGATGGCCAAAAAGGGCGTATGCGTTTTTTCCTGAATATATTCAGGAAAAAACGCATACGCCCTTTTTGGCCAAGGGCATCATTGTCCACGTTTTGCCGCTTTTCATGTGCTTTCAAGGCGATTCGAATCTACCTCCTGAAATCTGTTTCTTGCAATTCTGCCTTGCTTTCAAAGCCTCTTCGTTGCCTTCCCTTAATATATTTGTGGACGAGAGGTATCATTTAAAACTCTGCAGGTTTGTGAATTGCAGTGCCCCTGAGCTCCATTTTTCAACTCGCTTTTTTGGGAGCTGGCCGCAAAAGCGCAGGATTGCTTCAGGCCCTCTTTTGGTTCTGGGGGGCAGGCTGAGCTTGTGCTTAATTCTTCTTCCTGATGGGAAAATAGAGTGACCTGTGCCTGTCCCAACACCTAGAGCTAGTCTCTCATTGGTTCCCCCTCTTCCCGTTCATCCTCAGGAGAAATTGCAACCTGTACGGAACAGGAGGTTAAAGGTGCTGATTCTCCAAGGAGGGACATGGCTAGTAAATCGGCTGGAATGGCGAACCCGAGCAAAGGAGATGAGAAATGAGGTGCGTTTTAGAAACCTTTCCCGATCACACGGTGTACCATCTTCTGGGTTTCTCATGCCTGTTTTCGATGTAGGAAGATGCCCTTGAACCTGGAGATTTGGGACCCATGGGATGGGTACCATGCAGTATTACTTGAAAGGGTCTGCGTTGGCTCACCCAACCTCACCGAACCTCTCAGCCCCAAGAGTGTCCACCCTTATGTCTCAATCAGCTGTGGGTCTAGATATGGTCAATCCAGGTTGCATCACAGCCCCTGAACGAATTTTGTAAGAATTTCTCTCTCTTTCACTGTCTTTGTTTCACGGGTTTTGAAAAGTAATTTATTTTTATAATGGGGTTTAGCTGCTTTTCACGGCTGTGTTTATGCCGCTTTACACCCCCTTGACTCACTTACAGAGAGATATCAATACATAGGTTTGAAGATTCTTACTAGTCAGATATATTCTTGTGCGGTGAATAGGGGGTGTTGAGTCCAGGTCACTGAAAAAGGAATAGGCCTTGTCTCTTACATATTGGGTTTATGGAACGGTATCTGAGCTAATTTGAAACCCTTGTTTTATGCATCACCCCAACTCACCTTTCCCGTTCAGCAGCCATAGTGTGTTTTCTAAACGTGTGACTCTGTTCTGTTTTGTAATTCAGTTCAAGTGTAGCGGTTTTTACATTCCCTCTCTACGTGATATCTTAGGATAAGTGTCTTTTTCTGTGTGACTTATTTCACTTAAAATCGTCGTACCTAAATCCACTCATCGTGCTGCTACTAGCCTTATGACGTTGATTTCATGGCTGAGTGATATTCCATTGTACATGAGGACCACAAATTCTTTATCCATTTTTCTCTTTCCTAGAATATTTAAGGTGTAATGAAGTGGGGGTTCTTGTCAACAGAGCAGCCCTAAACTTTGGGGTGCCTGTGTCTTGCTGATTTTTAGTTTTCCCAATTTATACGCCCATGAGTGGAAGTGCCCTATGCTCTCCAAGCTGTGTTTTTTAGATGTTTCAGGACACACCGTACACTTCTCCAGAGTGGCTGTTGGCAATTTACATCCCGCCCATCAGCGTAGCAAGGCTCCCATTTCTCCATGGCCGGTCCTGCATTTCTGGTTTGGACACTTTTTTCCGCATGGCCCTTTTGCCCGCTGGGAAGCGAGACTTCTTTGGAGCGCTGATTTGCCTTTCCAGGTTGCTTGGATGGCCAAAAAGGCGTATGCGTTTTTTCCTGAATATATTCAGGAAAAAACGCATACGCCCTTTTTGGCCAAGGGCATCATTGTCCACGTTTTGCCGCTTTTCATGTGCTTTCAAGGCGATTCGAATCTACCTCCTGAAATCTGTTTCTTGCAATTCTGCCTTGCTTCCAAAGCCTCTTCGTTGCCTTCCCTTAATATATTTGTGGACGTGAGGTATCATTTAAAACTCTGCAGGTTTGTGAATTGCAGTGCCCCTGAGCTCCATTTTTCAACTCGCTTTTTTGGGAGCTGGCCGCAAAAGCGCAGGATTGCTTCAGGCCCTCTTCTGGTTCTGGGGGGCAGGCTGAGCTTGTGCTTAATTCTTCTTCCTGATGGGAAAATAGAGTGACCTGTGCCTGTCCCAACACCTAGAGCTAGTCTCTCATTGGTTCCCCCTCTTCCCGTTCATCCTCAGGAGAAATTGCAACCTGTACGGAACAGGAGGTTAAAGGTGCTGATTCTCCAAGGAGGGACATGGCTAGTAAATCGGCTGGAATGGCGAACCCGAGCAAAGGAGATGAGAAATGAGGTGCGTTTTAGAAACCTTTCCCGATCACACGGTGTACCATCTTCTGGGTTTCTCATGCCTGTTTTCGATGTAGGAAGATGCCCTTGAACCTGGAGATTTGGGACCCATGGGATGGGTACCATGCAGTATTACTTGAAAGGGTCTGCGTTGGCTCACCCAACCTCACCGAACCTCTCAGCCCCAAGAGTGTCCACCCTTATGTCTCAATCAGCTGTGGGTCTAGATATGGTCAATCCAGGTTGCATCACAGCCCCTGAACGAATTTTGTAAGAATTTCTCTCTCTTTCACTGTCTTTGTTTCACGGGTTTTGAAAAGTAATTTATTTTTATAATGGGGTTTAGCTGCTTTTCACGGCTGTGTTTATGCCGCTTCACACCCCCTTGACTCACTTACAGAGAGATATCAATACATAGGTTTGAAGATTCTTACTAGTCAGATATATTCTTGTGCGGTGAATAGGGGGTGTTGAGTCCAGGTGACTGAAAAAGGAATAGGCCTTGTCTCTTACATATTGGGTTTATGGAACGGTACCTGAGCTAATTTGAAACCCTTGTTTTATGCATCACCCCACCTCACCTTTCCCGTTCAGCAGCCATAGTGTGTTTTCTAAACGTGTGACTCTGTTCTGTTTTGTAATTCAGTTCAAGTGTAGCGGTTTTTACATTCCCTCTCTAAGTGATATCTTAGGATAAGTGTCTTTTTCTGTGTGACTTATTTCACTTAGAATTGTCGTACCTAAATCCACTCATCGTGCTGCTACTAGCCTTATGACGTTGATTTCATGGCTGAGTGATATTCCATTGTACATGAGGACCACAACTTCTTTATCCATTTTTCTCTTTCCTAGGATATTTAAGTTGTAATGAAGTGGGGGTTCTTGTCAACAGAGCAGCCCTAAACTTTGGGGTGCCTGTGTCTTGCTGATTTTTAGTTTTCCCAATTTATACGCCCATGAGTGGAAGTGCCCTATGCTCTCCAAGCTGTGTTTTTCAGATGTTTCAGGACACACCGTACACTTCTCCAGAGTGGCTGTTGGCAAGTTACATCACGCCCATCAGCGTAGCAAGGCTCATATTTCTCCATGGCCGGTCCTGCATTTCTGGTTTGGACACTTTTTTCCGCATGGCCCTTTTGCCCGCTGGGAAGCGAGACTTCTTTGGAGCGCTGATTTGCCTTTCCAGGTTGCTTGGTTGGCCAAAAAGGGCGTATGCGTTTTTTCCTGAATATATTCAGGAAAAAACGCATACGCCCTTTTTGGCCAAGGGCATCATTGTCCACGTTTTGCCGCTTTTCATGTGCTTTCAAGGCGATTCGAATGTACCTCCTGAAATCTGTTTCCTGCAATTCTGCCTTGCTTTCAAAGCCTCTTCGTTGCCTTCCCTTAATATATTTGTGGACGAGAGGTATCATTTAAAACTCTGCAGGTTTGTGAATTGCAGTGCCCCTGAGCTCCATTTTTCAACTCGCTTTTTTGGAAGCTGGCCGCAAAAGCGCAGGATTGCTTCAGGCCCTCTTCTGGTTCTGGGGAGCAGGCTGAGCTTGTGCTTAATTCTTATTCCTGATGGGAAAATAGAGTGACCTGTGCCTGTCCCAACACCTAGAGCTAGTCTCTCATTGGTTCCCCCTCTTCCCGTTCATCCTCAGGACAAATTGCAACCTGTATGGAACAGGAGGTTAAAGGTGCTGATTCTCCAAGGAGGGAGATGGCTAGTAAATCGGCTGGAATGGCGAACCCGAGCAAAGGAGATGAGAAATGAGGTGAGTTTTAGAAACCTTTCCCGATCACACGGTGTACCATCTTCTGGGTTTCTCATGCCTGTTTTCGAAGTAGGAAGATGCCCTTGAACCTGGAGATTTGGGACCCATGGGATGGGTACCATGCAGTATTACTTGAAAGGGTCTGCGTTGGCTCACCCAACCTCACCGAACCTCTCAGCCCCAAGAGTGTCCACCCTTATGTCTCAATCAGCTGTGGGTCTAGATATGGTCAATCCAGGTTGCATCACAGCCCCTGAACGAATTTTGTAAGAATTTCTCTCTCTTTCACTGTCTTTGTTTCACGGGTTTTGAAAAGTAATTTATTTTTATAATGGGGTTTAGCTGCTTTTCACGGATGTGTCTATGCCGCTTTACACCCCCTTGACTCACTTACAGAGAGATATCAATACATAGGTTTGAAGATTCTTACTAGTCAGATATATTCTTGTGCGGTGAATAGGGGGTGTTGAGTCCAGTTCACTGAAAAAGGAATAGGTCTTGTCTCTTACATATTGGGTTTTTGGAACGGTATCGGAGCTAATTTGAAACCCTTATTTTATGCATCACCCCACCTCACCTTTCCCGTTCAGCAGCCATAGTGTGTTTTCTAAACGTGTGACTCTGTTCTGTTATGTAATTCAGTTCAAGTGTAGCGGTTTTTACATTCCCTCTCTAAGTGATATCTTATGACAAGTGTCTTTTTCTGTGTGACTTATTTCACTTAGAATCGTCGTACCTAAATCCACTCATCGTGCTGCTACTAGCCTTATGACGTTGATTTCATGGCTGAGTGATATTCCATTGTACATGAGGACCACAACTTCTTTATCCATTTTTCTCTTTCCTAGGATATTTAAGGTGTAATGAAGTGGGGGTTCTTGTCAACAGAGCAGCCCTAAACTTTGGGGTGCCTGTGTCTTGCTGATTTTTAGTTTTCCCAATTTATACGCCCATGAGTGGAAGTGCCCTATGCTCTCCAAGCTGTGTTTTGTAGATGTTCCAGGACACACCGTACACTTCTGCAGAGTGGCTGTTGGCAATTTACATCACGCCCATCAGCGTAGCAAGGCTCCCATTTCTCCATGGCCGGTCCTGCATTTCTGCTTTGGACACTTTTTTCCACATGGCCCTTTTGCCCGCTGGGAAGCGAGACTTCTTTGGAGCGCTGATTTGCCTTTCCAGGTTGCTTGGTTGGCCTAAAAGGGCGTATGCGTTTTTTCCTGAATATATTCAGGAAAAAACGCATACGCCCTTTTTGGCCAAGGGCATCATTGTCCAGGTTTTGCCGCTTTTCATGTGCTTTCAAGGCGATTCGAATCTACCTCCTGAAATCTGTTTCCTGCAATTCTGCCTTGCTTTCAAAGCCTCTTCGTTGCCTTCCCTTAATATATTTGTGGACGAGAGGTATCATTTAAAACTCTGCACGTTTGTGAATTGCAGTGCCCCTGAGCTCCATTTTTCAACTCGCTTTTTTGGGAGCTGGCCGCAAAAGCGCAGGATTGCTTCAGGCCCTCTTCTGGTTCTGGGGGGCAGGCTGAGCTTGTGCTTAATTCTTCTTCGTGATGGGAAAATAGAGTGACCTGTGCCTGTCCCAACACCTAGAGCTAGTCTCTCATTGGTTCCCCCTCTTCCCGTTCATCCTCAGGACAATTTGCAACCTGTACGGAACAGGAGGTTAAAGGTGCTGATTCTCCAAGGAGGGAGATGGCTAGTAAATCGGCTGGAATGGCGAACCCGACCAAAGGAGATGAGAAATGACGTGCGTTTTAGAAACCTTTCCCGATCACACGGTGTACCATCTTCTGGGTTTCTCATGCCTGTTTTCGATGTAGGAAGATGCCCTTGAACCTGGAGATTTGGGACCCGTGGGATGGGTACCATGCAGTATTACTTGAAAGGGTCTGCGTTGGCTCACCCAACCTCACCGAACCTCTCAGCCCCAAGAGTGTCCACCCTTATGTCTCAATCAGCTGTGGGTCTAGATATGGTCAATCCAGGTTGCATCACAGCCCCTGAACGAATTTTGTAAGAATTTCTCTCTCTTTCACTGTCTTTGTTTCACGGGTTTTGAAAAGTAATTTATTTTTATAATGGGGTTTAGCTGCTTTTCACGGCTGTGTTTATGCCGCTTTACACCCCCTTGACTCACTTACAGAGAGATATCAATACATAGGTTTGAAGATTCTTACTAGTCAGATATATTCTTGTGCGGTGAATAGGGGGTGTTGAGTCCAGGTCACTGAAAAAGGAATAGGTCTTGTCTCTTACATATTGGGTTTATGGAACGGTATCGGAGCCAATTTGAAACCCTTGTTTTATGCATCACCCCACCTCACCTTTCCCGTTCAGCAGCCATAGTGTGTTTTCTAAACGTGTGACTCTGTTCTGTTTTGTAATTCAGTTCAAGTGTAGCGGTTTTTACATTCCCTCTCTAAGTGATATCTTATGATAAGTGTCTTTTTCTGTGTGACTTGTTTCACTTAGAATCATCGTACCTAAATCCACTCATCGTGCTGCTACTAGCCTTATGACGTTGATTTCATGGCTGAGTGATATTCCATTGTACATGAGGACCACAACTTCTTTATCCATTTTTCTCTTTCCTAGGATATTTAAGGTGTAATGAAGTGGGGGTTCTTGTCAACAGAGCAGCCCTAAACTTTGGTGTGCCTGTGTCTTGCTGATTTTTAGTTTTCCCAATTTATACGCCCATGAGTGGAAGTGCCCTATGCTCTCCAAGCTGTGTTTTTCAGATGTTTCAGGACACACCGTACACTTCTCCAGAGTGGCTGTTGGCAATTTACATCCCGCCCATCAGCGTAGCAAGGCTCCCATTTCTCCATGGCCGGTCCTGCATTTCTGCTTTGGACACTTTTTTCCACATGTCCCTTTTGCCCGCTGGGAAGCGAGACTTCTTTGGAGCGCTGATTTGCCTTTCCAGGTTGCTTGGTTGGCCAAAAAGGGCGTATGCGTTTTTTCCTGAATATAATCAGGAAAAAACGCATACGCCCTTTTTGGCCAAGGGCATCATTGTCCAGGTTTTGCCGCTTTTCATGTGCTTTCAAGGCGATTCGAATCTACCTCCTGAAATCTGTTTCCTGCAATTCTGCCTTGCTTTCAAAGCCTCTTCGTTGCCTTCCCTTAATATATTTGTGGACGAGAGGTATCATTTAAAACTTTGCACGTTTGTGAATTGCAGTGCCCCTGAGCTCCATTTTTCAACTCGCTTTTTTGGGAGCTGGCCGCAAAAGCGCAGGATTGCTTCAGGCCCTCTTCTGGTTCTGAGGGGCAGGCTGAGCTTGTGCTTAATTCTTCTTCCTGATGGGAAAATAGAGTGACCTGTGCCTGTCCCAACACCTAGAGCTAGTCTCTCATTGGTTCCCCCTCTTCTTGTTCATCCTCAGGACAAATTGCAACCTGTACGGAACAGGAGGTTAAAGGTGCTGATTCTCCAAGGAGGGAGATGGCTAGTAAATCGGCTGGAATGGCGAACCCGACCAAAGGAGATGAGAAATGAGGTGCGTTTTAGAAACCTTTCCCGATCACACGGTGTACCATCTTCTGGGTTTCTCATGCCTGTTTTCGATGTAGGAAGATGCCCTTGAACCTGGAGATTTGGGACCCATGGGATGGGTACCATGCAGTATTACTTGAAAGGGTCTGCGTTGGCTCACCCAACCTCACCGAACCTCTCAGCCCCAAGAGTGTCCACCCTTATGTCTCAATCAGCTGTGGGTCTAGATATGGTCAATCCAGTTTGCATCACAGCCCCTGAACGAATTTTGTAAGAATTTCTCTCTCTTTCACTGTCTTTGTTTCACGGGTTTTGAAAAGTAATTTATTTTTATAATGGGGTTTAGCTGCTTTTCACGGCTGTGTTTATGCCGCTTTACACGCCCTTGACTCACTTACAGAGAGATATCAATACATAGGTTTGAAGATTCTTACTAGTCAGATATATTCTTGTGCGGTGAATAGGGGGTGTTGAGTCCTGGTCACTGAAAAAGGAATAGGTCGTGTCTCTTACATATTGGGTTTATGGAACGGTATCTGAGCTAATTTGAAACCCTTGTTTTATGCATCACCCCACCTCACCTTTCCCGTTCAGCAGCCATAGTGTGTTTTCTAAACGTGTAACTCTGTTCTGTTTTGCAATTCAGTTCAAGTGTAGCGGTTTTTACATTCCCTCTCTAAGTGATATCTTATGATAAGTGTCTTTTTCTGTGTGACTTATTTCACTTAGAATCGTCGTACCTAAATCCACTCATCGTGCCGCTAGTAGCCTTATGACGTTGATTTCATGGCTGAGTGATATTCCATTGTACATGAGGACCACAACTTCTTTATCCATTTTTCTCTTTCCTAGGATATTTAAGGTGTAATGAAGTGGGGGTTCTTGTCAACAGAGCAGCCCTAAACTTTGGGGTGCCTGTGTCTTGCTGATTTTTAGTTTTCCCAATTTATACGCCCATGAGTGGAAGTGCCCTATGCTCTCCAAGCTGTGTTTTTCAGATGTTTCAGGACACACCGTACACTTCTCCAGAGTGGCTGTTGGCAATTTACATCCCGCCCATCAGCGTAGCAAGGCTCCCATTTCTCCATGGCCGGTCCTGCATTTCTGGTTTGGACACTTTTTTCCGCATGGCCCTTTTGCCCGCTGGGAAGCGAGACTTCTTTGGAGCGCTGATTTGCCTTTCCAGGTTGCTTGGATGGCCAAAAAGGGCGTATGCGTTTTTTCCTGAATATATTCAGGAAAAAACGCATACGCCCTTTTTGGCCAAGGGCATCATTGTCCACGTTTTGCCGCTTTTCATGTGCTTTCAAGGCGATTCGAATCTACCTCCTGAAATCTGTTTCTTGCAATTCTGCCTTGCTTTCAAAGCCTCTTCGTTGCCTTCCCTTAATATATTTGTGGACGAGAGGTATCATTTAAAACTCTGCAGGTTTGTGAATTGCAGTGCCCCTGAGCTCCATTTTTCAACTCGCTTTTTTGGAAGCTGGCCGCAAAAGCGCAGGATTGCTTCAGGCCCTCTTCTGGTTCTGGGGAGCAGGCTGAGCTTGTGCTTAATTCTTATTCCTGATGGGAAAATAGAGTGACCTGTGCCTGTCCCAACACCTAGAGCTAGTCTCTCATTGGTTCCCCCTCTTCCCGTTCATCCTCAGGACAAATTGCAACCTGTATGGAACAGGAGGTTAAAGGTGCTGATTCTCCAAGGAGGGAGATGGCTAGTAAATCGGCTGGAATGGCGAACCCGAGCAAAGGAGATGAGAAATGAGGTGAGTTTTAGAAACCTTTCCCGATCACACGGTGTACCATCTTCTGGGTTTCTCATGCCTGTTTTCGAAGTAGGAAGATGCCCTTGAACCTGGAGATTTGGGACCCATGGGATGGGTACCATGCAGTATTACTTGAAAGGGTCTGCGTTGGCTCACCCAACCTCACCGAACCTCTCAGCCCCAAGAGTGTCCACCCTTATGTCTCAATCAGCTGTGGGTCTACATATGGTCAATCCAGGTTGCATCACAGCCCCTGAACGAATTTTGTAAGAATTTCTCTCTCTTTCAATGTCTTTGTTTCACGGGTTTTGAAAAGTAATTTATTTTTATAATGGTGTTTAGCTGCTTTTCACGGCTGTGTTTATGCCGCTTTACACCCCCTTGACTCACTTACAGAGAGATATTAATACATAGGTTTGAAGATTCTTACTAGTCAGATATATTCTTGTGCGGTGAATAGGGGGTGTTGAGTCCAGTTCACTGAAAAAGGAATAGGTCTTGTCTCTTACATATTGGGTTTATGGAACGGTATCGGAGCTAATTTGAAACCCTTGTTTTATGCATCACCCCACCTCACCTTTCCCGTTCAGCAGCCATAGTGTGTTTTCTAAACGTGTGACTCTGTTCTGTTTTGTAATTCAGTTCAAGTGTAGCGGTTTTTACATTCCCTCTCTAAGTGATATCTTACGATAAGTGTCTTTTTCTGTGTGACTTATTTCACTTAGAATCGTCGTACCTAAATCCACTCATCGTGCTGCTACTAGCCTTATGACGTTGATTTCATGGCTGAGTGATATTCCATTGTACATGAGGACCACAACTTCTTTATCCATTTTTCTCTTTCCTAGGATATTTAAGGTGTAATGAAGTGGGGGTTCTTGTCAACAGAGAAGCCCTAAATTTTGGGGTGACTATGTCTGGCTGATTTTTAGTTTTCCCAATTTATACGCCCATGAGTGGAAGTGCCCTATGCTCTCCAAGCTGTGTTTTTCAGATGTTTCAGGACACACCATACACTTCTCCAGAGTGGCTGTTGGCAATTTACATCCCGCCCATCAGCGTAGCAAGGCTCCCATTTCTCCATGGCCGGTCCTGCATTTCTGGTTTGGACACTTTTTTACGCATGGCCCTTTTGCCCGCTGGGAAGCGAGACTTCTTTGGAGCGCTGATTTGCCTTTCCAGGTTGCTTGGTTGGCCAAAAAGGGCGTATGCGTTTTTTCCTGAATATATTCAGGAAAAAACGCATACGCCCTTTTTGGCCAAGGGCATCATTGTCCAGGTTTTGCCGCTTTTCATGTGCTTTCAAGGCGATTCGAATCTACCTCCTGAAATCTGTTTCCTGCAATTCTGCCTTGCTTTCAAAGCCTCTTCGTTGCCTTCCCTTAATATATTTGTGGACGAGAGGTATCATTTAAAACTCTGCAGGTTTGTGAATTGCAGTGCCCCTGAGCTCCATTTTTCAACTCGCTTTTTTGGGAGCTGGCCGCAAAAGCGCAGGATTGCTTCAGGCCCTCTTCTGGTTTTGGGGGGCAGGCTGAGCTTGTGCTTAATTCTTCTTCCTGATGGGAAAATAGAGTGACCTGTGCCTGTCCCTACACTTAGAGCTAGGCTCTCATTGGTTCCCCCTCTTCCCGTTCATCCTCAGGACAAATTGCAACCTGTACGGAACAGGAGGTTAAAGGTGCTGATTCTCCAAGGAGGGAGATGGCTAGTAAATCGGCTGGAATGGCGAACCCGACCAAAGGAGATGAGAAATGAGGTGCGTTTTAGAAACCTTTCCCGATCACACGGTGTACCATCTTCTGGGTTTCTCATGCCTGTTTTCGATGTAGGAAGATGCCCTTGAACCTGGAGATTTGGGACCCGTGGGATGGGTACCATGCAGTATTACTTGAAAGGGTCTGCGTTGGCTCACCCAACCTCACCGAACCTCTCAGCCCCAAGAGTGTCCACCCTTATGTCTCAATCAGCTGTGGGTCTAGATATGGTCAATCCAGGTTGCATCACAGCCCCTGAACGAATTTTGTAAGAATTTCTCTCTCTTTCACTGTCTTTGTTTCACGGGTTTTGAAAAGTAATTTATTTTTATAATGGGGTTTAGCTGCTTTTCACGGCTGTGTTTATGCCGCTTTACACCCCCTTGACTCACTTACAGAGAGATATCAATACATAGGTTTGAAGATTCTTACTAGTCAGATATATTCTTGTGCGGTGAATAGGGGGTGTTGAGTCCAGGTCACTGAAAAAGGAATAGGTCTTGTCTCTTACATATTGGGTTTATGGAACGGTATCGGAGCCAATTTGAAACCCTTGTTTTATGCATCACCCCACCTCACCTTTCCCGTTCAGCAGCCATAGTGTGTTTTCTAAACGTGTGACTCTGTTCTGTTTTGTAATTCAGTTCAAGTGTAGCGGTTTTTACATTCCCTCTCTAAGTGATATCTTATGATAAGTGTCTTTTTCTGTGTGACTTGTTTCACTTAGAATCATCGTACCTAAATCCACTCATCGTGCTGCTACTAGCCTTATGACGTTGATTTCATGGCTGAGTGATATTCCATTGTACATGAGGACCACAACTTCTTTATCCATTTTTCTCTTTCCTAGGATATTTAAGGTGTAATGAAGTGGGGGTTCTTGTCAACAGAGCAGCCCTAAACTTTGGTGTGCCTGTGTCTTGCTGATTTTTAGTTTTCCCAATTTATACGCCCATGAGTGGAAGTGCCCTATGCTCTCCAAGCTGTGTTTTTCAGATGTTTCAGGACACACCGTACACTTCTCCAGAGTGGCTGTTGGCAATTTACATCCCGCCCATCAGCGTAGCAAGGCTCCCATTTCTCCATGGCCGGTCCTGCATTTCTGCTTTGGACACTTTTTTCCACATGTCCCTTTTGCCCGCTGGGAAGCGAGACTTCTTTGGAGCGCTGATTTGCCTTTCCAGGTTGCTTGGTTGGCCAAAAAGGGCGTATGCGTTTTTTCCTGAATATAATCAGGAAAAAACGCATACGCCCTTTTTGGCCAAGGGCATCATTGTCCAGGTTTTGCCGCTTTTCATGTGCTTTCAAGGCGATTCGAATCTACCTCCTGAAATCTGTTTCCTGCAATTCTGCCTTGCTTTCAAAGCCTCTTCGTTGCCTTCCCTTAATATATTTGTGGACGAGAGGTATCATTTAAAACTTTGCACGTTTGTGAATTGCAGTGCCCCTGAGCTCCATTTTTCAACTCGCTTTTTTGGGAGCTGGCCGCAAAAGCGCAGGATTGCTTCAGGCCCTCTTCTGGTTCTGAGGGGCAGGCTGAGCTTGTGCTTAATTCTTCTTCCTGATGGGAAAATAGAGTGACCTGTGCCTGTCCCAACACCTAGAGCTAGTCTCTCATTGGTTCCCCCTCTTCTTGTTCATCCTCAGGACAAATTGCAACCTGTACGGAACAGGAGGTTAAAGGTGCTGATTCTCCAAGGAGGGAGATGGCTAGTAAATCGGCTGGAATGGCGAACCCGACCAAAGGAGATGAGAAATGAGGTGCGTTTTAGAAACCTTTCCCGATCACACGGTGTACCATCTTCTGGGTTTCTCATGCCTGTTTTCGATGTAGGAAGATGCCCTTGAACCTGGAGATTTGGGACCCATGGGATGGGTACCATGCAGTATTACTTGAAAGGGTCTGCGTTGGCTCACCCAACCTCACCGAACCTCTCAGCCCCAAGAGTGTCCACCCTTATGTCTCAATCAGCTGTGGGTCTAGATATGGTCAATCCAGTTTGCATCACAGCCCCTGAACGAATTTTGTAAGAATTTCTCTCTCTTTCACTGTCTTTGTTTCACGGGTTTTGAAAAGTAATTTATTTTTATAATGGGGTTTAGCTGCTTTTCACGGCTGTGTTTATGCCGCTTTACACGCCCTTGACTCACTTACAGAGAGATATCAATACATAGGTTTGAAGATTCTTACTAGTCAGATATATTCTTGTGCGGTGAATAGGGGGTGTTGAGTCCTGGTCACTGAAAAAGGAATAGGTCGTGTCTCTTACATATTGGGTTTATGGAACGGTATCTGAGCTAATTTGAAACCCTTGTTTTATGCATCACCCCACCTCACCTTTCCCGTTCAGCAGCCATAGTGTGTTTTCTAAACGTGTAACTCTGTTCTGTTTTGCAATTCAGTTCAAGTGTAGCGGTTTTTACATTCCCTCTCTAAGTGATATCTTATGATAAGTGTCTTTTTCTGTGTGACTTATTTCACTTAGAATCGTCGTACCTAAATCCACTCATCGTGCCGCTAGTAGCCTTATGACGTTGATTTCATGGCTGAGTGATATTCCATTGTACATGAGGACCACAACTTCTTTATCCATTTTTCTCTTTCCTAGGATATTTAAGGTGTAATGAAGTGGGGGTTCTTGTCAACAGAGCAGCCCTAAACTTTGGGGTGCCTGTGTCTTGCTGATTTTTAGTTTTCCCAATTTATACGCCCATGAGTGGAAGTGCCCTATGCTCTCCAAGCTGTGTTTTTCAGATGTTTCAGGACACACCGTACACTTCTCCAGAGTGGCTGTTGGCAATTTACATCCCGCCCATCAGCGTAGCAAGGCTCCCATTTCTCCATGGCCGGTCCTGCATTTCTGGTTTGGACACTTTTTTCCGCATGGCCCTTTTGCCCGCTGGGAAGCGAGACTTCTTTGGAGCGCTGATTTGCCTTTCCAGGTTGCTTGGATGGCCAAAAAGGGCGTATGCGTTTTTTCCTGAATATATTCAGGAAAAAACGCATACGCCCTTTTTGGCCAAGGGCATCATTGTCCACGTTTTGCCGCTTTTCATGTGCTTTCAAGGCGATTCGAATCTACCTCCTGAAATCTGTTTCTTGCAATTCTGCCTTGCTTTCAAAGCCTCTTCGTTGCCTTCCCTTAATATATTTGTGGACGAGAGGTATCATTTAAAACTCTGCAGGTTTGTGAATTGCAGTGCCCCTGAGCTCCATTTTTCAACTCGCTTTTTTGGAAGCTGGCCGCAAAAGCGCAGGATTGCTTCAGGCCCTCTTCTGGTTCTGGGGAGCAGGCTGAGCTTGTGCTTAATTCTTATTCCTGATGGGAAAATAGAGTGACCTGTGCCTGTCCCAACACCTAGAGCTAGTCTCTCATTGGTTCCCCCTCTTCCCGTTCATCCTCAGGACAAATTGCAACCTGTATGGAACAGGAGGTTAAAGGTGCTGATTCTCCAAGGAGGGAGATGGCTAGTAAATCGGCTGGAATGGCGAACCCGAGCAAAGGAGATGAGAAATGAGGTGAGTTTTAGAAACCTTTCCCGATCACACGGTGTACCATCTTCTGGGTTTCTCATGCCTGTTTTCGAAGTAGGAAGATGCCCTTGAACCTGGAGATTTGGGACCCATGGGATGGGTACCATGCAGTATTACTTGAAAGGGTCTGCGTTGGCTCACCCAACCTCACCGAACCTCTCAGCCCCAAGAGTGTCCACCCTTATGTCTCAATCAGCTGTGGGTCTACATATGGTCAATCCAGGTTGCATCACAGCCCCTGAACGAATTTTGTAAGAATTTCTCTCTCTTTCAATGTCTTTGTTTCACGGGTTTTGAAAAGTAATTTATTTTTATAATGGTGTTTAGCTGCTTTTCACGGCTGTGTTTATGCCGCTTTACACCCCCTTGACTCACTTACAGAGAGATATTAATACATAGGTTTGAAGATTCTTACTAGTCAGATATATTCTTGTGCGGTGAATAGGGGGTGTTGAGTCCAGTTCACTGAAAAAGGAATAGGTCTTGTCTCTTACATATTGGGTTTATGGAACGGTATCGGAGCTAATTTGAAACCCTTGTTTTATGCATCACCCCACCTCACCTTTCCCGTTCAGCAGCCATAGTGTGTTTTCTAAACGTGTGACTCTGTTCTGTTTTGTAATTCAGTTCAAGTGTAGCGGTTTTTACATTCCCTCTCTAAGTGATATCTTACGATAAGTGTCTTTTTCTGTGTGACTTATTTCACTTAGAATCGTCGTACCTAAATCCACTCATCGTGCTGCTACTAGCCTTATGACGTTGATTTCATGGCTGAGTGATATTCCATTGTACATGAGGACCACAACTTCTTTATCCATTTTTCTCTTTCCTAGGATATTTAAGGTGTAATGAAGTGGGGGTTCTTGTCAACAGAGAAGCCCTAAATTTTGGGGTGACTATGTCTGGCTGATTTTTAGTTTTCCCAATTTATACGCCCATGAGTGGAAGTGCCCTATGCTCTCCAAGCTGTGTTTTTCAGATGTTTCAGGACACACCATACACTTCTCCAGAGTGGCTGTTGGCAATTTACATCCCGCCCATCAGCGTAGCAAGGCTCCCATTTCTCCATGGCCGGTCCTGCATTTCTGGTTTGGACACTTTTTTCCGCATGGCCCTTTTGCCCGCTGGGAAGCGAGACTTCTTTGGAGCGCTGATTTGCCTTTCCAGGTTGCTTGGTTGGCCAAAAAGGGCGTATGCGTTTTTTCCTGAATATATTCAGGAAAAAACGCATACGCCCTTTTTGGCCAAGGGCATCATTGTCCAGGTTTTGCCGCTTTTCATGTGCTTTCAAGGCGATTCGAATCTACCTCCTGAAATCTGTTTCCTGCAATTCTGCCTTGCTTTCAAAGCCTCTTCGTTGCCTTCCCTTAATATATTTGTGGACGAGAGGTATCATTTAAAACTCTGCAGGTTTGTGAATTGCAGTGCCCCTGAGCTCCATTTTTCAACTCGCTTTTTTGGGAGCTGGCCGCAAAAGCGCAGGATTGCTTCAGGCCCTCTTCTGGTTTTGGGGGGCAGGCTGAGCTTGTGCTTAATTCTTCTTCCTGATGGGAAAATAGAGTGACCTGTGCCTGTCCCTACACTTAGAGCTAGGCTCTCATTGGTTCCCCCTCTTCCCGTTCATCCTCAGGACAAATTGCAACCTGTACGGAACAGGAGGTTAAAGGTGCTGATTCTCCAAGGAGGGAGATGGCTAGTAAATCGGCTGGAATGGCGAACCCGAGCAAAGGAGATGAGAAATGAGGTGCGTTTTAGAAACCTTTCCCGATCACACGGTGTACCATCTTCTGGGTTTCTCATGCCTGTTTTCGATGTAGGAAGATGGCCTTGAACCTGGAGATTTGGGACCCGTGGGATGGGTACCATGCAGTATTACTTGAAAGGGTCTGCGTTGGCTCACCCAACCTCACCGAACCTCTCAGCCCCAAGAGTGTCCACCCTTATGTCTCAATCAGCTGTGGGTCTAGATATGGTCAATCAAGGTTGCATCACAGCCCCTGAACGAATTTTGTAAGAATTTCTCTCTCTTTCACTGTCTTTGTTTCACGGGTTTTGAAAAGTAATTTATTTTTATAATGGGGTTTAGCTGCTTTTCACGGCTGTGTTTATGCCGCTTTACACCCCCTTGACTCACTTACAGAGAGATATCAATACATAGGTTTGAAGATTCTTACTAGTCAGATATATTCTTGTGCGGTGAATAGGGGGTGTTGAGTCCAGTTCACTGAAAAAGGAATAGGTCTTGTCTCTTACATATTGGGTTTATGGAACGGTATCGGAGCTAATTTGAAACCCTTGTTTTATGCATCACCCCACCTCACCTTTCGCGTTCAGCAGCCATAGTGTGTTTTCTAAACGGGTGACTCTGTTCTGTTTTGTAATTCAGTTCAAGTGTAGCGGTTTTTACATTCCCTCTCTAAGTGATATCTTACGATAAGTGTCTTTTTCTGTGTGACTTATTTCACTTAGAATCGTCGTACCTAAATCCACTCATCGTGCTGCTACTAGCCTTATGACGTTGATTTCATGGCTGAGTGATATTCCATTGTACATGAGGACCACAACTTCTTTATCCATTTTTCTCTTTCCTAGGATATTTAAGCTGTAATGAAGTGGGGGTTCTTGTCAACAGAGCAGCCCTAAATTTTGGGGTGCCTGTGTCTGGCTGATTTTTAGTTTTCCCAATTTATACGCCCATGAGTGGAAGTGCCCTATGCTCTCCAAGCTGTGTTTTTCAGATGTTTCAGGACACACCGTACACTTCTCCAGAGTGGCTGTTGGCAAGTTACATCACGCCCATCAGCGTAGCAAGGCTCATATTTCTCCATGGCCGGTCCTGCATTTCTGGTTTGGACACTTTTTTCCGCATGGCCCTTTTGCCCGCTGGGAAGCGAGACTTCTTTGGAGCGCTGATTTGCCTTTCCAGGTTGCTTGGTTGGCCAAAAAGGGCGTATGCGTTTTTTCCTGAATATATTCAGGAAAAAACGCATACGCCCTTTTTGGCCAAGGGCATCATTGTCCACGTTTTGCCGCTTTTCATGTGCTTTCAAGGCGATTCGAATGTACCTCCTGAAATCTGTTTCCTGCAATTCTGCCTTGCTTTCAAAGCCTCTTCGTTGCCTTCCCTTAATATATTTGTGGACGAGAGGTATCATTTAAAACTCTGCAGGTTTGTGAATTGCAGTGCCCCTGAGCTCCATTTTTCAACTCGCTTTTTTGGAAGCTGGCCGCAAAAGCGCAGGATTGCTTCAGGCCCTCTTCTGGTTCTGGGGAGCAGGCTGAGCTTGTGCTTAATTCTTATTCCTGATGGGAAAATAGAGTGACCTGTGCCTGTCCCAACACCTAGAGCTAGTCTCTCATTGGTTCCCCCTCTTCCCGTTCATCCTCAGGACAAATTGCAACCTGTATGGAACAGGAGGTTAAAGGTGCTGATTCTCCAAGGAGGGAGATGGCTAGTAAATCGGCTGGAATGGCGAACCCGAGCAAAGGAGATGAGAAATGAGGTGAGTTTTAGAAACCTTTCCCGATCACACGGTGTACCATCTTCTGGGTTTCTCATGCCTGTTTTCGAAGTAGGAAGATGCCCTTGAACCTGGAGATTTGGGACCCATGGGATGGGTACCATGCAGTATTACTTGAAAGGGTCTGCGTTGGCTCACCCAACCTCACCGAACCTCTCAGCCCCAAGAGTGTCCACCCTTATGTCTCAATCAGCTGTGGGTCTAGATATGGTCAATCCAGGTTGCATCACAGCCCCTGAACGAATTTTGTAAGAATTTCTCTCTCTTTCACTGTCTTTGTTTCACGGGTTTTGAAAAGTAATTTATTTTTATAATGGGGTTTAGCTGCTTTTCACGGATGTGTCTATGCCGCTTTACACCCCCTTGACTCACTTACAGAGAGATATCAATACATAGGTTTGAAGATTCTTACTAGTCAGATATATTCTTGTGCGGTGAATAGGGGGTGTTGAGTCCAGTTCACTGAAAAAGGAATAGGTCTTGTCTCTTACATATTGGGTTTTTGGAACGGTATCGGAGCTAATTTGAAACCCTTATTTTATGCATCACCCCACCTCACCTTTCCCGTTCAGCAGCCATAGTGTGTTTTCTAAACGTGTGACTCTGTTCTGTTATGTAATTCAGTTCAAGTGTAGCGGTTTTTACATTCCCTCTCTAAGTGATATCTTATGACAAGTGTCTTTTTCTGTGTGACTTATTTCACTTAGAATCGTCGTACCTAAATCCACTCATCGTGCTGCTACTAGCCTTATGACGTTGATTTCATGGCTGAGTGATATTCCATTGTACATGAGGACCACAACTTCTTTATCCATTTTTCTCTTTCCTAGGATATTTAAGGTGTAATGAAGTGGGGGTTCTTGTCAACAGAGCAGCCCTAAACTTTGGGGTGCCTGTGTCTTGCTGATTTTTAGTTTTCCCAATTTATACGCCCATGAGTGGAAGTGCCCTATGCTCTCCAAGCTGTGTTTTGTAGATGTTCCAGGACACACCGTACACTTCTGCAGAGTGGCTGTTGGCAATTTACATCACGCCCATCAGCGTAGCAAGGCTCCCATTTCTCCATGGCCGGTCCTGCATTTCTGCTTTGGACACTTTTTTCCACATGGCCCTTTTGCCCGCTGGGAAGCGAGACTTCTTTGGAGCGCTGATTTGCCTTTCCAGGTTGCTTGGTTGGCCTAAAAGGGCGTATGCGTTTTTTCCTGAATATATTCAGGAAAAAACGCATACGCCCTTTTTGGCCAAGGGCATCATTGTCCAGGTTTTGCCGCTTTTCATGTGCTTTCAAGGCGATTCGAATCTACCTCCTGAAATCTGTTTCCTGCAATTCTGCCTTGCTTTCAAAGCCTCTTCGTTGCCTTCCCTTAATATATTTGTGGACGAGAGGTATCATTTAAAACTCTGCACGTTTGTGAATTGCAGTGCCCCTGAGCTCCATTTTTCAACTCGCTTTTTTGGGAGCTGGCCGCAAAAGCGCAGGATTGCTTCAGGCCCTCTTCTGGTTCTGGGGGGCAGGCTGAGCTTGTGCTTAATTCTTCTTCGTGATGGGAAAATAGAGTGACCTGTGCCTGTCCCAACACCTAGAGCTAGTCTCTCATTGGTTCCCCCTCTTCCCGTTCATCCTCAGGACAATTTGCAACCTGTACGGAACAGGAGGTTAAAGGTGCTGATTCTCCAAGGAGGGAGATGGCTAGTAAATCGGCTGGAATGGCGAACCCGACCAAAGGAGATGAGAAATGACGTGCGTTTTAGAAACCTTTCCCGATCACACGGTGTACCATCTTCTGGGTTTCTCATGCCTGTTTTCGATGTAGGAAGATGCCCTTGAACCTGGAGATTTGGGACCCGTGGGATGGGTACCATGCAGTATTACTTGAAAGGGTCTGCGTTGGCTCACCCAACCTCACCGAACCTCTCAGCCCCAAGAGTGTCCACCCTTATGTCTCAATCAGCTGTGGGTCTAGATATGGTCAATCCAGGTTGCATCACAGCCCCTGAACGAATTTTGTAAGAATTTCTCTCTCTTTCACTGTCTTTGTTTCACGGGTTTTGAAAAGTAATTTATTTTTATAATGGGGTTTAGCTGCTTTTCACGGCTGTGTTTATGCCGCTTTACACCCCCTTGACTCACTTACAGAGAGATATCAATACATAGGTTTGAAGATTCTTACTAGTCAGATATATTCTTGTGCGGTGAATAGGGGGTGTTGAGTCCAGGTCACTGAAAAAGGAATAGGTCTTGTCTCTTACATATTGGGTTTATGGAACGGTATCGGAGCCAATTTGAAACCCTTGTTTTATGCATCACCCCACCTCACCTTTCCCGTTCAGCAGCCATAGTGTGTTTTCTAAACGTGTGACTCTGTTCTGTTTTGTAATTCAGTTCAAGTGTAGCGGTTTTTACATTCCCTCTCTAAGTGATATCTTATGATAAGTGTCTTTTTCTGTGTGACTTGTTTCACTTAGAATCATCGTACCTAAATCCACTCATCGTGCTGCTACTAGCCTTATGACGTTGATTTCATGGCTGAGTGATATTCCATTGTACATGAGGACCACAACTTCTTTATCCATTTTTCTCTTTCCTAGGATATTTAAGGTGTAATGAAGTGGGGGTTCTTGTCAACAGAGCAGCCCTAAACTTTGGTGTGCCTGTGTCTTGCTGATTTTTAGTTTTCCCAATTTATACGCCCATGAGTGGAAGTGCCCTATGCTCTCCAAGCTGTGTTTTTCAGATGTTTCAGGACACACCGTACACTTCTCCAGAGTGGCTGTTGGCAATTTACATCCCGCCCATCAGCGTAGCAAGGCTCCCATTTCTCCATGGCCGGTCCTGCATTTCTGCTTTGGACACTTTTTTCCACATGTCCCTTTTGCCCGCTGGGAAGCGAGACTTCTTTGGAGCGCTGATTTGCCTTTCCAGGTTGCTTGGTTGGCCAAAAAGGGCGTATGCGTTTTTTCCTGAATATAATCAGGAAAAAACGCATACGCCCTTTTTGGCCAAGGGCATCATTGTCCAGGTTTTGCCGCTTTTCATGTGCTTTCAAGGCGATTCGAATCTACCTCCTGAAATCTGTTTCCTGCAATTCTGCCTTGCTTTCAAAGCCTCTTCGTTGCCTTCCCTTAATATATTTGTGGACGAGAGGTATCATTTAAAACTTTGCACGTTTGTGAATTGCAGTGCCCCTGAGCTCCATTTTTCAACTCGCTTTTTTGGGAGCTGGCCGCAAAAGCGCAGGATTGCTTCAGGCCCTCTTCTGGTTCTGAGGGGCAGGCTGAGCTTGTGCTTAATTCTTCTTCCTGATGGGAAAATAGAGTGACCTGTGCCTGTCCCAACACCTAGAGCTAGTCTCTCATTGGTTCCCCCTCTTCTTGTTCATCCTCAGGACAAATTGCAACCTGTACGGAACAGGAGGTTAAAGGTGCTGATTCTCCAAGGAGGGAGATGGCTAGTAAATCGGCTGGAATGGCGAACCCGACCAAAGGAGATGAGAAATGAGGTGCGTTTTAGAAACCTTTCCCGATCACACGGTGTACCATCTTCTGGGTTTCTCATGCCTGTTTTCGATGTAGGAAGATGCCCTTGAACCTGGAGATTTGGGACCCATGGGATGGGTACCATGCAGTATTACTTGAAAGGGTCTGCGTTGGCTCACCCAACCTCACCGAACCTCTCAGCCCCAAGAGTGTCCACCCTTATGTCTCAATCAGCTGTGGGTCTAGATATGGTCAATCCAGTTTGCATCACAGCCCCTGAACGAATTTTGTAAGAATTTCTCTCTCTTTCACTGTCTTTGTTTCACGGGTTTTGAAAAGTAATTTATTTTTATAATGGGGTTTAGCTGCTTTTCACGGCTGTGTTTATGCCGCTTTACACGCCCTTGACTCACTTACAGAGAGATATCAATACATAGGTTTGAAGATTCTTACTAGTCAGATATATTCTTGTGCGGTGAATAGGGGGTGTTGAGTCCAGGTCACTGAAAAAGGAATAGGTCGTGTCTCTTACATATTGGGTTTATGGAACGGTATCTGAGCTAATTTGAAACCCTTGTTTTATGCATCACCCCACCTCACCTTTCCCGTTCAGCAGCCATAGTGTGTTTTCTAAACGTGTGACTCTGTTCTGTTTTGCAATTCAGTTCAAGTGTAGCGGTTTTTACATTCCCTCTCTAAGTGATATCTTATGATAAGTGTCTTTTTCTGTGTGACTTATTTCACTTAGAATCGTCGTACCTAAATCCACTCATCGTGCCGCTAGTAGCCTTATGACGTTGATTTCATGGCTGAGTGATATTCCATTGTACATGAGGACCACAACTTCTTTATCCATTTTTCTCTTTCCTAGGATATTTAAGGTGTAATGAAGTGGGGGTTCTTGTCAACAGAGCAGCCCTAAACTTTGGGGTGCCTGTGTCTTGCTGATTTTTAGTTTTCCCAATTTATACGCCCATGAGTGGAAGTGCCCTATGCTCTCCAAGCTGTGTTTTTCAGATGTTTCAGGACACACCGTACACTTCTCCAGAGTGGCTGTTGGCAATTTACATCCCGCCCATCAGCGTAGCAAGGCTCCCATTTCTCCATGGCCGGTCCTGCATTTCTGGTTTGGACACTTTTTTCCGCATGGCCCTTTTGCCCGCTGGGAAGCGAGACTTCTTTGGAGCGCTGATTTGCCTTTCCAGGTTGCTTGGATGGCCAAAAAGGGCGTATGCGTTTTTTCCTGAATATATTCAGGAAAAAACGCATACGCCCTTTTTGGCCAAGGGCATCATTGTCCACGTTTTGCCGCTTTTCATGTGCTTTCAAGGCGATTCGAATCTACCTCCTGAAATCTGTTTCTTGCAATTCTGCCTTGCTTTCAAAGCCTCTTCGTTGCCTTCCCTTAATATATTTGTGGACGAGAGGTATCATTTAAAACTCTGCAGGTTTGTGAATTGCAGTGCCCCTGAGCTCCATTTTTCAACTCGCTTTTTTGGGAGCTGGCCGCAAAAGCGCAGGATTGCTTCAGGCCCTCTTTTGGTTCTGGGGGGCAGGCTGAGCTTGTGCTTAATTCTTCTTCCTGATGGGAAAATAGAGTGACCTGTGCCTGTCCCAACACCTAGAGCTAGTCTCTCATTGGTTCCCCCTCTTCCCGTTCATCCTCAGGAGAAATTGCAACCTGTACGGAACAGGAGGTTAAAGGTGCTGATTCTCCAAGGAGGGACATGGCTAGTAAATCGGCTGGAATGGCGAACCCGAGCAAAGGAGATGAGAAATGAGGTGCGTTTTAGAAACCTTTCCCGATCACACGGTGTACCATCTTCTGGGTTTCTCATGCCTGTTTTCGATGTAGGAAGATGCCCTTGAACCTGGAGATTTGGGACCCATGGGATGGGTACCATGCAGTATTACTTGAAAGGGTCTGCGTTGGCTCACCCAACCTCACCGAACCTCTCAGCCCCAAGAGTGTCCACCCTTATGTCTCAATCAGCTGTGGGTCTAGATATGGTCAATCCAGGTTGCATCACAGCCCCTGAACGAATTTTGTAAGAATTTCTCTCTCTTTCACTGTCTTTGTTTCACGGGTTTTGAAAAGTAATTTATTTTTATAATGGGGTTTAGCTGCTTTTCACGGCTGTGTTTATGCCGCTTTACACCCCCTTGACTCACTTACAGAGAGATATCAATACATAGGTTTGAAGATTCTTACTAGTCAGATATATTCTTGTGCGGTGAATAGGGGGTGTTGAGTCCAGGTCACTGAAAAAGGAATAGGCCTTGTCTCTTACATATTGGGTTTATGGAACGGTATCTGAGCTAATTTGAAACCCTTGTTTTATGCATCACCCCAACTCACCTTTCCCGTTCAGCAGCCATAGTGTGTTTTCTAAACGTGTGACTCTGTTCTGTTTTGTAATTCAGTTCAAGTGTAGCGGTTTTTACATTCCCTCTCTACGTGATATCTTAGGATAAGTGTCTTTTTCTGTGTGACTTATTTCACTTAAAATCGTCGTACCTAAATCCACTCATCGTGCTGCTACTAGCCTTATGACGTTGATTTCATGGCTGAGTGATATTCCATTGTACATGAGGACCACAAATTCTTTATCCATTTTTCTCTTTCCTAGAATATTTAAGGTGTAATGAAGTGGGGGTTCTTGTCAACAGAGCAGCCCTAAACTTTGGGGTGCCTGTGTCTTGCTGATTTTTAGTTTTCCCAATTTATACGCCCATGAGTGGAAGTGCCCTATGCTCTCCAAGCTGTGTTTTTTAGATGTTTCAGGACACACCGTACACTTCTCCAGAGTGGCTGTTGGCAATTTACATCCCGCCCATCAGCGTAGCAAGGCTCCCATTTCTCCATGGCCGGTCCTGCATTTCTGGTTTGGACACTTTTTTCCGCATGGCCCTTTTGCCCGCTGGGAAGCGAGACTTCTTTGGAGCGCTGATTTGCCTTTCCAGGTTGCTTGGATGGCCAAAAAGGCGTATGCGTTTTTTCCTGAATATATTCAGGAAAAAACGCATACGCCCTTTTTGGCCAAGGGCATCATTGTCCACGTTTTGCCGCTTTTCATGTGCTTTCAAGGCGATTCGAATCTACCTCCTGAAATCTGTTTCTTGCAATTCTGCCTTGCTTCCAAAGCCTCTTCGTTGCCTTCCCTTAATATATTTGTGGACGTGAGGTATCATTTAAAACTCTGCAGGTTTGTGAATTGCAGTGCCCCTGAGCTCCATTTTTCAACTCGCTTTTTTGGGAGCTGGCCGCAAAAGCGCAGGATTGCTTCAGGCCCTCTTCTGGTTCTGGGGGGCAGGCTGAGCTTGTGCTTAATTCTTCTTCCTGATGGGAAAATAGAGTGACCTGTGCCTGTCCCAACACCTAGAGCTAGTCTCTCATTGGTTCCCCCTCTTCCCGTTCATCCTCAGGAGAAATTGCAACCTGTACGGAACAGGAGGTTAAAGGTGCTGATTCTCCAAGGAGGGACATGGCTAGTAAATCGGCTGGAATGGCGAACCCGAGCAAAGGAGATGAGAAATGAGGTGCGTTTTAGAAACCTTTCCCGATCACACGGTGTACCATCTTCTGGGTTTCTCATGCCTGTTTTCGATGTAGGAAGATGCCCTTGAACCTGGAGATTTGGGACCCATGGGATGGGTACCATGCAGTATTACTTGAAAGGGTCTGCGTTGGCTCACCCAACCTCACCGAACCTCTCAGCCCCAAGAGTGTCCACCCTTATGTCTCAATCAGCTGTGGGTCTAGATATGGTCAATCCAGGTTGCATCACAGCCCCTGAACGAATTTTGTAAGAATTTCTCTCTCTTTCACTGTCTTTGTTTCACGGGTTTTGAAAAGTAATTTATTTTTATAATGGGGTTTAGCTGCTTTTCACGGCTGTGTTTATGCCGCTTCACACCCCCTTGACTCACTTACAGAGAGATATCAATACATAGGTTTGAAGATTCTTACTAGTCAGATATATTCTTGTGCGGTGAATAGGGGGTGTTGAGTCCAGGTGACTGAAAAAGGAATAGGCCTTGTCTCTTACATATTGGGTTTATGGAACGGTACCTGAGCTAATTTGAAACCCTTGTTTTATGCATCACCCCACCTCACCTTTCCCGTTCAGCAGCCATAGTGTGTTTTCTAAACGTGTGACTCTGTTCTGTTTTGTAATTCAGTTCAAGTGTAGCGGTTTTTACATTCCCTCTCTAAGTGATATCTTAGGATAAGTGTCTTTTTCTGTGTGACTTATTTCACTTAGAATTGTCGTACCTAAATCCACTCATCGTGCTGCTACTAGCCTTATGACGTTGATTTCATGGCTGAGTGATATTCCATTGTACATGAGGACCACAACTTCTTTATCCATTTTTCTCTTTCCTAGGATATTTAAGGTGTAATGAAGTGGGGGTTCTTGTCAACAGAGCAGCCCTAAACTTTGGGGTGCCTGTGTCTTGCTGATTTTTAGTTTTCCCAATTTATACGCCCATGAGTGGAAGTGCCCTATGCTCTCCAAGCTGTGTTTTTCAGATGTTTCAGGACACACCGTACACTTCTCCAGAGTGGCTGTTGGCAATTTCCATCCCACCCATCAGCGTAGCAAGGCTCCCATTTCTCCATGGCCGGTTCTGCATTTCTGGTTTGGACACTTTTTTCCGCATGGCACTTTTGCCCGCTGGGAAGCCAGACTTCGTTGGAGCGCTGATTTGCCTTTCCAGGTTGCTTGGTTGGCCAAAAAGGGCGTATGCGTTTTTTCCTGAATATATTCAGGAAAAAACGCATACGCCCTTTTTGGCCAAGGGCATCTTTGTCCACGTTTTGCCGCTTTTCATGTGCTTTCAAGGCGATTCGAATCTACCTCCTGAAATCTGTTTCCTGCAATTCTGCCTTGCTTTCAAAGCCTCTTCGTTGCCTTCCCTTAATATATTTGTGGACGAGAGGTATCATTTAAAACTCTGCAGGTTTGTGAATTGCAGTGCCCCTGAGCTCCATTTTCAACTCGCTTTTTTGGGAGCTGGCCGCAAAAGCGCAGGATTGCTTCAGGCCCTCTTCTGGTTCTGAGGGGCAGGCTGAGCTTGTGCTTAATTCTTCTTCCTGATGGGACAATAGAGTGACCTGTGCCTGTCCCAACACCTAGAGCTAGTCTCTCATTGGTTCCCCCTCTTCCCGTTCATCCTCAGGACAAATTGCAACCTGTACGGAACAGGAGGTTAAAGGTGCTGATTCTCCAAGGAGGGACATGGCTAGTAAATCGGCTGGAATGGCGAACCCGAGCAAAGGAGATGAGAAATGAGGTGCGTTTTAGAAACCTTTCCCGATCACACGGTGTACCATCTTCTGGGTTTCTCATGCCTGTTTTCGATGTAGGAAGATGCCCTTGAACCTGGAGATTTGGGACCCGTGGGATGGGTACCATGCAGTATTACTTGAAAGGGTCTGCGTTGGCTCACCCAACCTCACCGAACCTCTCAGCCCCAAGAGTGTCCACCCTTATGTCTCAATCAGCTGTGGGTCTAGATATGGTCAATCCAGGTTGCATCACAGCCCCTGAACGAATTTTGTAAGAATTTCTCTCTCTTTCACTGTCTTTGTTTCACGGGTTTTGAAAAGTAATTTATTTTTATAATGGGGTTTAGCTGCTTTTCACGGCTGTGTTTATGCCGCTTTACACCCCCTTGACTCACTTACAGAGAGATATCAATACATAGGTTTGAAGATTCTTACTAGTCAGATATATTCTTGTGCGGTGAATAGGGGGTGTTGAGTCCAGGTCACTGAAAAAGGAATAGGCCTTGTCTCTTACATATTGGGTTTATGGAACGGTATCTGAGCTAATTTGAAACCCTTGTTTTATGCATCACCCCACCTCACCTTTCCCGTTCAGCAGCCATAGTGTGTTTTCTAAACGTGTGACTCTGTTCTGTTTTGTAATTCAGTTCAAGTGTAGCGGTTTTTACATTCCCTCTCTAAGTGATATCTTAGGATAAGTGTCTTTTTCTGTGTGACTTATTTCACTTAGAATCGTCGTACCTAAATCCACTCATCGTGCTGCTACTAGCCTTATGACGTTGATTTCATGGCTGAGTGATATTCCATTGTACATGAGGACCACAACTTCTTTATCCATTTTTCTCTTTCCTAGGATATTTAAGGTGTAATGAAGTGGGGGTTCTTGTCAACAGAGCAGCCCTAAACTTTGGGGTGCCTGTGTCTTGCTGATTTTTAGTTTTCCCAATTTATACGCCCATGAGTGGAAGTGCCCTATGCTCTCCAAGCTGTGTTTTTCAGATGTTTCAGGACACACCGTACACTTCTCCAGAGTGGCTGTTGGCAATTTACATCCCGCCCATCAGCGTAGCAAGGCTCCCATTTCTCCATGGCCGGTCCTGCATTTCTGGTTTGGACACTTTTTTACGCATGGCCCTTTTGCCCGCTGGGAAGCGAGACTTCTTTGGAGCGCTGATTTGCCTTTCCAGGTTGCTTGGTTGGCCAAAAAGGGCGTATGCGTTTTTTCCTGAATATATTCAGGAAAAAACGCATACGCCCTTTTTGGCCAAGGGCATCATTGTCCACGTTTTGCCGCTTTTCATGTGCTTTCAAGGCGATTCGAATCTACCTCCTGAAATCTGTTTCCTGCAATTCTGCCTTGCTTTCAAAGCCTCTTCGTTGCCTTCCCTTAATATATTTGTGGACGAGAGGTATCATTTAAAACTCTGCAGGTTTGTGAATTGCAGTGCCCCTGAGCTCCATTTTCAACTCGCTTTTTTGGGAGCTGGCCGCAAAAGCGCAGGATTGCTTCAGGCCCTCTTCTGGTTCTGAGGGTCAGGCTGAGCTTGTGCTTAATTCTTCTTCCTGATGGGACAATAGAGTGAACTGTGCCTGTCCCAACACCTAGAGCTAGTCTCTCATTGGTTCCCCCTCTTCCCGTTCATCCTCAGGACAAATTGCAACCTGTACGGAACAGGAGGTTAAAGGTGCTGATTCTCCAAGGAGGGACATGGCTAGTAAATCGGCTGGAATGGCGAACCCGAGCAAAGGAGATGAGAAATGAGGTGCGTTTTAGAAACCTTTCCCGATCACACGGTGTACCATCTTCTGGGTTTCTCATGCCTGTTTTCGATGTAGGAAGATGCCCTTGAACCTGGAGATTTGGGACCCATGGGATGGGTACCATGCAGTATTACTTGAAAGGGTCTGCGTTGGCTCACCCAACCTCACCGAACCTCTCAGCCCCAAGAGTGTCCACCCTTATGTCTCAATCAGCTGTGGGTCTAGATATGGTCAATCCAGGTTGCATCACAGCCCCTGAACGAATTTTGTAAGAATTTCTCTCTCTTTCACTGTCTTTGTTTCACGGGTTTTGAAAAGTAATTTATTTTTATAATGGGGTTTAGCTGCTTTTCACGGCTGTGTTTATGCCGCTTTACACCCCCTTGACTCACTTACAGAGAGATATCAATACATAGGTTTGAAGATTCTTACTAGTCAGATATATTCTTGTGCGGTGAATAGGGGGTGTTGAGTCCAGGTCACTGAAAAAGGAATAGGCCTTGTCTCTTACATATTGGGTTTATGGAACGGTATCTGAGCTAATTTGAAACCCTTGTTTTATGCATCACCCCACCTCACCTTTCCCGTTCAGCAGCCATAGTGTGTTTTCTAAACGTGTGACTCTGTTCTGTTTTGTAATTCAGTTCAAGTGTAGCGGTTTTTACATTCCCTCTCTAAGTGATATCTTAGGATAAGTGTCTTTTTCTGTGTGACTTATTTCACTTAGAATCGTCGTACCTAAATCCACTCATCGTGCTGCTACTAGCCTTATGACGTTGATTTCATGGCTGAGTGATATTCCATTGTACATGAGGACCACAACTTCTTTATCCATTTTTCTCTTTCCTAGGATATTTAAGGTGTAATGAAGTGGGGGTTCTTGTCAACAGAGCAGCCCTAAATTTTGGGGTGCCTGTGTCTTGCTGATTTTTAGTTTTCCCAATTTATACGCCCATGAGTGGAAGTGCCCTATGCTCTCCAAGCTGTGTTTTTCAGATGTTTCAGGACACACCGTACACTTCTCCAGAGTGGCTGTTGGCAATTTACATCCCGCCCATCAGTGTAGCAAGGCTCCCATTTCTCCATGGCCGGTTCTGCATTTCTGGTTTGGACACTTTTTTCCGCATGGCACTTTTGCCCGCTGGGAAGCCAGACTTCGTTGGAGCGCTGATTTGCCTTTCCAGGTTGCTTGGTTGGCCAAAAAGGGCGTATGCGTTTTTTCCTGAATATATTCAGGAAAAAACGCATACGCCCTTTTTGGCCAAGGGCATCATTGTCCACGTTTTGCCGCTTTTCATGTGCTTTCAAGGCGATTCGAATCTACCTCCTGAAATCTGTTTCCTGCAATTCTGCCTTGCTTTCAAAGCCTCTTCGTTGCCTTCCCTTAATATATTTGTGGACGAGAGGTATCATTTAAAACTCTGCAGGTTTGTGAATTGCAGTGCCCCTGAGCTCCATTTTTCAACTCGCTTTTTTGGGAGCTGGCCGCAAAAGCGCAGGATTGCTTCAGGCCCTCTTCTGGTTCTGAGGGGCAGGCTGAGCTTGTGCTTAATTCTTCTTCCTGATGGGAAAATAGAGTGACCTGTGCCTGTCCCAACACCTAGAGCTAATCTCTCATTGGTTCCCCCTCTTCTTGTTCATCCTCAGGACAAATTGCAACCTGTACGGAACAGGAGGTTAAAGGTGCTGATTCTCCAAGGAGGGACATGGCTAGTAAATCGGCTGGAATGGCGAACCCGAGCAAAGGAGATGAGAAATGAGGTGCGTTTTAGAAACCTTTCCCGATCACACGGTGTACCATCTTCTGGGTTTCTCATGCCTGTTTTCGATGTAGGAAGATGCCCTTGAACCTGGAGATTTGGGACCCATGGGATGGGTACCATGCAGTATTACTTGAAAGGGTCTGCGTTGGCTCACCCAACCTCACCGAACCTCTCAGCCCCAAGAGTGTCCACCCTTATGTCTCAATCAGCTGTGGGTCTAGATATGGTCAATCCAGGTTGCATCACAGCCCCTGAACGAATTTTGTAAGAATTTCTCTCTCTTTCACTGTCTTTGTTTCACGGGTTTTGAAAAGTAATTTATTTTTATAATGGGGTTTAGCTGCTTTTCACGGCTGTGTTTATGCCGCTTTACACCCCCTTGACTCACTTACAGAGAGATATCAATACATAGGTTTGAAGATTCTTACTAGTCAGATATATTCTTGTGCGGTGAATAGGGGGTGTTGAGTCCAGGTGACTGAAAAAGGAATAGGCCTTGTCTCTTACATATTGGGTTTATGGAACGGTACCTGAGCTAATTTGAAACCCTTGTTTTATGCATCACCCCACCTCACCTTTCCCGTTCAGCAGCCATAGTGTGTTTTCTAAACGTGTGACTCTGTTCTGTTTTGTAATTCAGTTCAAGTGTAGCGGTTTTTACATTCCCTCTCTAAGTGATATCTTAGGATAAGTGTCTTTTTCTGTGTGACTTATTTCACTTAGAATTGTAGTACCTAAATCCACTCATCGTGCTGCTACTAGCCTTATGACGTTGATTTCATGGCTGAGTGATATTCCATTGTACATGAGGACCACAACTTCTTTATCCATTTTTCTCTTTCCTAGGATATTTAAGGTGTAATGAAGTGGGGGTTCTTGTCAACAGAGCAGCCCTAAACTTTGGGGTGCCTGTGTCTTGCTGATTTTTAGTTTTCCCAATTTATACGCCCATGAGTGGAAGTGCCCTATGCTCTCCAAGCTGTGTTTTTCAGATGTTTCAGGACACACCGTACACTTCTCCAGAGTGGCTGTTGGCAATTTATATCCCACCCATCAGCGTAGCAAGGCTCCCATTTCTCCATGGCCGGTCCTGCATTTCTGGTTTGGACACTTTTTTCCGCATGGCCCTTTTTCCCCCTGAGAAGCGAAACTTCTTTGTAGCACTGATTTGCCTTTCCAGGTTGCTTGGTTGGCCAAAAAGGGCGTATGCGTTTTTTCCTGTATATATTCAGGAAAAAACGCATACGCCCTTTTTGGCCAAGGGCATCATTGTCCACGTTTTGCCGCTTTTCATGTGCTTTCAAGGCGATTCGAATCTACCTCCTGAAATCTGTTTCCTGCAATTCTGCCTTGCTTTCAAAGCCTCTTCGTTGCCTTCCCTTAATATATTTGTGGACGAGAGGTATCATTTAAAACTCTGCAGGTTTGTGAATTGCAGTGCCCCTGAGCTCCATTTTTCAACTCGCTTTTTTGGGAGCTGGCCGCAAAAGCGCAGGATTGCTTCAGGCCCTCTTCTGGTTCTGAGGGGCAGGCTGAGCTTGTGCTTAATTCTTCTTCCTGATGGGACAATAGAGTGACCTGTGCCTGTCCCAACACCTAGAGCTAGTCTCTCATTGGTTCCCCCTCTTCCCGGTCATCCTCAGGACAATTTGCAACCTGTACGGAACAGGAGGTTAAAGGTGCTGATTCTCCAAGGAGGGAGATGGCTAGTAAATCGGCTGGAATGGCGAACCCGACCAAAGGAGATGAGAAATGAGGTGCGTTTTAGAAACCTTTCCCGATCACACGGTGTACCATCTTCTGGGTTTCTCATGCCTGTTTTCGATGTAGGAAGATGCCCTTGAACCTGGAGATTTGGGACCCGTGGGATGGGTACCATGCAGTATTACTTGAAAGGGTCTGCGTTGGCTCACCCAACCTCACCGAACCTCTCAGCCCCAAGAGTGTCCACCCTTATGTCTCAATCAGCTGTGGGTCTAGATATGGTCAATCCAGGTTGCATCACAGCCCCTGAACGAATTTTGTAAGAATTTCTCTCTCTTTCACTGTCTTTGTTTCACGGGTTTTGAAAAGTAATTTATTTTTATAATGGGGTTTAGCTGCTTTTCACGGCTGTGTTTATGCCGCTTTACACCCCCTTGACTCACTTACAGAGAGATATCAATACATAGGTTTGAAGATTCTTACTAGTCAGATATATTCTTGTGCGGTGAATAGGGGGTGTTGAGTCCAGGTCACTGAAAAAGGAATAGGCCTTGTCTCTTACATATTGGGTTTATGGAACGGTATCTGAGCTAATTTGAAACCCTTGTTTTATGCATCACCCCACCTCACCTTTCCCGTTCAGCAGCCATAGTGTGTTTTCTAAACGTGTGACTCTGTTCTGTTTTGTAATTCAGTTCAAGTGTAGCGGTTTTTACATTCCCTCTCTAAGTGATATCTTAGGATAAGTGTCTTTTTCTGTGTGACTTATTTCACTTAGAATCGTCGTACCTAAATCCACTCATCGTGCTGCTACTAGCCTTATGACGTTGATTTCATGGCTGAGTGATATTCCATTGTACATGAGGACCACAACTTCTTTATCCATTTTTCTCTTTCCTAGGATATTTAAGGTGTAATGAAGTGGGGGTTCTTGTCAACAGAGCAGCCCTAAACTTTGGGGTGCCTGTGTCTTGCTGATTTTTAGTTTTCCCAATTTATACGCCCATGAGTGGAAGTGCCCTATGATCTCCAAGCTGTGTTTTTCAGATGTTTCAGGACACACCGTACACTTCTCCAGAGTGGCTGTTGGCAATTTACATCCCGCCCATCAGCGTAGCAAGGCTCCCATTTCTCCATTGCCGGTTCTGCATTTCTGGTTTGGACACTTTTTTCCGCATGGCACTTTTGCCCGCTGGGAAGCCAGACTTCGTTGGAGTGCTGATTTGCCTTTCCAGGTTGCTTGGTTGGCCAAAAAGGGCGTATGCGTTTTTTCCTGAATATATTCAGGAAAAAACGCATACGCCCTTTTTGGCCAAGGGCATCATTGTCCACGTTTTGCCGCTTTTCATGTGCTTTCAAGGCGATTCGAATCTACCTCCTGAAATCTGTTTCCTGCAATTCTGCCTTGCTTTCAAAGCATCTTCGTTGCCTTCCCTTAATATATTTGTGGACGAGAGGTATCATTTAAAACTCTGCAGGTTTGTGAATTGCAGTGCCCCTGAGCTCCATTTTTCAACTCGCTTTTTTGGGAGCTGGCCGCAAAAGCACAGGATTGCTTCAGGCCTTCTTCTGGTTCTGAGGGGCAGGCTGAGCTTGTGCTTAATTCTTCTTCCTGATGGGAAAATAGAGTGACCTGTGCCTGTCCCAACACCTAGAGCTAGTCTCTCATTGGTTCCCCCTCTTCTTGTTCATCCTCAGGACAAATTGCAACCGGTACGGAACAGGAGGTTAAAGGTGCTGATTCTCCAAGGAGGTAGATGGCTAGTAAATCGGCTGGAATGGTGAACCCGAGCAAAGGAGATGAGAAATGAGGTGCGTTTTATTAACCTTTCCCGATCACACGGTGTACCATCTTCTGGGTTTCTCATGCCTGTTTTCGATGTAGGAAGATGCCCTTGAACCTGGAGATTTGGGACCCATGGGATGGGTACCCTGCAGTATTACTTGAAAGGGTCTGCGTTGGCTCACCCAACCTCACCGAACCTCTCAGCCCCAAGAGTGTCCACCCTTATGTCTCAATCAGCTGTGGGTCTAGATATGGTCAATCCAGGTTGCATCACAGCCCCTGAACGAATTTTGTAAGAATTTCTCTCTCTTTCACTGTCTTTGTTTCACGGGTTTTGAAAAGTAATTTATTTTTATAATGGGGTTTAGCTGCTTTTCACGGCTGTGTTTATGCCGCTTTACACCCCCTTGACTCACTTACAGAGAGATATCAATACATAGGTTTGAAGATTCTTACTAGTCAGATATATTCTTGTGCGGTGAATAGGGGGTGTTGAGTCCAGGTCACTTAAAAAGGAATAGGCCTTGTCTCTTACATATTGGGTTTATGGAACGGTATCTGAGCTAATTTGAAACCCTTGTTTTATGCATCACCCCACCTCACCTTTCCCGTTCAGCAGCCATAGTGTGTTTTCTAAACGTGTGACTCTGTTCTGTTTTGTAATTCAGTTCAAGTGTAGCGGTTTTTACATTCCCTCTGTAAGTGATATCTTAGGATAAGTGTCTTTTTCTGTGTGACTTATTTCACTTAAAATCGTCGTACCTAAATCCACTCATCGTGCTGCTACTAGCCTTATGACGTTGATTTCATGGCTGAGTGATATTCCATTGTACATGAGGACCACAACTTCTTTATCCATTTTTCTCTTTCCTAGGATATTTAAGGTGTAATGAAGTGGGGGTTCTTGTCAACAGAGCAGCCCTAAACTTTGGGGTGCCTGTGTCTTGCTGATTTTTAGTTTTCCCAATTTATACGCCCATGAGTGGAAGTGCCCTATGCTCTCCAAGCTGTGTTTTTCAGATGTTTCAGGACACACCGTACACTTCTCCAGAGTGGCTGTTGGCAATTTACATCCCGCCCATCAGCGTAGCAAGGCTCCCATTTCTCCATTGCCGGTTCTGCATTTCTGGTTTGGACACTTTTTTCCGCATGGCACTTTTGCCCGCTGGGAAGCCAGACTTCGTTGGAGTGCTGATTTGCCTTTCCAGGTTGCTTGGTTGGCCAAAAAGGGCGTATGCGTTTTTTCCTGAATATATTCAGGAAAAAACGCATACGCCCTTTTTGGCCAAGGGCATCATTGTCCACGTTTTGCCGCTTTTCATGTGCTTTCAAGGCGATTCGAATCTACCTCCTGAAATCTGTTTCCTGCAATTCTGCCTTGCTTTCAAAGCCTCTTCGTTGCCTTCCCTTAATATATTTGTGGACGAGAGGTATCATTTAAAACTCTGCAGGTTTGTGAATTGCAGTGCCCCTGAGCTCCATTTTTCAACTCGCTTTTTTGGGAGCTGGCCGCAAAAGCACAGGATTGCTTCAGGCCTTCTTCTGGTTCTGAGGGGCAGGCTGAGCTTGTGCTTAATTCTTCTTCCTGATGGGAAAATAGAGTGACCTGTGCCTGTCCCAACACCTAGAGCTAGTCTCTCATTGGTTCCCCCTCTTCTTGTTCATCCTCAGGACAAATTGCAACCGGTACGGAACAGGAGGTTAAAGGTGCTGATTCTCCAAGGAGGTAGATGGCTAGTAAATCGGCTGGAATGGCGAACCCGAGCAAAGGAGATGAGAAATGAGGTGCGTTTTATTAACCTTTCCCGATCACACGGTGTACCATCTTCTGGGTTTCTCATGCCTGTTTTCGTTGTAGGAAGATGCCCTTGAACCTGGAGATTTGGGACCCATGGGATGGGTACCATGCAGTATTACTTGAAAGGGTCTGCGTTGGCTCACCCAACCTCACCGAACCTCTCAGCCCCAAGAGTGTCCACCCTTATGTCTCAATCAGCTGTGGGTCTAGATATGGTCAATCCAGGTTGCATCACAGCCCCTGAACGAATTTTGTAAGAATTTCTCTCTCTTTCACTGTCTTTGTTTCACGGGTTTTGAAAAGTAATTTATTTTTATAATGGGGTTTAGCTGCTTTTCACGGCTGTGTTTATGCCGCTTTACACCCCCTTGACTCACTTACAGAGAGATATCAATACATAGGTTTGAAGATTCTTACTAGTCAGATATATTCTTGTGCGGTGAATAGGGGGTGTTGAGTCCAGTTCACTGAAAAAGGAATAGGTGTTGTCTCCTACATATTGGGTTTATGGAACGGTATCGGAGCTAATTTGAAACCCTTGTTTTATGCATCACCCCACCTCACCTTTCCCGTTCCGCAGCCATAGTGTGTTTTCTAAACGTGTGACTCTGTTTTGTAATTCAGTTCAAGTGTAGCGGTTTTTACATTCCCTCTCTAAGTGATATCTTACGATAAGTGTCTTTTTCTGTGTGACTTATTTCACTTAGATTCGTCGTACCTAAATCCACTCATCGTGTTGCTACTAGCCTTATGACGTTGATTTCATGGCTGAGTGATATTCCATTGTACATGAGGACCACAACTTCTTTATCCATTTTTCTCTTTCCTAGGATATTTAAGGTGTAATGAAGTGGGGGTTCTTGTCAACAGAGCAGCCCTAAACTTTGGGGTGCCTGTGTCTGGCTGATTTTTAGTTTTCCCAATTTATATGCCCATGAGTGGAAGTGCCCTATGCTCTCCAAGCTGTGTTTTTTAGATGTTTCAGGACACACCGTACACTTCTCCCGAGTGGCTGTTGGCAATTTACATCCCGCCCATCAGCGTAGCAAGGCTCCCATTTCTCCATGGCCGATCCTGCATTTCTGCTTTGGACACTTTTTTCCGCATGGCCCTTTTGCCCGCTGGGAAGCGAGACTTCTTTGGAGCGCTGATTTGCCTTTCCAGGTTGCTTGGTTGGCCAAAAAGGGCGTATGCGTTTTTTCCTGAATATATTCAGGAAAAAACGCATACGCCCTTTTTGGCCAAGGGCATCATTGTCCAGGTTTTGCCGCTTTTCATGTGCTTTCAAGGCGATTCGAATCTACCTCCTGAAATCTGTTTCCTGCAATTCTGCCTTGCTTTCAAAGCCTCTTCGTTGCCTTCCCTTAATATATTTGTGGACGAGAGGTATCATTTAAAACTCTGCAGGTTTGTGAATTGCAGTGCCCCTGAGCTCCATTTTTCAACTCGCTTTTTTGGGAGCTGGCCGCAAAAGCGCAGGATTGCTTCAGGCCCTCTTCTGGTTCTGGGGGGCAGGCTGAGCTTGTGCTTAATTCTTCTTCCTGATGGGAAAATAGAGTGACCTGTGCCTGTCCCAACACCTAGAGCTAGTCTCTCATTGGTTCCCCCTCTTCCCGGTCATCCTCAGGACAATTTGCAACCTGTACGGAACAGGAGGTTAAAGGTGCTGATTCTCCAAGGAGGGAGATGGCTAGTAAATCGGCTGGAATGGCGAACCCGACCAAAGGAGATGAGAAATGAGGTGCGTTTTAGAAACCTTTCCCGATCACACGGTGTACCATCTTCTGGGTTTCTCATGCCTGTTTTCGATGTAGGAAGATGCCCTTGAACCTGGAGATTTGGGACCCGTGGGATGGGTACCATGCAGTATTACTTGAAAGGGTCTGCGTTGGCTCACCCAACCTCACCGAACCTCTCAGCCCCAAGAGTGTCCACCCTTATGTCTCAATCAGCTGTGGGTCTAGATATGGTCAATCCAGGTTGCATCACAGCCCCTGAACGAATTTTGTAAGAATTTCTCTCTCTTTCACTGTCTTTGTTTTACGGGTTTTGAAAAGTAATTTATTTTTATAATGGGGTTTAGCTGCTTTTCACGGCTGTGTTTATGCCGCTTTACACCCCCTTGACTCACTTACAGAGAGATATCAATACATAGGTTTGAAGATTCTTACTAGTCAGATATATTCTTGTGCGGTGAATAGGGGGTATTGAGTCCAGTTCACTGAAAAAGAAATAGGCCTTGTCTCTTACATATTGGGTTTATGGAACGGTATCTGAGCTAATTTGAAACCCTTGTTTTATGCATCACCCCACCTCACCTTTCCCGTTCAGCAGCCATAGTGTGTTTTCTAAACGTGTGACTCTGTTCTGTTTTGTAATTCAGTTCAAGTGTAGCGGTTTTTACATTCCCTCTCTAAGTGATATCTTAGGATAAGTGTCTTTTTCTGTGTGACTTATTTCACTTAAAATCGTCGTACCTAAATCCACTCATCGTGCTGCTACTAGCCTTATGACGTTGATTTCATGGCTGAGTGATATTCCATTGTACATGAGGACCACAACTTCTTTATCCATTTTTCTCTTTCCTAGGATATTTAAGGTGTAATGAAGTGGGGGTTCTTGTCAACAGAGCAGCCCTAAACTTTGGGGTGCCTGTGTCTTGCTGATTTTTAGTTTTCCCAATTTATACGCCCATGAGTGGAAGTGCCCTATGCTCTCCAAGCTGTGTTTTTCAGATGTTTCAGGACACACCGTACACTTCTCCAGAGTGGCTGTTGGCAATTTACATCCCGCCCATCAGCATAGCAAGGCTCCCATTTTTCCATGGCCCGTCCTGCATTTCTGGTTTGGACACTTTTTTCCGCATGGCACTTTTGCCCGCTGGGAAGCCAGACTTCTTTGGAGCGCTGATTTGCCTTTCCAGGTTGCTTGGTTGGCCAAAAAGGGCGTATGCGTTTTTTCCTGAATATATTCAGGAAAAAACGCATACGCCCTTTTTGGCCAAGGGCATCATTGTCCACGTTTTGCCGCTTTTCATGTGCTTTCAAGGCGATTCGAATCTACCTCCTGAAATCTGTTTCCTGCAATTCTGCCTTGCTTTCAAAGCCTCTTCGTTGCCTTCCCTTAATATATTTGTGGACGAGAGGTATCATTTAAAACTCTGCAGGTTTGTGAATTGCAGTGCCCCTGAGCTCCATTTTTCAACTCGCTTTTTTGGGAGCTGGCCGCAAAAGCGCAGGATTGCTTCAGGCCCTCTTCTGGTTCTGAGGGGCAGGCTGAGCTTGTGCTTAATTCTTCTTCCTGATGGGAAAATAGAGTGACCTGTGCCTGTCCCAACACCTAGAGCTAGTCTCTCATTGGTTCCCCCTCTTCTTGTTCATCCTCAGGACAAATTGCAACCTGTACGGAACAGGAGGTTAAAGGTGCTGATTCTCCAAGGGGGGAGATGGCTAGTAAATCGGCTGGAATGGCGAACCCGAGCAAAGGAGATGAGAAATGAGGTGCGTTTTAGAAACCTTTCCCGATCACACGGTGTACCATCTTCTAGGTTTCTCATGCCTGTTTTCGATGTACGAAGATGCCCTTGAACCTGGAGATTTGGGACCCATGGGATGGGTACCATGCAGTATTACTTGAAAGGGTCTGCGTTGGCTCACCCAACCTCACCAAAACTCTCAGCCCCAAGAGTGTCCACCCTTATGTCTCAATCAGCTGTGGGTCTAGATATGGTCAATCCAGGTTGCATCACAGCCCCTGAACGAATTTTGTAAGAATTTCTCTCTCTTTCACTGTCTTTGTTTCACGGGTTTTGAAAAGTAATTTATTTTTATAATGGGGTTTAGCTGCTTTTCACGGCTGTGTTTATGCCGCTTTACACCCCCTTGACTCACTTACAGAGAGATATCAATACATAGGTTTGAAGATTCTTACTAGTCAGATATATTCTTGTGCGGTGAATAGGGGGTGTTGAGTCCAGTTCACTGAAAAAGGAATAGGCCTTGTCTCTTACATATTGGGTTTATGGAACGGTATCTGAGCTAATTTGAAACCCTTGTTTTATGTATCACCCCACCTCACCTTTCCCGTTCAGCAGCCATAGTGTGTTTTCTATACGTGTGACTCTGTTCTGTTTTGTAATTCAGTTCAAGTGTAGCGGTTTTTACATTCCCTCTCTAAGTGATATCTTAGGATAAGTGTCTTTTTCTGTGTGACTTATTTCACTTAAAATCGTCGTACCTAAATCCACTCATCGTGCTGCTACTAGCCTTATGACGTTGATTTCATGGCTGAGTGATATTCCATTGTACATGAGGACCACAACTTCTTTATCCATTTTTCTCTTTCCTAGGATATTTAAGGTGTAATGAAGTGGGGGTTCTTGTCAACAGAGCAGCCCTAAACTTTGGGGTGCCTGTGTCTTGCTGATTTTTAGTTTTCCCAATTTATACGCCCATGAGTGGAAGTGCCCTATGCTCTCCAAGCTGTGTTTTTCAGATGTTTCAGGACACACCGTACACTTCTCCAGAGTGGCTGTTGGCAATTTACATCCCGCCCATCAGCGTAGCAAGGCTCCCATTTCTCCATGGCCGGTCCTGCATTTCTGGTTTGGAAACTTTTTTCCGCATGGACCTTTTGCCCGCTGGGAAGCGAGACTTCTTTGGAGCGCTGATTTGCCTTTCCAGGTTGCTTGGTTGGCCAAAAAGGGCGTATGCGTTTTTTCCTGAATATATTCAGGAAAAAACGCATATGCCCTTTTTGGCCAAGGGCATCATTGTCCACGTTTTGCCGCTTTTCATATGCTTTCAAGGCGATTCGAATCTACCTCCTGAAATCTGTTTCCTGCAATTCTGCCTTGCTTTCAAAGCCTCTTCGTTGCCTTCCCTTAATATATTTGTGGACGAGAGGTATCATTTAAAACTCTGCAGGTCTGTGAATTGCAGTGCCCCTGAGCTCCATTTTTCAACTCGCTTTTTTGGGAGCTGGCCGCAAAAGCGCAGGATTGCTTCAGGCCCTCTTCTGGTTCTGAGGGGCAGGCTGAGCTTGTGCTTAATTCTTCTTCCTGATGGGAAAATAGAGTGACCTGTGCCTGTCCCAACACCTAGAGCTAGTCTCTCATTGGTTCCCCCTCTTCTTGTTCATCCTCAGGACAAATTGCAACCTGTACGGAACAGGAGGTTAAAGGTGCTGATTCTCCAAGGAGGGAGATGGCTAGTAAATCGGCTGGAATGGCGAACGCGAGCAAAGGAGATGAGAAATGAGGTGCGTTTTAGAAACTTTTCCCGATCACACGGTGTACCATCTTCTGGGTTTCTCATGCCTGTTTTCGATGTAGGAAGATGCCCTTGAACCTGGAGATTTGGGACCCATGGGATGGGTACCATGCAGTATTACTTGAAAGGGTCTGCGTTGGCTCACCCAACCTCACCGAACCTCTCAGCCCCAAGAGTGTCCACCCTTATGTCTCAATCAGCTGTGGGTCTAGATATGGTCAATCCAGTTTGCATCACAGCCCCTGAACGAATTTTGTAAGAATTTCTCTCTCTTTCACTGTCTTTGTTTCACGGGTTTTGAAAAGTAATTTATTTTTATAATGGGGTTTAGCTGCTTTTCACGGCTGTGTTTATGCCGCTTTACACGCCCTTGACTCACTTACAGACAGATATCAATACATAGGTTTGAAGATTCTTACTAGTCAGATATATTCTTGTGCGGTGAATAGGGGGTGTTGAGTCATGGTCACTGAAAAAGGAATAGGTCTTGTCTCTTACATATTGGGTTTATGGAACGATATCTGAGCTAATTTGAAACCCTTGTTTTATGCATCACCCCAACTCACCTTTCCCGTTCAGCAGCCATAGTGTGTTTTCTAAACGTGTGACTCTGTTCTGTTTTGCAATTCAGTTCAAGTGTAGCGGTTTTTACATTCCCTCTCTAAGTGATATCTTAGGATAAGTGTCTTTTTCTGTGTGACTTATTTCACTTAGAATCGTCGTACCTAAATCCACTCATCGTGCTGCTACTAGCCTTATGACGTTGATTTCATGGCTGAGTGATATTCCATTGTACATGAGGACCACAACTTCTTTATCCATTTTTCTCTTTCCTAGGATATTTAAGGTGTAATGAAGTGGGGGTTCTTGTCAACAGAGCAGCCCTAAACTTTGGGGTGCCTGTGTCTTGCTGATTTTTAGTTTTCCCAATTTATACGCCCATGAGTGGAAGTGCCCTATGCTCTCCAAGCTGTGTTTTTCAGATGTTTCAGGACACACCGTACACTTCTCCAGAGTGGCTGTTGGCAATTTACATCCCGCCCATCAGCGTAGCAAGGCTCCCATTTCTCCATGGCCGGTCCTGCATTTCTGGTTTGGACACTTTTTTCCGCATGGCCCTTTTGCCCGCTGGGAAGCGAGACTTCTTTGGAGCGCTGATTTGCCTTTCCAGGTTGCTTGGTTGGCCAAAAAGGGCGTATGCGTTTTTTCCTGAATATATTCAGGAAAAAACGCATACGCCCTTTTTGGCCAAGGGCATCATTGTCCACGTTTTGCCGCTTTTCATGTGCTTTCAAGGCGATTCGAATCTACCTCCTGAAATCTGTTTCCTGCAATTCTGCCTTGCTTTCAAAGCCTCTTCGTTGCCTTCCCTTAATATATTTGTGGACGAGAGGTATCATTTAAAACTCTGCAGGTCTGTGAATTGCAGTGCCCCTGAGCTCCATTTTTCAACTCGCTTTTTTGGGAGCTGGCCGCAAAAGCGCAGGATTGCTTCAGGCCCTCTTCTGGTTCTGAGGGGCAGGCTGAGCTTGTGCTTAATTCTTCTTCCTGAATGGAAAATAGAGTGACCTGTGCCTGTCCCAACACCTAGAGCTAGTCTCTCATTGGTTCCCCCTCTTCTTGTTCATCCTCAGGACAAATTGCAACCTGTACGGAACAGGAGGTTAAAGGTGCTGATTCTCCAAGGAGGGAGATGGCTAGTAAATCGGCTGGAATGGCGAACCCGAGCAAAGGAGATGAGAAATGAGGTGCGTTTTAGAAACTTTTCCCGATCACACGGTGTACCATCTTCTGGGTTTCTCATGCCTGTTTTCGATGTAGGAAGATGCCCTTGAACCTGGAGATTTGGGACCCATGGGATGGGTACCATGCAGTATTACTTGAAAGGGTCTGCGTTGGATAACCCAACCTCACCGAACCTCTCAGCCCCAAGAGTGTCCACCCTTATGTCTCAATCAGCTGTGGGTCTAGATATGGTCAATCCAGTTTGCATCACAGCCTCTGAACGAATTTTGTAAGAATTTCTCTCTCTTTCACTGTCTTTGTTTCACGGGTTTTGAAAAGTAATTTATTTTTATAATGGGGTTTAGCTGCTTTTCACGGCTGTGTTTATGCCGCTTTACACCCCCTTGACTCACTTACAGAGAGATATCAATACATAGGTTTGAAGATTCTTACTAGTCAGATATATTCTTGTGCGGTGAATAGGGGGTGTTGAGTCCAGTTCACTGAAAAACGAATAGGTCTTGTCTCTTACATATTGGGTTTATGGAACGGTATCGGAGCTAATTTGAAACCCTTGTTTTATGCATCACCCCACCTCACCTTTCCCGTTCAGCAGCCATAGTGTGTTTTCTAAACGTGTGAATCTGTTCTGTTTTGCAATTCAGTTCAAGTGTAGCGGTTTTTACATTCCCTCTCTAAGTGATATCTTATGATAAGTGTCTTTTTCTGTGTGACTTATTTCACTTAGAATCGTCGTACCTAAATCCACTCATCGTGCTGCTACTAGCCTTATGACGTTGATTTCATGGCTGAGTGATATTCCATTGTACATGAGGACCACAACTTCTTTATCCATTTTTCTCTTTCCTAGGATATTTAAGGTGTAATGAAGTGGGGGTTCTTGTCAACAGAGCAGCCCTAAACTTTGGGGTGCCTGTGTCTTGCTGATTTTTAGTTTTCCCAATTTATACGCCCATGAGTGGAAGTGCCCTATGCTCTCCAAGCTGTGTTTTTCAGATGTTTCAGGACACACCGTACACTTCTCCAGAGTGGCTGTTGGCAATTTACATCCTGCCCATCAGCGTAGCAAGGCTCCCATTTCTCCATGGCCGGTCCTGCATTTCTGGTTTGGACACTTTTTTCCGCATGGCCCTTTTGCCCGCTGGGAAGCGAGACTTCTTTGGAGCCTTGATTTGCCTTTCCAGGTTGCTTGGTTGGCCAAAAAGGGCGTATGCGTTTTTTCCTGAATATATTCAGGAAAAAACGCATACGCCCTTTTTGGCCAAGGGCATCATTGTCCACGTTTTGCCGCTTTTCATGTGCTTTCAAGGTGATTCGAATCTACCTCCTGAAATCTGTTTCCTGCAATTCTGCCTTGCTTTCAAAGCCTCTTCGTTGCCTTCCCTTAATATATTTGTGGACGAGAGGTATCATTTAAAACTCTGCAGGTTTGTGAATTGCAGTGCCCCTGAGCTCCATTTTTCAACTCGCTTTTTTGGGAGCTGGCCGCAAAAGCACAGGATTGCTTCAGGCCCTCTTCTGGTTCTGAGGGGCAGGCTGAGCTTGTGCTTAATTCTTCTTCCTGATGGGAAAATAGAGTGACCTGTGCCTGTCCCAACACCTAGAGCTAGTCTCTCATTGGTTCCCCCTCTTCTTGTTCATCCTCAGGACAAATTGCAACCTGTACGGAACAGGAGGTTAAAGGTGCTGATTCTCCAAGGAGGGAGATGGCTAGTAAATCGGCTGGAATGGCGAACCCGAGCAAAGGAGATGAGAAATGAGGTGCGTTTTAGAAACCTTTCCCGATCACACGGTGTACCATCTTCTGGGTTTCTCATGCCTGTTTTCGATGTAGGAAGATGCCCTTGAACCTGGAGATTTGGGACCCATGGGATGGGTACCATGCAGTATTACTTGAAAGGGTCTGCGTTGGCTCACCCAACCTCACCGAACCACTCAGCCCCAAGAGTGTCCACCCTTATGTCTCAATCAGCTGTGGGTCTAGATATGGTCAATCCAGGTTGCATCACAGCCCCTGAACGAATTTTGTAAGAATTTCTCTCTCTTTCACTGTCTTTGTTTCACGGGTTTTGAAAAGTAATTTATTTTTATAATGGGGTTTAGCTGCTTTTCACGGCTGTGTTTATGCCGCTTTACACCCCCTTGACTCACTTACAGAGAGATATCAATACATAGGTTTGAAGATTCTTACTAGTCAGATATATTCTTGTGCGGTTAATAGGGGGTGTTGAGTCCAGTTCACTGAAAAAGGAATAGGCCTTGTCTCTTACATATTGGGTTTATGCAACGGTATCTGAGCTAATTTGAAACACTTGTTTTATGCATCACCCCACCTCACCTTTCCCGTTCAGCAGCCATAGTGTGTTTTCTAAACGTGTGACTCTGTTCTGTTTTGCAATTCAGTTCAAGTGTAGCGGTTTTTACATTCCCTCTCTAAGTGATATCTTAGGATAAGTGTCTTTTTCTGTGTGACTTATTTCACTTAGAATCGTCGTACCTAAATCCACTCATCGTGCTGCTACTAGCCTTATGACGTTGATTTCATGGCTGAGTGATATTCCATTGTACATGAGGACCACAACTTCTTTATCCATTTTTCTCTTTCCTAGGATATTTAAGGTGTAATGAAGTGGGGGTTCTTGTCAACAGAGCAGCCCTAAACTTTGGGGTGCCTGTGTCTTGCTGATTTTTAGTTTTTCCAATTTATACGCCCATGAGTGGAAGTGCCCTATGCTCTCCAAGCTGTGTTTTTCAGATGTTTCAGGACACACCGTACACTTCTCCAGAGTGGCTGTTGGCAATTTACATCCCGCCCATCAGCGTAGCAAGGCTCCCATTTCTCCATGGCCGGTCCTGCATTTCTGGTTTGGACACTTTTTTCCGCATGGCCCTTTTGCCCGCTGGGAAGCGAGACTTCTTTGGAGCCCTGATTTGCCTTTCCAGGTTGCTTGGTTGGCCAAAAAGGGCATATGCGTTTTTTCCTGAATATATTCAGGAAAAAACGCATACGTCCTTTTTGGCCAAGGGCATCATTGTCCACGTTTTGCCGCTTTTCAGGTGCTTTCAAGGCGATTCGAATCTACCTCCTGAAATCTGTTTCCTGCAATTCTGCCTTGCTTTCAAAGCCTCTTCGTTGCCTTCCCTTAATATATTTGTGGACGAGAGGTATCATTTAAAACTCTGCAGGTTTGTGAATTGCAGTGCCCCTGAGCTCCATTTTTCAACTCGCTTTTTTGGGAGCTGGCCGCAAAAGCGCAGGATTGCTTCAGGCCCTCTTCTGGTTCTGAGGGGCAGGCTGAGCTTGTGCTTAATTCTTCTTCCTGATGGGAAAATAGAGTGACCTGTGCCTGTCCCAACACCTAGAGCTAGTGTCTCATTGGTTCCCCCTCTTCTTGTTCATCCTCAGGACAAATTGCAACCTGTACGGAACAGGAGGATAAAGGTGCTGATTCTCCAAGGAGGGAGATGGCTAGTAAATCGGCTGGAATGGCGAACCCGAGCAAAGGAGATGAGAAATGAGGTGCGTTTTAGAAACTTTTCCCGATCACACGGTGTACCATCTTCTGGGTTTCTCATGCCTGTTTTCGATGTAGGAAGATGCCCTTGAACCTGGAGATTTGGGACCCATGGGATGGGTACCATGCAGTATTACTTGAAAGGGTCTGCGTTGGCTCACCCAACCTCACCGAACCTCTCAGCCCCAAGAGTGTCCACCCTTATGTCTCAATCTGCTGTGGGTCTAGATATGGTCAATCCAGTTTGCATCACAGCCCCTGAACGAATTTTGTAAGAATTTCTCTCTCTTTCACTGTCTTTGTTTCACGGGTTTTGAAAAGTAATTTATTTTTATAATGGGGTTTAGCTGCTTTTCACGGCTGTGTTTATGCCGCTTTACACGCCCTTGACTCACTTACAGAGAGATATCAATACATAGGTTTGAAGATTCTTACTAGTCAGATATATTCTTGTGCGGTGAATAGGGGGTGTTGAGTCCTGGTCACTGAAAAAGGAATAGGTCTTGTCTCTTACATATTGGGTTTATGGAACGGTATCTGAGCTAATTTGAAACCCTTGTTTTATGCATCACCCCACCTCACCTTTCCCGTTCAGCAGCCATAGTGTGTTTTCTAAACGTGTGACTCTGTTCTGTTTTGCAATTCAGTTCAAGTGTAGCGGTTTTTACATTCCCTCTCTACGTGATATCTTAGGATAAGTGTCTTTTTCTGTGTGACTTATTTCACTTAGAATCGTCGTACCTAAATCCACTCATCGTGCTGCTACTAGCCTTATGACGTTGATTTCATGGCTGAGTGATATTCCATTGTACATGAGGACCACAACTTCTTTATCCATTTTTCTCTTTCCTAGGATATTTAAGGTGTAATGAAGTGGGGGTTCTTGTCAACAGAGCAGCCCTAAACTTTGGGGTGCCTGTGTCTTGCTGATTTTTAGTTTTCCCAATTTATACGCCCATGAGTGGAAGTGCCCTATGCTCTCCAAGCTGTGTTTTTCAGATGTTTCAGGACACACCGTACACTTCTCCAGAGTGGCTGTTGGCAATTTACATCCCGCCCATCAGCGTAGCAAGGCTCCCATTTCTCCATGGCCGGTCCTGCATTTCTGGTTTGGACACTTTTTTCCGCATGGCCCTTTTGCCCGCTGGGAAGCGAGACTTCTTTGGAGCGCTGATTTGCCTTTCCAGGTTGCTTGGTTGGCCAAAAAGGGCGTATGCGTTTTTTCCTGAATATAATCAGGAAAAAACGCATACGCCCTTTTTGGCCAAGGGCATCATTGTCCACGTTTTGCCGCTTTTCATGTGCTTTCAAGGCGATTCGAATCTACCTCCTGAAATCTGTTTCCTGCAATTCTGCCTTGCTTTCAAAGCCTCTTCGTTGCCTTCCCTTAATATATTTGTGGACGAGAGGTATCATTTAAAACTCTGCAGGTCTGTGAATTGCAGTGCCCCTGAGCTCCATTTTTCAACTCGCTTTTTTGGGAGCTGGCCGCAAAAGCGCAGGATTGCTTCAGGCCCTCTTCTGGTTCTGAGGGGCAGGCTGAGCTTGTGCTTAATTCTTCTTCCTGATGGGAAAATAGAGTGACCTGTGCCTGTCCCAACACCTAGAGCTAGTCTCTCATTGGTTCCCCCTCTTCTTGTTCATCCTCAGGACAAATTGCAACCTGTACGGAACAGGAGGTTAAAGGTGCTGATTCTCCAAGGAGGGAGATGGCTAGTAAATCGGCTGGAATGGCGAACCCGAGCAAAGGAGATGAGAAATGAGGTGCGTTTTAGAAACTTTTCCCGATCACACGGTGTACCATCTTCTGGGTTTCTCATGCCTGTTTTCGATGTAGGAAGATGCCCTTGAACCTGGAGATTTGGGACCCATGGGATGGGTACCATGCAGTATTACTTGAAAGGGTCTGCGTTGGATAACCCAACCTCACCGAACCTCTCAGCCCCAAGAGTGTCCACCCTTATGTCTCAATCAGCTGTGGGTCTAGATATGGTCAATCCAGTTTGCATCACAGCCTCTGAACGAATTTTGTAAGAATTTCTCTCTCTTTCACTGTCTTTGTTTCACGGGTTTTGAAAAGTAATTTATTTTTATAATGGGGTTTAGCTGCTTTTCACGGCTGTGTTTATGCCGCTTTACACCCCCTTGACTCACTTACAGAGAGATATCAATACATAGGTTTGAAGATTCTTACTAGTCAGATATATTCTTGTGCGGTGAATAGGGGGTGTTGAGTCCAGTTCACTGAAAAAGGAATAGGTCTTGTCTCTTACATATTGGGTTTATGGAACGGTATCGGAGCTAATTTGAAACCCTTGTTTTATGCATCACCCCACCTCACCTTTCCCGTTCAGCAGCCATAGTGTGTTTTCTAAACGTGTGAATCTGTTCTGTTTTGCAATTCAGTTCAAGTGTAGCGGTTTTTACATTCCCTCTCTAAGTGATATCTTATGATAAGTGTCTTTTTCTGTGTGACTTATTTCACTTAGAATCGTCGTACCTAAATCCACTCATCGTGCTGCTACTAGCCTTATGACGTTGATTTCATGGCTGAGTGATATTCCATTGTACATGAGGACCACAACTTCTTTATCCATTTTTCTCTTTCCTAGGATATTTAAGGTGTAATGAAGTGGGGGTTCTTGTCAACAGAGCAGCCCTAAACTTTGGGGTGCCTGTGTCTTGCTGATTTTTAGTTTTCCCAATTTATACGCCCATGAGTGGAAGTGCCCTATGCTCTCCAAGCTGTGTTTTTCAGATGTTTCAGGACACACCGTACACTTCTCCAGAGTGGCTGTTGGCAATTTACATCCTGCCCATCAGCGTAGCAAGGCTCCCATTTCTCCATGGCCGGTCCTGCATTTCTGGTTTGGACACTTTTTTCCGCATGGCCCTTTTGCCCGCTGGGAAGCGAGACTTCTTTGGAGCCTTGATTTGCCTTTCCAGGTTGCTTGGTTGGCCAAAAAGGGCGTATGCGTTTTTTCCTGAATATATTCAGGAAAAAACGCATACGCCCTTTTTGGCCAAGGGCATCATTGTCCACGTTTTGCCGCTTTTCATGTGCTTTCAAGGTGATTCGAATCTACCTCCTGAAATCTGTTTCCTGCAATTCTGCCTTGCTTTCAAAGCCTCTTCGTTGCCTTCCCTTAATATATTTGTGGACGAGAGGTATCATTTAAAACTCTGCAGGTTTGTGAATTGCAGTGCCCCTGAGCTCCATTTTTCAACTCGCTTTTTTGGGAGCTGGCCGCAAAAGCACAGGATTGCTTCAGGCCCTCTTCTGGTTCTGAGGGGCAGGCTGAGCTTGTGCTTAATTCTTCTTCCTGATGGGAAAATAGAGTGACCTGTGCCTGTCCCAACACCTAGAGCTAGTCTCTCATTGGTTCCCCCTCTTCTTGTTCATCCTCAGGACAAATTGCAACCTGTACGGAACAGGAGGTTAAAGGTGCTGATTCTCCAAGGAGGGAGATGGCTAGTAAATCGGCTGGAATGGCGAACCCGAGCAAAGGAGATGAGAAATGAGGTGCGTTTTAGAAACTTTTCCCGATCACACGGTGTACCATCTTCTGGGTTTCTCATGCCTGTTTTCGATGTAGGAAGATGCCCTTGAACCTGGAGATTTGGGACCCATGGGATGGGTACCATGCAGTATTACTTGAAAGGGTCTGCGTTGGATAACCCAACCTCACCGAACCTCTCAGCCCCAAGAGTGTCCACCCTTATGTCTCAATAAGCTGTGGGTCTAGATATGGTCAATCCAGTTTGCATCACAGCCTCTGAACGAATTTTGTAAGAATTTCTCTCTCTTTCACTGTCTTTGTTTCACGGGTTTTGAAAAGTAATTTATTTTTATAATGGGGTTTAGCTGCTTTTCACGGCTGTGTTTATGCCGCTTTACACCCCCTTGACTCACTTACAGAGAGATATCAATACATAGGTTTGAAGATTCTTACTAGTCAGATATATTCTTGTGCGGTGAATAGGGGGTGTTGAGTCCAGTTCACTGAAAAAGGAATAGGTCTTGTCTCTTACATATTGGGTTTATGGAACGGTATCGGAGCTAATTTGAAACCCTTGTTTTATGCATCACCCCACCTCACCTTTCCCGTTCAGCAGCCATAGTGTGTTTTCTAAACGTGTGAATCTGTTCTGTTTTGCAATTCAGTTCAAGTGTAGCGGTTTTTACATTCCCTCTCTAAGTGATATCTTATGATAAGTGTCTTTTTCTGTGTGACTTATTTCACTTAGAATCGTCGTACCTAAATCCACTCATCGTGCTGCTACTAGCCTTATGACGTTGATTTCATGGCTGAGTGATATTCCATTGTACATGAGGACCACAACTTCTTTATCCATTTTTCTCTTTCCTAGGATATTTAAGGTGTAATGAAGTGGGGGTTCTTGTCAACAGAGCAGCCCTAAACTTTGGGGTGCCTGTGTCTTGCTGATTTTTAGTTTTCCCAATTTATACGCCCATGAGTGGAAGTGCCCTATGCTCTCCAAGCTGTGTTTTTCAGATGTTTCAGGACACACCGTACACTTCTCCAGAGTGGCTGTTGGCAATTTACATCCTGCCCATCAGCGTAGCAAGGCTCCCATTTCTCCATGGCCGGTCCTGCATTTCTGGTTTGGACACTTTTTTCCGCATGGCCCTTTTGCCCGCTGGGAAGCGAGACTTCTTTGGAGCCTTGATTTGCCTTTCCAGGTTGCTTGGTTGGCCAAAAAGGGCGTATGCGTTTTTTCCTGAATATATTCAGGAAAAAACGCATACGCCCTTTTTGGCCAAGGGCATCATTGTCCACGTTTTGCCGCTTTTCATGTGCTTTCAAGGTGATTCGAATCTACCTCCTGAAATCTGTTTCCTGCAATTCTGCCTTGCTTTCAAAGCCTCTTCGTTGCCTTCCCTTAATATATTTGTGGACGAGAGGTATCATTTAAAACTCTGCAGGTTTGTGAATTGCAGTGCCCCTGAGCTCCATTTTTCAACTCGCTTTTTTGGGAGCTGGCCGCAAAAGCACAGGATTGCTTCAGGCCCTCTTCTGGTTCTGAGGGGCAGGCTGAGCTTGTGCTTAATTCTTCTTCCTGATGGGAAAATAGAGTGACCTGTGCCTGTCCCAACACCTAGAGCTAGTCTCTCATTGGTTCCCCCTCTTCTTGTTCATCCTCAGGACAAATTGCAACCTGTACGGAACAGGAGGTTAAAGGTGCTGATTCTCCAAGGAGGGAGATGGCTAGTAAATCGGCTGGAATGGCGAACCCGAGCAAAGGAGATGAGAAATGAGGTGCGTTTTAGAAACTTTTCCCGATCACACGGTGTACCATCTTCTGGGTTTCTCATGCCTGTTTTCGATGTAGGAAGATGCCCTTGAACCTGGAGATTTGGGACCCATGGGATGGGTACCATGCAGTATTACTTGAAAGGGTCTGCGTTGGATAACCCAACCTCACCGAACCTCTCAGCCCCAAGAGTGTCCACCCTTATGTCTCAATCAGCTGTGGGTCTAGATATGGTCAATCCAGTTTGCATCACAGCCTCTGAACGAATTTTGTAAGAATTTCTCTCTCTTTCACTGTCTTTGTTTCACGGGTTTTGAAAAGTAATTTATTTTTATAATGGGGTTTAGCTGCTTTTCACGGCTGTGTTTATGCCGCTTTACACCCCCTTGACTCACTTACAGAGAGATATCAATACATAGGTTTGAAGATTCTTACTAGTCAGATATATTCTTGTGCGGTGAATAGGGGGTGTTGAGTCCAGTTCACTGAAAAAGGAATAGGTCTTGTCTCTTACATATTGGGTTTATGGAACGGTATCGGAGCTAATTTGAAACCCTTGTTTTATGCATCACCCCACCTCACCTTTCCCGTTCAGCAGCCATAGTGTGTTTTCTAAACGTGTGAATCTGTTCTGTTTTGCAATTCAGTTCAAGTGTAGCGGTTTTTACATTCCCTCTCTAAGTGATATCTTATGATAAGTGTCTTTTTCTGTGTGACTTATTTCACTTAGAATCGTCGTACCTAAATCCACTCATCGTGCTGCTACTAGCCTTATGACGTTGATTTCATGGCTGAGTGATATTCCATTGTACATGAGGACCACAACTTCTTTATCCATTTTTCTCTTTCCTAGGATATTTAAGGTGTAATGAAGTGGGGGTTCTTGTCAACAGAGCAGCCCTAAACTTTGGGGTGCCTGTGTCTTGCTGATTTTTAGTTTTCCCAATTTATACGCCCATGAGTGGAAGTGCCCTATGCTCTCCAAGCTGTGTTTTTCAGATGTTTCAGGACACACCGTACACTTCTCCAGAGTGGCTGTTGGCAATTTACATCCTGCCCATCAGCGTAGCAAGGCTCCCATTTCTCCATGGCCGGTCCTGCATTTCTGGTTTGGACACTTTTTTCCGCATGGCCCTTTTGCCCGCTGGGAAGCGAGACTTCTTTGGAGCCTTGATTTGCCTTTCCAGGTTGCTTGGTTGGCCAAAAAGGGCGTATGCGTTTTTTCCTGAATATATTCAGGAAAAAACGCATACGCCCTTTTTGGCCAAGGGCATCATTGTCCACGTTTTGCCGCTTTTCATGTGCTTTCAAGGTGATTCGAATCTACCTCCTGAAATCTGTTTCCTGCAATTCTGCCTTGCTTTCAAAGCCTCTTCGTTGCCTTCCCTTAATATATTTGTGGACGAGAGGTATCATTTAAAACTCTGCAGGTTTGTGAATTGCAGTGCCCCTGAGCTCCATTTTTCAACTCGCTTTTTTGGGAGCTGGCCGCAAAAGCACAGGATTGCTTCAGGCCCTCTTCTGGTTCTGAGGGGCAGGCTGAGCTTGTGCTTAATTCTTCTTCCTGATGGGAAAATAGAGTGACCTGTGCCTGTCCCAACACCTAGAGCTAGTCTCTCATTGGTTCCCCCTCTTCTTGTTCATCCTCAGGACAAATTGCAACCTGTACGGAACAGGAGGTTAAAGGTGCTGATTCTCCAAGGAGGGAGATGGCTAGTAAATCGGCTGGAATGGCGAACCCGAGCAAAGGAGATGAGAAATGAGGTGCGTTTTAGAAACCTTTCCCGATCACACGGTGTACCATCTTCTGGGTTTCTCATGCCTGTTTTCGATGTAGGAAGATGCCCTTGAACCTGGAGATTTGGGACCCATGGGATGGGTACCATGCAGTATTACTTGAAAGGGTCTGCGTTGGCTCACCCAACCTCACCGAACCACTCAGCCCCAAGAGTGTCCACCCTTATGTCTCAATCAGCTGTGGGTCTAGATATGGTCAATCCAGGTTGCATCACAGCCCCTGAACGAATTTTGTAAGAATTTCTCTCTCTTTCACTGTCTTTGTTTCACGGGTTTTGAAAAGTAATTTATTTTTATAATGGGGTTTAGCTGCTTTTCACGGCTGTGTTTATGCCGCTTTACACCCCCTTGACTCACTTACAGAGAGATATCAATACATAGGTTTGAAGATTCTTACTAGTCAGATATATTCTTGTGCGGTTAATAGGGGGTGTTGAGTCCAGTTCACTGAAAAAGGAATAGGCCTTGTCTCTTACATATTGGGTTTATGCAACGGTATCTGAGCTAATTTGAAACACTTGTTTTATGCATCACCCCACCTCACCTTTCCCGTGCAGCAGCCATAGTGTGTTTTCTAAACGTGTGACTCTGTTCTGTTTTGCAATTCAGTTCAAGTGTAGCGGTTTTTACATTCCCTCTCTAAGTGATATCTTAGGATAAGTGTCTTTTTCTGTGTGACTTATTTCACTTAGAATCGTCGTACCTAAATCCACTCATCGTGCTGCTACTAGCCTTATGACGTTGATTTCATGGCTGAGTGATATTCCATTGTACATGAGGACCACAACTTCTTTATCCATTTTTCTCTTTCCTAGGATATTTAAGGTGTAATGAAGTGGGGGTTCTTGTCAACAGAGCAGCCCTAAACTTTGGGGTGCCTGTGTCTTGCTGATTTTTAGTTTTTCCAATTTATACGCCCATGAGTGGAAGTGCCCTATGCTCTCCAAGCTGTGTTTTTCAGATGTTTCAGGACACACCGTACACTTCTCCAGAGTGGCTGTTGGCAATTTACATCCCGCCCATCAGCGTAGCAAGGCTCCCATTTCTCCATGGCCGGTCCTGCATTTCTGGTTTGGACACTTTTTTCCGCATGGCCCTTTTGCCCGCTGGGAAGCGAGACTTCTTTGGAGCCCTGATTTGCCTTTCCAGGTTGCTTGGTTGGCCAAAAAGGGCATATGCGTTTTTTCCTGAATATATTCAGGAAAAAACGCATACGTCCTTTTTGGCCAAGGGCATCATTGTCCACGTTTTGCCGCTTTTCAGGTGCTTTCAAGGCGATTCGAATCTACCTCCTGAAATCTGTTTCCTGCAATTCTGCCTTGCTTTCAAAGCCTCTTCGTTGCCTTCCCTTAATATATTTGTGGACGAGAGGTATCATTTAAAACTCTGCAGGTTTGTGAATTGCAGTGCCCCTGAGCTCCATTTTTCAACTCGCTTTTTTGGGAGCTGGCCGCAAAAGCGCAGGATTGCTTCAGGCCCTCTTCTGGTTCTGAGGGGCAGGCTGAGCTTGTGCTTAATTCTTCTTCCTGATGGGAAAATAGAGTGACCTGTGCCTGTCCCAACACCTAGAGCTAGTGTCTCATTGGTTCCCCCTCTTCTTGTTCATCCTCAGGACAAATTGCAACCTGTACGGAACAGGAGGATAAAGGTGCTGATTCTCCAAGGAGGGAGATGGCTAGTAAATCGGCTGGAATGGCGAACCCGAGCAAAGGAGATGAGAAATGAGGTGCGTTTTAGAAACTTTTCCCGATCACACGGTGTACCATCTTCTGGGTTTCTCATGCCTGTTTTCGATGTAGGAAGATGCCCTTGAACCTGGAGATTTGGGACCCATGGGATGGGTACCATGCAGTATTACTTGAAAGGGTCTGCGTTGGCTCACCCAACCTCACCGAACCTCTCAGCCCCAAGAGTGTCCACCCTTATGTCTCAATCTGCTGTGGGTCTAGATATGGTCAATCCAGTTTGCATCACAGCCCCTGAACGAATTTTGTAAGAATTTCTCTCTCTTTCACTGTCTTTGTTTCACGGGTTTTGAAAAGTAATTTATTTTTATAATGGGGTTTAGCTGCTTTTCACGGCTGTGTTTATGCCGCTTTACACGCCCTTGACTCACTTACAGAGAGATATCAATACATAGGTTTGAAGATTCTTACTAGTCAGATATATTCTTGTGCGGTGAATAGGGGGTGTTGAGTCCTGGTCACTGAAAAAGGAATAGGTCTTGTCTCTTACATATTGGGTTTATGGAACGGTATCTGAGCTAATTTGAAACCCTTGTTTTATGCATCACCCCACCTCACCTTTCCCGTTCAGCAGCCATAGTGTGTTTTCTAAACGTGTGACTCTGTTCTGTTTTGCAATTCAGTTCAAGTGTAGCGGTTTTTACATTCCCTCTCTAAGTGATATCTTATGATAAGTGTCTTTTTCTGTGTGACTTATTTCACTTAGAATCGTCGTACCTAAATCCACTCATCGTGCTGCTACTAGCCTTATGACGTTGATTTCATGGCTGAGTGATATTCCATTGTACATGAGGACCACAACTTCTTTATCCATTTTTCTCCTTCCTAGGATATTTAAGGTGTAATGAAGTGGGGGTTCTTGTCAACAGAGCAGCCCTAAACTTTGGGGTGCCTGTGTCTTGCTGATTTTTAGTTTTCCCAATTTATACGCCCATGAGTGGAAGTGCCCTATGCTCTCCAAGCTGTGTTTTTCAGATGTTTCAGGACACACCGTACACTTCTCCAGAGTGGCTGTTGGCAATTTACATCCCGCCCATCAGCGTAGCAAGGCTCCCATTTCTCCATGGCCGGTCCTGCATTTCTGGTTTGGACACTTTTTTCCGCATGGCCCTTTTGCCCGCTGGGAAGCGAGACTTCTTTGGAGCCCTGATTTGCCTTTCCAGGTTGCTTGGTTGGCCAAAAAGGGCGTATGCGTTTTTTCCTGAATATATTCAGGAAAAAACGCATACGCCCTTTTTGGCCAAGGGCATCATTGTCCACGTTTTGCCGCTTTTCATGTGCTTTCAAGGCGATTCGAATGTACCTCCTGAAATCTGTTTCCTGCAATTCTGCCTTGCTTTCAAAGCCTCTTCGTTGCCTTCCCTTAATATATTTGTGGACGAGAGGTATCATTTAAAACTCTGCAGGTTTGTGAATTGCAGTGCCCCTGAGCTCCATTTTTCAACTTGCTTTTTTGGGAGCTGGCCGCAAAAGCGCAGGATTGCTTCAGGCCCTCTTCTGGTTCTGAGGGGCAGGCCGGGCTTGTGCTTAATTCTTCTTCCTGATGGGAAAATAGAGTGACCTGTGCGTGTCCCAACACCTAGAGCTAGTGTCTCATTGGTTCCCCCTCTTCTTGTTCATCCGCAGGACAAATTGCAACCTGTACGGAACAGGAGGATAAAGGTGCTGATTCTCCAAGGAGGGAGATGGCTAGTAAATCGGCTGGAATGGCGAACCCGAGCAAAGGAGATGAGAAATGAGGTGCGTTTTAGAAACTTTTCCCGATCACACGGTGTACCATCTTCTGGGTTTCTCATGCCTGTTTTCGATGTAGGAAGATGCCCTTGAACCTGGAGATTTGGGACCCATGGGATGGGTACCATGCAGTATTACTTGAAAGGGTCTGCGTTGGCTCACCCAACCTCACCGAACCTCTCAGCCCCAAGAGTGTCCACCCTTATGTCTCAACCAGCTGTGGGTCTCGATATGGTCAATCCAGTTTGCATCACAGCTCGTGAACGAATTTTGTAAGAATTTCTCTCTCTTTCACTGTCTTTGTTTCACGGGTTTTGAAAAGTAATTTATTTTTATAATGGGGTTTAGCTGCTTTTCACGGCTGTGTTTATGCCGCTTTACACCCCCTTGACTCACTTACAGAGAGATATCAATACATAGGTTTGAAGATTCTTACTAGTCAGATATATTCTTGTGCGGTGAATAGGGGGTGTTGAGTCCTGGTCACTGAAAAAGGAATAGGTCTTGTCTCTTACATATTGGGTTTATGGAACGGTATCTGAGCTAATTTGAAACCCTTGTTTTATGCATCACCCCACCTCACCTTTCCCGTTCAGCAGCCATAGTGTGTTTTCTAAACGTGTGACTCTGTTCTGTTTTGCAATTCAGTTCAAGTGTAGCGGTTTTTACATTCCCTCTCTAAGTGATATCTTATGATAAGTGTCTTTTTCTGTGTGACTTATTTCACTTAGAATCGTCGTACCTAAATCCACTCATCGTGCTGCTACTAGCCTTATGACGTTGATTTCATGGCTGAGTGATATTCCATTGTACATGAGGACCACAACTTCTTTATCCATTTTTCTCCTTCCTAGGATATTTAAGGTGTAATGAAGTGGGGGTTCTTGTCAACAGAGCAGCCCTAAACTTTGGGGTGCCTGTGTCTTGCTGATATTTAGGTTTCCCAATTTATACGCCCATGAGTGGAAGTGCCCTACGCTCTCCAAGCTGTGTTTTTCAGATGTTTCAGGACACACCGTACACTTCTCCAGAGTGGCTGTTGGCAATTTACATCCCGCCCATCAGCGTAGCAAGGCTCCCATTTCTCCATGGCCGGTCCTGCATTTCTGGTTTGGACACTTTTTTCCGCATGGCCCTTTTGCCCGCTGGGAAGCGAGACTTCTTTGGAGCGCTGATTTGCCTTTCCAGGTTGCTTGGTTGGCCAAAAAGGGCGTATGCGTTTTTTCCTGAATATATTCAGGAAAAAACGCATACGCCCTTTTTGGCCAAGGGCATCATTGTCCACGTTTTGCCGCTTTTCATGTGCTTTCAAGGCGATTCGAATCTACCTCCTGAAATCTGTTTCCTGCAATTCTGCCTTGCTTTCAAAGCCTCTTCGTTGCCTTCCCTTAATATATTTGTGGACGAGAGGTATCATTTAAAACTCTGCAGGTTTGTGAATTGCAGTGACCCTGAGCTCCATTTTTCAACTCGCTTTTTTGGGAGCTGGCCGCAAAAGCGCAGGATTGCTTCAGGCCCTCTTCTGGTTCTGAGGGGCAGGCTGAGCTTGTGCTTAATTCTTCTTCCTGATGGGAAAATAGAGTGACCTGTGCCTGTCCCAACACCTAGAGCTAGTCTCTCATTGGTTCCCCCTCTTCTTGTTCATCCTCAGGACAAATTGCAACCTGTACGGAACAGGAGGTTAAAGGTGCTGATTCTCCAAGGAGGGAGATGGCTAGTAAATCGGCTGGAATGGCGAACCCGAGCAAAGGAGATGAGAAATGAGGTGCGTTTTAGAAACATTTCCCGATCACACGGTGTACCATCTTCTGGGTTTCTCATGCCTGTTTTCGATGTAGGAAGATGCCCTTGAACCTGGAGATTTGGGACCCATGGGATGGGTACCATGCAGTATTACTTGAAAGGGTCTGCGTTGGCTCACCCAACCTCACCGAACCTCTCAGCCCCAAGAGTGTCCACCCTTATGTCTCAATCAGCTGTGGGTCTAGATATGGTCAATCCAGTTTGCATCACAGCCCCTGAACGAATTTTGTAAGAATTTCTCTCTCTTTCACTGTCTTTGTTTCACGGGTTTTGAAAAGTAATTTATTTTTATAATGGGGTTTAGCTGCTTTTCACGGCTGTGTTTATGCCGCTTTACACGCCCTTGACTCACTTACAGAGAGATATCAATACATAGGTTTGAAGATTCTTACTAGTCAGATATATTCTTGTGCGGTGAATAGGGGGTGTTGAGTCCTGGTCACTGAAAAAGGAATAGGTCTTGTCTCTTACATATTGGGTTTATGGAACGGTATCTGAGCTAATTTGAAACCCTTGTTTTATGCATCACCCCACCTCACCTTTCCCGTTCAGCAGCCATAGTGTGTTTTCTAAACGTGTGACTCTGTTCTGTTTTGCAATTCAGTTCAAGTGTAGCGGTTTTTACATTCCCTCTCTAAGTGATATCTTATGATAAGTGTCTTTTTCTGTGTGACTTATTTCACTTAGAATCGTCGTACCTAAATCCACTCATCGTGCTGCTACTAGCCTTATGACGTTGATTTCATGGCTGAGTGATATTCCATTGTACATGAGGACCACAACTTCTTTATCCATTTTTCTCCTTCCTAGGATATTTAAGGTGTAATGAAGTGGGGGTTCTTGTCAACAGAGCAGCCCTAAACTTTGGGGTGCCTGTGTCTTGCTGATTTTTAGGTTTCCCAATTTATACGCCCATGAGTGGAAGTGCCCTATGCTCTCCAAGCTGTGTTTTTCAGATGTTTCAGGACACACCGTACACTTCTCCAGAGTGGCTGTTGGCAATTTACATCCCGCCCATCAGCGTAGCAAGGCTCCCATTTCTCCATGGCCGGTCCTGCATTTCTGCTTTGGACACTTTTTTCCGCATGGCCCTTTTGCCCGCTGGGAAGCGAGACTTCTTTGGAGCGCTGATTTGCCTTTCCAGGTTGCTTGGTTGGCCAAAAAGGGCGTATGCGTTTTTTCCTGAATATATTCAGGAAAAAACGCATACGCCCTTTTTGGCCAAGGGCATCATTGTCCACGTTTTGCCGCTTTTCATGTGCTTTCAAGGCGATTCGAATCTACCTCCTGAAATCTGTTTCCTGCAATTCTGCCTTGCTTTCAAAGCCTCTTCGTTGCCTTCCCTTAATATATTTGTGGACGAGAGGTATCATTTAAAACTCTGCAGGTTTGTGAATTGCAGTGCCCCTGAGCTCCATTTTTCAACTCGCTTTTTTGGGAGCTGGCCGCAAAAGCGCAGGATTGCTTCAGGCCCTCTTCTGGTTCTGGGGGGCAGGCTGAGCTTCTGCTTAATTCTTCTTCCTGATGGGAAAATAGAGTGGCCTGTGCCTGTCCCAACACCTAGAGCTAGTCTCTCATTGGTTCCCCCTCTTCTTGTTCATCCTCAGGACAAATTGCAAACTGTACGGAACAGGAGGTTAAAGGTGCTGATTCTCCAAGGAGGGAGATGGCTAGTAAATCGGCTGGAATGGCGAACCCGAGCAAAGGAGATGAGAAATGAGGTGCGTTTTAGAAACCTTTCCCGATCACACGGTGTACCATCTTCTGGGTTTCTCATGCCTGTTTTCGATGTAGGAAGATGCCCTTGAACCTGGAGATTTGGGACCCATGGGATGGGTACCATGCAGTATTACTTGAAAGGGTCTGCGTTGGCTCACCCAACCTCACCGAACCTCTCAGCCCCAAGAGTGTCCACCCTTATGTCTCAATCAGCTGTGGGTCTAGATATGGTCAATCCAGGTTGCATCACAGCCCCTGAACGAATTTTGTAAGAATTTCTCTCTCTTTCACTGTCTTTGTTTCACGGGTTTTGAAAAGTAATTTATTTTTATAATGGGGTTTAGCTGCTTTTCACGGCTGTGTTTATGTCGCTTTACACGCCCTTGACTAACTTACAGAGAGATATCAATACATAGGTTTGAAGATTCTTACTAGTCAGATATATTCTTGTGCGGTGAATAGGGGGTGTTGAGTCCAGGTCACTGAAAAAGGAATAGGTCTTGTCTCTTATATATTGGTTTATGGAACGGTATCTGAGCTAATTTGAAACCCTTGTTTTATGCATCACCCCACCTCACCTTTCCCGTTCAGCAGCCATAGTGTGTTTTCTAGACGTGTGACTCTGTTCTGTTTTGTAATTCAGTTCAAGTGTAGCGGTTTTTACATTCCCTCTCTAAGTGATATCTTATGATAAGTGTCTTTTTCTGTGTGACTTATTTCACTTAGAATCGTCGTACCTAAATCCTCTCATCGTGCTGCTACTAGCCTTATGACGTTGATTTCATGGCTGAGTGATATTCCATTGTACATGAGGACCACAACTTCTTTATCCATTTTTCTCTTTCCTAGGATATTTAAGGTGTAATGAAGTGGGGGTTCTTGTCAACAGAGCAGCACTAAATTTTGGGGTGCCTGTGTCTTGCTGATTTTTAGTTTTCCCAATTTATACGCCCATGAGTGGAAGTGCCCTATGCTCTCCAAGCTGTGTTTTTTAGATGTTTCAGGACACACCGTACACTTCTCCAGAGTGGCTGTTGGCAATTTACATCCCACCCATCAGCGTATCAAGGTTCCCATTTCTCCAGGTACGGTCCTGCATTTCTGGTTTGGACACTTTTTTCCGCATGGCCCTTTTGCACGCTGGGAAGCCAGACTTCTTTGGAGCGCTGATTTGCCTTTCCAGGTTGCTTGGTTGGCCAAAAAGGGCGTATGCGTTTTTTCCTGAATATATTCAGGAAAAAACGCATACGCCCTATTTGGCCAAGGGCATCATTGTCCATGTTTTGCCGCTTTTCATGTGCTTTCAAGGCGATTCGAATCTACCTCCTGAAATCTGTTTCCTGCATTTCTGCCTTGCTTTCAAAGCCTCTTCGTTGCCTTCTCTTAATATATTTGTGGACGAGAGTTATCATTTAAAACTCTGCAGGTTTGTAAATTGCAGTGCCCCTGAGCTCCATTTTTCAACTCGCTTTTTTGGGAGCTAGCCACAAAGTGCAGGATTGCTTCAGGACCTCTTTTGGTTCTGGGGTCTGTCTGAGCTTGTGGTTAATTCTTCTTCCTGATGGGAAAATAGAGTGACCTGTGCCTGTCCCAACACCTAGAGCTAGTCTCTCATTGGTTCCCCCTCTTCCCGTTCATCCTCAGGACAAATTGCAACCTGTACGGAAGAGGAGGTTAAAGGTGCTGAATCTACAAGGAGGGAGATGGCTAGTAAAACGGTTGGAATGGCGAACCCGAACACGAGGTGATGAGAAATGAGGTGCGTTTTAGAAACCTTTCCCAATCACACGGTGTACCATCTTCTGTGTTTCTCATGCACGTTTTCGATGTAGGAAGATGCCCTTGAACCTGGAGATTTGGGACCCATGGGATGGGTACCATGCAGTATTACTTTAAAGGGTCTGTGTTGGCTCACCCAACCTCACCAAACCTCTCAGCCCCAAGAGTGTCCACCCTTATGTCTCAATTAGCTGTGGGTCTAGATATGGTCAATCCAGGTTGCATCACAGACCCTGAACAATATTGTAAGAATTTCTCTTTCTTTCATTTTCTTTGTTTCACGGGTTTTGAAAAGTAATTTATTCTTATAATGGGGTTTAGCTGCTTTTCACGGCTGTGTTTATGCCGCTTTACACCCCCTTGACTCACTTACAGAGATATATCAATACATAGGTTTGAAGATTCTTACTAGTCAGATATATTCTTGTGCGGTGAATAGGGGTTGTTGAGTCCAGTTCACTGAGCAAGGAATAGCTCTTGTCTATTACATATTGGGTCTTTGGAATGGTATCGGAGCTAATTTGAAACCCTTGTTTGATGCATCACCCCACCTCACCTTTCCCGTTCAGCAGCCATAGTGTGTTTTCTGAACGTGTGACTCTCTTCTCTTTTGTAATTCAGTTCAAGTGTAGCGGTTTTTACATTCCCTCTATAAGTGATATCTTATGATAAGTGTCTTTTTCTGTGTGATTTATTTCACTTAGAATCGTCATACCTAAATCCACTCATCGTGCTGCTACTAGCCTTATGACGTTGATTTCATGGCTGAGTGATATTCCATTGTACATGAGGACCACAACTTCTTTATGCATTTTTCTCTTTCCTAGGATATATAAGGTGTAATGTAGTGGGGATTCTTGTCAACAGAGCAGCCCTAAACTTTGGGGTGCCTGTGTCTTGCTGATTTTTAGTTTTCCCAATTTATACGCCCATGAGTGGAAGTGCCCTATGCTCTCCAAGCTGTGTTTTTTAGATGTTTCAGGACACACCGTACACTTCTCCAGAGTGGCTGTTGGCAATTTACATCCCGCCCATCCGCATAGCAATGCTCCCATTTCTCCATGGCCGGTCTTGCATTTCTGGTTTGGACACTTTTTTCCGCATGGCCCTTTTGCCCGCTGGGAAGCGAGACTTCTTTGGAGCGCTGATTTGCCTTTCCAGGTTGCTTGGTTGGCCAAAAAGGGCGTATGCGTTTTTTCCTGAATATATTCAGGAAAAAACGCATACGCCCTTTTTGGCCAAGGGCATCATTGTCCACGTTTTGCCTCTTTTCATGTGCTCAAGGCGATTCGAATCTACCTCCTGAAATCTGTTTCCTGCAATTCTGCCTTGCTTTCAAATCCTCTTCGTTGCCTTCCCTCAATATATTTGTGGACGAGAGTTATCATTTATAAATCTGCAGGTTTGTGAATTGCAGTGCCCCTGAGCTCCATTTTTCAAGTCGCTTTTTTGGGAGCTGGCCACAAAAGCGCAGGATTGCTTCAGGCCCTATTCTGGTTCCGGTCGGCAGGCTAAGCCTGTGGTTAATTCTTCTTCCTGATGGGAAAATAGAGTGACCTGTGCCTGTCCCAACACCTAGAGCTAGTCTCTCATTGGTTCCCCCTCTTCCCGTTCATCCTCAGGACAAATTGCAACCTGTACGGAACAGGAGGTTAAAGGTGCTCATTCTCCAAGGAGGGAGATGGCTAGTAAAGCGGCTGAAATGGTGAACCTGATCACAAGTAGATGAGAAATGAGGTGCGTTTTAGAAACCTTTCCCCATTACACGGTGTACCATCTTCTGGGTTTCTCATGCAAGTTTTCGACGTAGGAAGATGCCCTAAAACCTGGAGATTTGGCGCCCATGGGATGGGTACCATGCAGTATTACTGTAAAGGGACTGCGTTGGCTCTCCCAACCTCACCAAACCTCTCAACCCCAAGAGTGTCCACCCTTATGTCTCAATCAGCTGTGGGTCTAGATATGGTCAATCCAGGTTGCATCACAGCCCCTGCATGAATTTTGTAAGAATTTCTCTCTCTTTCACTGTCTTTGTTTCATGGGTTTTGAAAAGTAATTTATTTTTATAATGGGGTTTAGCTGCTTTTCACGGCTGTGTTTATGCCGCTTTACACCCCCTTGACTCACTTACAGAGAGATATCAATACATAGGTTTGAAGATTCTTACTAGTCAGATATATTCTTGTGTGGTGAATAGGGGGTGTTGAGTCCAGTTCACTGAGCAAGGAGTAGGTCTTGTCTCTTACATATTGGGTTTATGGAACGGTATCTGAGCTAATTCGAAACCCTTGTTTTATGCATCACCCCACCTTACCTTTCCCGTTCAGCAGCCATAGTGTGTTTTCTAAACGTGTGACTCTGTTCTGTTTTGCAATTCAGTTCAAGTGTAGCGGTTTTTACATTCCCTCTATAAGTGATATATTATGATAAGGGTATTTTTCTGTGTGACTTATTTCACTTAGAGTCGGCGTACCTAAATCCACTCATCGTGCTGCTACTAGCCTTATGACGTTGATTTCATGGCTGAGTGATATTCCATTGTACATGAGGACCACAACTTCTTTATCCATTTTTCTCTTTCCTAGGATATTTAAGGTGTAATGAAGTGGGGGTTCTTGTCAACAGAGCAGCCCTAAACTTTGGGGTGCCTGTGTCTTGCTGATTTTTAGTTTTCCCAATTTATACGCCCATGAGTGGAAGTGCCCTATGCTCTCCAAGCTGTGTTTTTTGGATGTTTCAGGACACACCGTACACTTCTCCAGAGTGGCTGTTGGCAATTTACATCCCACCCATCAGCGTAGCAAGGCTCCCATTACTCCATGGCCGGTCCTGCATTTCTGGTTTGGACGCTTTTTTCCGCATGGCCCTTTTGCCCGCTGGGAAGCGAGACTTCTTTGGAGCGCTGATTTGCCTTTCCAGGTTGCTTGGTTGGCCAAAAAGGGCGTATGCGTTTTTTCCTGAATATATTCAGGAAAAAACGCATACGCCCTTTTTGGCCAAGGGCATCATTGTCCACGTTTTGCCGCTTTTCATGTGCTTTCAAGGCGATTCGAATCTACCTCCTGAAATCTGTTTCCTGCAATTCTGCCTTGCTTTCAAATCCTCTTCGTTGCCTTCCCTCAATATATTTGTGGACGAGAGTTATCATTTATAACTCTGCAGGTTTGTGAATTGCAGTGCCCTTGAGCTCCATTTTTCAACTCGCTTTTTTGGGAGCTGGCCGCAAAAGCGCAGGATTGCTTCAGGCCCTATTCTGGTTCCGGTCGGCAGGCTAAGCCTGTGGTTAATTCTTCTTCCTGATTGGAAAATAGAGTGACCTGTGCCTGTCCCAACACCTAGAGCTAGTCTCTCATTGGTTCCCCCTCTTCCCGGTCATCCTTAGGACAAATTGCAACCTGTACGGAACAGGAGGTTAAAGGTGCTCATTCTCCAAGGAGGGAGATGGCTAGTAAAGCGGCTGGAATGGTGAACCTGAACACAAGTAGATGAGAAATGAGGTACGTTTTAGAAACCTTTCCCCATTACACGGTGTACCATCTTCTGGGTTTCTCATGCAAGTTTTCGACGTAGGAAGATGCCCTAGAATCTGGAGATTTGGGGCCCATGGGATGGGTACCATGCAGTATTACTGTAAAGGGTCTGTGTTGGCTCACGCAACCTCACCAAACCTCTCAGCCCCAAGAGTGTCCACCCTTAAGTCTCAATCAGCTGTGGGTCTAGATATGGTCAATCCAGGTTGCATCACAGTCCCTGAACTAATTTTGTAAGAATTTCTCTCTCTTTCACTGTCTTTGTTTCACTGGTTTTTAAAAGTAATTTATTTTTATAATGGTGTTTAGCTGCTTTTCACGGCTGTGTTTATGCCGCTTTACACCCCCTTGACTCACTTACAGAGAGATATCAATACATAGGTTTGAACATTATTACTAGTCAGATATATTCTTGTGCGGTGAATAGGGGGTGTTGAGTCCAGTTCACTGAAAAAGGAATAGGTCTTGTCTCTTACATATTGGGTTTATGGAACGGTATCTGAGCTAATTTGAAACCCTTGTTTTATGCATCACCCCACCTCACCTTTCCCGTTCAGCAGCCATAGTGTGTTTTCTAAACGTGTGACTCTGTTCTGTTTTGCAATTCAGTTCAAGCGTAGCGGTTTTTACATTCCCTCTCTAAGTGATATCTAATGATAAGTGCCTTTTTCTGTGTGACTTATTTCACTTAGAATCGTCGTACCTAAATCCACTCATCGTGCTGCTCCTCGCCTTATGACGTTGATTTCATGGCTGAGTGATATTCCATTGTACTTGAGGACCACAACATCTTTATCAATTTTTCTCTTTCCTAGGATATTGATGGTGTAATGAAGTGGGGATTCTTGTCAGCAGAGCAGCCCTAAACTTTGGGGTGCCTGTGTCTTGCTGATTTTTAATTTTCCCAATTTATACGCCCATCATTGGAAGTGAACTATGCTCTCCAAGCTGTGTTTTTTAGATGTTTCAGGACACACCGTACACTTCTCCAGAGTGGCTGTTGGCAATTTATATCCCGCCCATCAGCGTAGCAAGGCTCCCATTTCTCCATGGCCGGTCCTGCATTTCTGGTTTTGACACTTTTTTCCACATGGCCCTTTTGCCCGCTCGGAAGCGAGACTTCTTTGGAGCGCTGATTTGCCTTTCCAGGTTGCTTGGTTGGCCAAAAAGGGCGTATGCGTTTTTTCCTGAATATATTCAGGAAAAAACGCATACACCCTATTTGGCTAAGGACATCATTGTCCACGTTTTGCCGCTTTTCATGTGCTTTCAAGGCGATTCGAATCTACCTCCTGAAATCTGTTTCCTGCAATTCTGCCTTGCTTTCAAATCCTCTTCGTTGCCTTCCCTCAATATATTTGTGGACGACTGTTAACATTTATAACTCTGCAGGTTTGTGAATTGCAGTGCCCCTGAGCTCCATTTTTCAACTCGCTTTTTTGGGAGCTAGCTGCAAAGTGCAGGATTGCTTCAGGACCTCTTTTGGTTCTGGGGTCTGGCTGAGCTTGTGCTTAATTCTTCTTCCTGATGGGAAAATAGAGTGACCTGTGCCTGTCCCAACACCTAGAGCTAGTCTCTCATTGGCTCCCCCTCTTCCCGTTCATCCTCAGGACAAATTGCAACCTGTACGGAAGAGGAGGTTAAAGGTGCTGAATCTCCAAGGAGGGAGATGGCTAGTAAAACGGTTGGAATGGCGAACCCGAACACAAGGAGATGAGAAATGAGGTGCGTTTTAGAAACCTTTCCCCATCACACGGTGTACCATCTTCTGCGTTTCTCATGCACGTTTTCGATGTAGGAAGATGCCCTTGAACCTGGAGATTTGGGACCCATGGGATGGGTACCATGCAGTATTACTTTAAAGGGTCTGCGTTGGCTCACCCAACCTCACCAAAACTCTCAGACCCAAGAGTGTCCACCCTTATGTCTCAATTAGCTGTGGGTCTAGATATGGTCAATCCAGGTTGCATCACAGACCCTGAACAATATTGTAAGAATTTCTCTCGCTTTCATTGTCTTTCTTTCACGGGTTTTGAAAAGTAATTTATTTTTATAATGGGGTTTAGCTGCTTTTCACGGCTGTGTTTATGCCGCTTTACACCCCCTTGACTCACTTACAGAGAGATATCAATACATAGGTTTGAAGATTCTTACTAGTCAGATATATTCTTGTGCGGTGAATAGGGGGTGTTGAGTCCAGTTCACTGAAAAAGGAATAGGTCTTGTCTCTTACCTATTGGGTTTATGGAACGGTATCTGAGCTAATTCGAAACCCTTGTTTTATGCATCACCCCACCTTACCTTTCCCGTTCAGCAGCCATAGTGTGTTTTCTAAACGTGTGACTCTGTTCTGTTTTGTAATTCAGTTCAAGTGTAGCGGTTTTTACATTCCCTCTATAAGTGCTATCTTATGATAAGTGTCTTTTTCTGTGTGACTTATTTCACTTAGCATCGTCGTACCTAAATCCACTCATCGTGCTGCTGCTAGCCTTATGAGCTTGATTTCATGGCTGTGTGATATTCCATTGTACATGAGGACCACAACTTCTTTATCCATTTTTCTCTTTCCTAGGATATTTAGGGTGTAATGAAGTGTGGGTTCTTGTCAACAGAGCAGCTCTATACTTTGGAGTGCCTGTGTCTTGCTGATTTTTAGTTTTCCCAATTTATACACCCATCAGTTGAAGTGATCTATGCTCTCCAAGCTGTGTTTTTTAGATGTTTCAGGACACACTGTACGCTTCTGCAGAGTAGCTATTTGCAATTTACATCCCGCCCATCAGCATAGCAAGGCTCCCATTTCCCCATGGCCGGTCGTGCATTTGTCCTTTTGACACTTTTTTCCACATGGCCCTTTTGCCCGCTCGGAAGCGAGACTCCTTTGGACCGCTGATTTACCTTTCCAGGTTGCTTGGTTGGCCAAAAAGTGCGTATGCGTTTTTTCCTGAATATATTCAGGAAAAAACGCATACACTCTTTTTGGCCAAGGGCATCATTGTCCACGTTTTGCCGATTTTCATGTGCTTTCAAGGCGATTCGAATCTACCTCCTGAAATCTGTTTCCTGCAATTCTGCCTTGCTTTCAAATCCTCTTCGTTGCCTTCCCTCAATATGTTTGTGGACGAGAGTTAACATTTATAACTCTGCAGGTTTGTGAATTGCAGTGCACCTGAGGTCCATTTTTCAAGTCACTTTTTTGGGAGCTGGCCGCAAAAGCGCAGGATTGCTTCAGGCCCTATTCTGGTTCCGGTTGGCAGGCTTAGCCTGTGGTTAATTTTTCTTCCTGATGGGAAAATAGAGTGACCTGTGCCTCTCCCAACCCCTAGAGCTAGTCTCTCATTGGTTCCCCCTCTTGCCGTTCATCCTCAGGACAAATTTCAACCTGGATGGAACAGGAGGTTAAAGGTGCTGATTCTCCAAGGAGGGAGATGGCTAGCAAAGCGGCTGGAATGGCGAACCCGAGCACAAGGAGATGAGAAATGACGTGCGTTTTAGAAACCTTTCCCGATTACACGGTCTACCATCTTCTGGGTCTCTCATGCATGTTTTCGACGTAGGAAGATGCCCTTGAACCTGGAGATTTGGGACCCATGGGATGGGTACCATGCAGTATTACTTTAAAGGGTGTGCGTTGGCTCACGCAACCTCACCAAACCTCTCAGCCCCAAGAGTGTCCACCCTTATGTCTCAATCAGCTGTGGGTCTAGATATGGTCAATCCAGGTTGCATCACATCCCCTGAACGAATTTTGTAAGAATTTCTATCTCTTTCACTGTCTTGGTTTCATGGGTTTTGAAAAGTATTTTATTTTTATAATGGGGTTTAGCTGCTTTTCACGGCTGTGTTTATGCCGCTTTACACCCCCTTGACTCATTTACAGAGAGATATCAATACATAGGTTTGAAGATTCTTACTAGGCAGATATATACTTGTGTGGTAAATAGGGGTGTTGAGTCCAGTTCACTGAGCAAGGAGTAGGTCTTGTTTATTACATATTGGGTTAATGGAACGGTATCAGACCTAATTTGAAACCCTTGTTTTATGCATCACCCCACCTCTCCTTTCCCGATCAGCAGCCATAGTGTGTTTTCTAAACGTGTGACTCTGTTCTGTTTTGTAATTCAGTTCAAGTGTAGCGGTTTTTACATTCCCTCTATAAGTGATATCTTATGATAAGTGTCTTTTTCTGTGTGACTTATTTCACTTAGCATCGTCGTATCTAAATCCACTCGTCGTGCTGCTACTAGCCTTATGACGTTGATTTCATGGCTGTGTGATATTGCATTGTACATGAGGACCACAACTTCTTTATCCATTTTTCTCTTTCCTAGGATATTTAGGGTGTAATGAAGAGTGGGTTCTTGTCAACAGAGCAGCTCTATACTTTGGAGTGCCTGTGTCTTGCTGATTTTTATTTTTCCCAATTTATACGCCCTTGAGTGGAAGTGCCCTATGCTCTCCAAGCTGTGTTTTTTAGATGTTTCAGGATACACCGTACACTTCTCCAGAGTGGCTGTTGGCAATTTACATCCCGTCCATCAGCGTAGCAAGGCTGCCATTACTCCATGGCCGGTCCTGCATTTCTGGTTCTGACACTTTTTTGCAACATGGCCCTTTTCCCCGCTGGGAAGCGAGACTTCTTTGTAGCGCTGATTTGCCTTTCCAGGTTGCTTGGTTGGCCAAAAAGGGCGTATGCGTTTTTTCCTGAATATATTCAGGAAAAAACGCATACGCCCTTTTTGGCCAAGGGCCTCCTTGTCCACGTTTTGCCGCTTTTCATGTGCTTTCAAGGCGATTCGAATCTACCTCCTGAAATCTGTTTCCTGCAATTCTGCCTTGCTTTCAAAGCCTCTTCTTTGGCTTCCCTCAATATATTTGTGGACGAGAGTTATCATTTATAAATCTGGAGGTTTGTGAATTGCAGTGCCCCTGAGCTCCATTTTTCAACTCGCTTTTTGGGAGCGGGCCGCAAAAGTGCAGGATTGCTTCAGGCCCTCTTCTGGTTCTGGGGTCTGGCTGAGCTTGTGGTTAATTCCTCTTTCTGATGGGAAAATAGAGGGACCTGTGCCTGTCCCAACACCTAGAGCTAGTCTCTCATTGGTTCCCCCTCTTCCCGTTCATCCTCAGGACAAATTGCAACCTGTACGGAAGAGGAGGTTAAAGGTGCTGAATCTCCAAGGAGGGAGATGGCTAGTAAAACGGTTGGAATGGCGAACCCGAACACAAGGAGATGAGAAATGAGGTGCGTTTTAGAAACCTTTCCCGATCACACGGTGTACCATCTTCTGCGTTTCTCATGCACGTTTTTGATGTAGGAAGATGCCCTTGAACCTGGAGATTTGGGACCCATGGGATGGGTACCATGCAGTATTACTTTAAAGGGTCTGTGTTGGCTCACCCAACCTCACCAAACCTCTCAGCCCCAAGAGTGTCCACCCTTATGTCTCAATTAGCTGTGGGTCTAGATATGGTCAATCCAGGTTGCATCACAGACCCTGAACAATATTGTAAGAATTTCTCTCTCTTTCATTTTCTTTGTTTCACGGGTTTTGAATAGTAATTTATTCTTATAATGGGGTTTAGCTGCTTTTCACGGCTGTGTTTATGCCGCTTTACACCCCCTTGACTCACTTACAGAGAGATATCAATATATAGGTTTGAAGATTCTTACTAGTCAGATAAATTCTTGTGCGGTGAATGGGGGTTGTTGAGTCCAGTTCACTGAGCAAGGAGTAGGTCTTGTCTATTACATATTGGGTCTTTGGAACGGTATCGGAGCTAATTTGAAACCCTTGTTTGATGCATCACCCCACCTCACCTTTCCCGTTCAGCAGCCATAGTGTGTTTTCTGAACGTGTGACTCTCTTCTCTTTTGTAATTCAGTTCAAGTGTAGCGGTTTTTACATTCCCTCTATAAGTGATATCTTATGATAAGTGTCTTTTTCTGTGTGATTTATTTCACTTAGAATCGTCATACCTAAATCCACTCATCGTGCTGCTACTAGCCTTATGACGTTGATTTCATGGCTGAGTGATATTCCATTGTACATGAGGACCACAACTTCTTTATGCATTTTTCTCTTTCCTAGGATATATAAGGTGTAATGTAGTGGGGATTCTTGTCAACAGAGCAGCCCTAAACTTTGGGGTGCCTGTGTCTTGCTGATTTTTAGTTTTCCCAATTTATACGCCCATGAGTGGAAGTGCCCCATGCTCTCCAAGCTGTGTTTTTTAGATGTTTCAGGACACACCGTACACTTCTCCAGAGTGGCTGTTGGCAATTTACATCCCGCCCATCCGCATAGCAATGCTCCCATTTCTCCATGGCCGGTCCTGCATTTCTGGTTTGGACACTTTTTTCCGCATGGCCCTTTTGCCCGCTGGGAAGCGAGACTTCTTTGGAGCGCTGATTTGCCTTTCCAGGTTGCTTGGTTGGCCAAAAAGGGCGTATGCGTTTTTTCCTGAATATATTCAGGAAAAAACGCATAAGCCCTTTTTGGCCAAGGGCATCGTTGTCCACGTTTTGCCGCTTTTCATGTGCTTTCAAGGCGATTCGAATCTACCTCCTGAAATCTGTTTCCTGCAATTCTGCCTTGCTTTCAAATCCTCTTCGTTGCCTTCCCTCAATATATTTGTGGACGAGAGTTATCATTTATAAATCTGCAGGTTTGTGAATTGCAGTGCCCCTGAGCTCCATTTTTCAACTCGCTTTTTTGGGAGCTGGCCACAAAAGCGCAGGATTGCTTCAGGCCCTATTCTGGTTCCGGTCTGCAGGCTAAGCCTGTGGTTAATTCTTCTTCCTGATGGGAAAATAGAGTGACCTGTGCCTGTCCCAACACCTAGAGCTAGTCTCTCATTGGTTCCCCCTCTTCCCGGTCATCCTCAGGACAAATTGCAACCTGTACGGAACAGGAGGTTAAAGGTGCTCATTCTCCAAGGAGGGAGATGGCTAGTAAAGCGGCTGAAATTGTGAACCTGAACACAAGTAGATGAGAAATGAGGTGCGTTTTAGAAACCTTTCCCCATTACACGGTGTACCATCTTCTGGGTTTCTCATGCAAGTTTTCGACGTAGGAAGATGCCCTAAAACCTGGAGATTTGGGGCCCATGGGATGGGTACCATGCAGTATTACTGTAAAGGGACTGCGTTGGCTCTCCCAACCTCACCAAACCTCTCAACCCCAAGAGTGTCCACCCTTATGTCTCAATCAGCTGTGGGTCTAGATATGGTCAATCCAGGTTGCATCACAGCCCCTGCATGAATTTTGTAAGAATTTCTCTCTCTTTCACTGTCTTTGTTTCATGGGTTTTGAAAAGTAATTTATTTTTATAATGGGGTTTAGCTGCTTTTCACGGCTGTGTTTATGCCGCTTTACACCCCCTTGACTCACTTACAGAGAGATATCAATACATAGGTTTGAAGATTCTTACTAGTCAGATATATTCTTGTGTGGTGAATAGGGGGTGTTGAGTCCAGTTCACTGAGCAAGGAGTAGGTCTTGTCTATTACATATTGGGTTTATGGAACGGTATCTGAGCTAATTCGAAACCCTTGTTTTATGCATCACCCCACCTTACCTTTCCCGTTCAGCAGCCATAGTGTGTTTTCTAAAAGTGTGACTCTGTTCTGTTTTGTAATTCAGTTCAAGTGTAGCGGTTTTTACATTCCCTCTATAAGTGATATATTATGATAAGGGTATTTTTCTGTGTGACTTATTTCACTTAGAGTCGGCGTACCTAAATCCACTCATCGTGATGCTACCAGCCTTATGACGTTGATTTCATGGCTGAGTGATATTCCATTGTACATGAGGACCACAACTTCTTTATCCATTTTTCTCTTTCCTAGGATATTTAAGGTGTAATGAAGTGGGGGTTCTTGTCAACAGAGCAGCCCTAAACTTTGGGGTGCCTGTGTCTTGCTGATTTTTAGTTTTCCCAATTTATACGCCCATGAGTGGAAGTGCCCTATGCTCTCCAAGCTGTGTTTTTTAGATGTTTCAGGACACACCGTACACTTCTCCAGAGTGGCTGTTGGCAATTTACATCCCACCCATCAGCGTAGCAAGGCTCCCATTACTCCATGGCCAGTCCTGCATTTCTGGTTTTGACACTTTTTTGCAACATGGCCCTGTTGCCCGCTGGGAAGCGAGACTTCTTTGGAGCGCTGATTTGCCTTTCCAGGATGCTTGGTTGGCCAAAAAGGGCGTATGCGTTTTTTCCTGAATATACTCAGGAAAAAACGCATACGCCCTTTTTGGCCAAGGGCATCATTGTTCACGTTTTGCCGCTTTTCATGTGCTTTCAAGGCGATTCGAATCTACCTCCTGAAATCTGTTTCCTGCAATTCTGCCTTGCTTTCAAATCCTCTTCGTTGCCTTCCCTCAATATATTTGTGGACGAGAGTTATCATTTATAACTCTGCAGGTTTGTGAATTGCAGTGCCCTTGAGCTCCATTTTTCAAGTCGCTTTTTTGGGAGCTGGCCGCAAAAGCGCAGGATTGCTTCAGGCCCTATTCTGGTTCCGGTCGGCAGGCTAAGCCTGTGGTTAATTCTTCTTCCTGATTGGAAAATAGAGTGACCTGTGCCTGTTCCAACACCTAGAGCTAGTCTCTCATTGGTTCCCCCTCTTCCCGGTCATCCTTAGGACAAATTGCAACCTGTACGGAACAGGAGGTTAAAGGTGCTGATTCTCCAAGGAGGGAGATGGCTAGTAAAGCGGCTGGAATGGTGAACCTGAACACAAGTAGATGAGAAATGAGGTACGTTTTAGAAACCTTTCCCCATTACACGGTGTACCATCTTCTGGGTTTCTCATGCAAGTTTTCGACGTAGGAAGATGCCCTAGAATCTGGAGATTTGGGGCCCATGGGATGGGTACCATGCAGTATTACTGTAAAGGGTCTGTGTTGGCTCACGCAACCTCACCAAACCTCTCAGCCCCAAGAGTGTCCACCCTTAAGTCTCAATCAGCTGTGGGTCTAGATATGGTCAATCCAGGTTGCATCACAGCCCCTGAACGAATTTTGTAAGAATATCTATCTCTTTCACTGTCTTGGTTTCATGGGGTTTGAAAATTATTTTATTTTTATAATGGGGTTTAGCTGCTTTTCACGGCTGTGTTTATGCCGCTTTACACCCCCCCCCCTTGACTCACTTACAGAGAGTTATCAATACATAGGTTTGAAAATTCTTACTAGTCAGATATATACTTGTGTAGTAAATAGGGGTGTTGAGTCCAGTTCACTGAGCAAGGAGTAGGTTTGTCTATTACATATTGGGTTAATGGAACGGTATCAGAGCTAATTTGAAACCCTTGTTTTATGCATCACCCAACCTCTCCTTTCCCGTTCAGCAGCCATAGTGTGTTTTCTAAACGTGTGACTCTGTTCTGTTTTGTAATTCAGTTCAAGTGTAGCGGTTTTTACATTCCCTCTCTATGTGATATCTTATGATAAGTGCCTTTTTCTGTTTGACTTATTTCACTTAGAATCGTCGTACCTAAATCCACTCATCGTGCTGCTCCTCGCCTTATGACGTTGATTTCATGGCTGAGTGATATTCCATTGTACTTGAGGACCACAACATCTTTATCAATTTTTCTCTTTCCTAGGATATTGATGGTGTAATGAAGTGGGGATTCTTGTCAGCAGAGCAGCCCTAAACTTTGGGGTGCCTGTGTCTTGCTGATTTTTAGTTTTCCCAATTTATACGCCCATGAGTGGAAGTGCCCTATGCTCTCCAAGCTGTGTTTTTTAGATGTTTCAGGACACACTGTACGCTTCTGCAGAGTAGCTATTTGCAATTTACATCCCGCCCATCAGCATAGCAAGGCTCCCATTTCTCAATGGCCGGTCGTGCATTTGTCCTTTTGACACTTTTTTCCACATGGCCCTTTTGCCCGCTCGGAAGCGAGACTTCTTTGGACCGCTGATTTGCCTTTCCAGGTTGCTTGGTTGGCCAAAAAGTGCGTATGCGTTTTTTCCTGAATATATTCAGGAAAAAACGCATACACTCTTTTTGGCCAAGGGCATCATTGTCCACGTTTTGCCGATTTTCATGTGCTTTCAAGGCGATTCGAATCTACCTCCTGAAATCTGTTTCCTGCAATTCTGCCTTGCTTTCAAATCCTCTTCGTTGCCTTCCCTCAATATATTTGTGGACGAGAGTTAACATTTATAACTCTGCAGGTTTGTGAATTGCAGTGCCCCTGAGGTCCATTTTCAAGTCACTTTTTTGGGAGCTGGCTGCAAAAGCGCAGGATTGCTTCAGGCCCTATTCTGGTTCCGGTTGGCAGGCTTAGCCTGTGGTTAATTTTTCTTCCTGATGGGAAAATAGAGTGACCTGTGCCTCTCCCAACCCCTAGAGCTAGTCTCTCATTGGTTCCCCCTCTTGCCGTTCATCCTCAGGACAAATTGCAACCTGGATGGAACAGGAGGTTAAAGGTGCTGATTCTCCAAGGAGGGAGATGGCTAGTAAAGCGGCTGGAATGGCGAACCCGAGCACAAGGAGATGAGAAATGACGTGCCTTTTAGAAACCTTTCCCGATTACACGGTCTACCATCTTCTGGGTCTCTCATGCATGTTTTCGACGTAGGAAGATGCCCTTGAACCTGGAGATTTGGGACCCATGGGATGGGTACCATGCAGTATTACTTTAAAGGGTGTGCGTTGGCTCACGCAACCTCACCAAACCTCTCAGCCCCAAGAGTGTCCACCCTTATGTCTCAATCAGCTGTGGGTCTAGATATGGTCAATCCAGGTTGCATCACATCCCCTGAACGAATTTTGTAAGAATTTCTATCTCTTTCACTGTCTTGGTTTCATGGGTTTTGAAAAGTATTTTATTTTTATAATGGGGTTTAGCTGCTTTTCACGGCTGTGTTTATGCCGCTTTACACCCCCTTGACTCACTTACAGAGAGATATCAATACATAGGTTTGAAGATTCTTATTAGGCAGATATATACTTGTGTGGTAAATAGGGGTGTTGAGTCCAGTTCACTGAGCAAGGAGTAGGTCTTGTCTATTACATATTGGGTTAATGGAACGGTATCAGACCTAATTTGAAACCCTTGTTTTATGCATCACCCCACCTCTCCTTTCCCGATCAGCAGCCATAGTGTGTTTTCTAAACGTGTGACTCTGTTCTGTTTTGTAATTCAGTTCAAGTGTAGCGGTTTTTACATTCCCTCTATAAGTGATATCTTATGATAAGTGTCTTTTTCTGTGTGACTTATTTCACTTAGCATCGTCGTACCTAAATACACTCATCGTGCTGCTACTAGCCTTATGACGTTGATTTCATGGCTGTGTGATATTGCATTGTACATGAGGACCACAACTTCTTTATCCATTTTTCTCTTTCCTAGGATATTTAGGGTGTAATGAAGAGTGGGTTCTTGTCAACAGAGCAGCTCTATACTTTGGAGTGCCTGTGTCTTGCTGATTTTTATTTTTCCCAATTTATACGCCCATGAGTGGAAGTGCCCTATGCTCTCCAAGCTGTGTTTTTTAGATGTTTCAGGACACACCGTACACTTCTCCAGAGTGGCTGTTGGCAATTTACATCCCGTCCATCAGCGTAGCAAGGCTGCCATTACTCCATGGCCGGTCCTGCATTTCTGGTTCTGACACTTTTTTGCAACATGGCCCTTTTCCCCGCTGGGAAGCGAGACTTCTTTGTAGCGCTGATTTGCCTTTCCAGGTTGCTTGGTTGGCCAAAAAGGGCGTATGCGTTTTTTCCTGAATATATTCAGGAAAAAACGCATACGCCCTTTTTGGCCAAGGGCATCATTGTCCACGTTTTGCCGCTTTTCATGTGCTTTCAAGGCGATTCGAATCTACCTCCTGAAATCTGTTTCCTGCAATTCTGCCTTGCTTTCAAAGCCTCTTCTTTGCCTTCCCTCAATATATTTGTGGACGAGAGTTATCATTTATAAATCTGGAGGTTTGTGAATTGCAGTGCCCCTCAGCTCCATTTTTCAACTCGCTTTTTGGGAGCTGGCCGCAAAAGTGCAGGATTGCTTCAGGCCCTCTTCTGGTTCTGGGGGGCAGGCTGAGCTTGTGGTTAATTCTTCTTCCTGATGGGAAAATAGAGTGGCCTGTGCCTGTCCCAACACCTAGAGCTAGTCTCTCATTGGTTCCCCCTCTTCCCGTTCATCCTCAGGACAAATTGCAACCTGTACGGAACAGGAGGTTAAACGTGCTGATTCTCCAAGGAGGGAGATGGTTAGTAAAACGGTTGGAATGACGAACCCGAGCACAAGGATATGAGAAATGAGATGCGTTTTAGAAACCTTTCCCGATTACACGGTGTACCATCTTCTGGGTTTCTCATGCATGTTTTCGACGTAGGAAGATGACCTTGAACCTGGAGATTTGGGGCCCATGGTTGGGTACCATGCAGTATTACTTTAAAGGGTCTGCGTTGGCTCACCCAACCTCACCAATACTCTCCGCCCCAAGAGTGTCCACCCTTATGTCTCAATCAGCTGTGGGTCTAGATATGGTCAATCCAGGTTGCATCACAGCACCTGAACGAATTTTGTAAGAATTTCTCTCTCTTTCACTGTCTTTGTTTCATGGGTTTTGAAAAGTAATTTATTTTTATAATGGGGTTTAGCTGCTTTTCACGGCTGTGTTTGTGCCGCTTTACACCCCTCCCCTTGACTCACTTACTAAGAGTTATCAATACATAGGTTTGAAAATTCTTACTAGTCAGATATATTCTTGTGCGGTAAATAGGGGGTGTTGAGTCCAGTTCACTGAGCAAGGGGTAGGTCTTGTCTATTACATATTGGGTTTATGGAACGGTATCGGAGCTAATTTGAAACCCTTGTTTTATGCATCACCCCACCTCTCCTTTCCCATTCAGCAGCCATAGTGTGATTTCTAAACGTCTGACTCTGTTCTGTTTTGTAATTCAGTTCAAGTGTAGCGGTTTGTACATTCCCTCTATAAGTGATATCTTATGATAAGTGTCTTTTTCTGTGTGACTTATTTCACTTAGCATCGTCGTACCTAAATCCACTCATTGTGCTGCTACTAGCCTTATGACGTTGATTTCATGGCTGTGTGATATTCCATTGTACATGAGGACCACAACTTCTTTATCCATTTTTCTCTTTCCTAGGATATTTAGGGTGTAATGAAGTGTGGGTTCTTTTCAACAGAGCAGCTCTATACTTTGGAGTGCCTGTGTCTTGCTGATTTTTAGTTTTCCCAATTTATACACCCATCAGTGGAAGTGACCTATGCTCTCCAAGCTGTGTTTTTTAGATGTTTCAGGACACACTGTACACTTCTCCAGAGTAGCTATTGGCAATTTACATCCCGCCCATCAGCATAGCAAGGCTCCCATTTCTCCATGGCCGGTCCTGCATTTCTCGTTTTGACACTTTTTTCCACAAGGCCCTTTTGCCCGCTCGGAAGCGAGACTTCTTTGGAGCGCTGATTTGCCTTTCCAGGTTGCTTGGTTGGCCAAAAAGGGCGTATGCGTTTTTTCCTGAATATATTCAGGAAAAAACGCATACACTCTTTTTGGCCAAGGGCATCATTGTCCACGTTTTGCCGATTTTCATGTGCTTTCAAGGCGATTCGAATCTACCTCCTTAAATCTGTTTCCTGCAATTCTGCCTTGCTTTCAAATCCTCTTCGTTGCCTTCCCTCAATATATTTGTGGACGAGAGTTAACATTTATAAATCTGGAGGTTTGTGAATTGCAGTGCCCCTCAGCTCCATTTTTCAACTCGCTTTTTGGGAGCTGGCCGCAAAAGTGCAGGATTGCTTCAGGCCCTCTTCTGGTTCTGGGGGGCAGGCTGAGCTTGTGGTTAATTCTTCTTCCTGATGGGAAAATAGAGTGGCCTGTGCCTGTCCCAACACCTAGAGCTAGTCTCTCATTGGTTCCCCCTCTTCCCGTTCATCCTCAGGACAAATTGCAACCTGTACGGAACAGGAGGTTAAACGTGCTGATTCTCCAAGGAGGGAGATGGTTAGTAAAACGGTTGGAATGACGAACCCGAGCACAAGGATATGAGAAATGAGATGCGTTTTAGAAACCTTTCCCGATTACACGGTGTACCATCTTCTGGGTTTCTCATGCATGTTTTCGACGTAGGAAGATGACCTTGAACCTGGAGATTTGGGGCCCATGGTTGGGTACCATGCAGTATTACTTTAAAGGGTCTGCGTTGGCTCACCCAACCTCACCAATACTCTCCGCCCCAAGAGTGTCCACCCTTATGTCTCAATCAGCTGTGGGTCTAGATATGGTCAATCCAGGTTGCATCACAGCACCTGAACGAATTTTGTAAGAATTTCTCTCTCTTTCACTGTCTTTGTTTCATGGGTTTTGAAAAGTAATTTATTTTTATAATGGGGTTTAGCTGCTTTTCACGGCTGTGTTTGTGCCGCTTTACACCCCTCCCCTTGACTCACTTACTAAGAGTTATCAATACATAGGTTTGAAAATTCTTACTAGTCAGATATATTCTTGTGCGGTAAATAGGGGGTGTTGAGTCCAGTTCACTGAGCAAGGGGTAGGTCTTGTCTATTACATATTGGGTTTATGGAACGGTATCGGAGCTAATTTGAAACCCTTGTTTTATGCATCACCCCACCTCTCCTTTCCCATTCAGCAGCCATAGTGTGATTTCTAAACGTCTGACTCTGTTCTGTTTTGTAATTCAGTTCAAGTGTAGCGGTTTGTACATTCCCTCTATAAGTGATATCTTATGATAAGTGTCTTTTTCTGTGTGACTTATTTCACTTAGCATCGTCGTACCTAAATCCACTCATTGTGCTGCTACTAGCCTTATGACGTTGATTTCATGGCTGTGTGATATTCCATTGTACATGAGGACCACAACTTCTTTATCCATTTTTCTCTTTCCTAGGATATTTAGGGTGTAATGAAGTGTGGGTTCTTTTCAACAGAGCAGCTCTATACTTTGGAGTGCCTGTGTCTTGCTGATTTTTAGTTTTCCCAATTTATACACCCATCAGTGGAAGTGACCTATGCTCTCCAAGCTGTGTTTTTTAGATGTTTCAGGACACACTGTACACTTCTCCAGAGTAGCTATTGGCAATTTACATCCCGCCCATCAGCATAGCAAGGCTCCCATTTCTCCATGGCCGGTCCTGCATTTCTCGTTTTGACACTTTTTTCCACAAGGCCCTTTTGCCCGCTCGGAAGCGAGACTTCTTTGGAGCGCTGATTTGCCTTTCCAGGTTGCTTGGTTGGCCAAAAAGGGCGTATGCGTTTTTTCCTGAATATATTCAGGAAAAAACGCATACACTCTTTTTGGCCAAGGGCATCATTGTCCACGTTTTGCCGATTTTCATGTGCTTTCAAGGCGATTCGAATCTACCTCCTGAAATCTGTTTCCTGCAATTCTGCCTTGCTTTCAAATCCTCTTCGTTGCCTTCCCTCAATATATTTGTGGACGAGAGTTAACATTTATAAATCTGGAGGTTTGTGAATTGCAGTCCCCTGAGCTCCATTTTTCAACTCGCTTTTTTGGGAGCTGGCCGCAAAAGGGCAGGATTGCTTCACGGCCTCTTCTCGTTCTGGGGTCTGGCTGAGCTTGTGGTTAATTCCTCTTTCTGATGGGAAAATAGAGGGACCTGTGCCTGTCCCAACACCTAGAGCTAGTCTCTCATTGGTTCCCCCTCTTCCCGTTCATCCTCAGGACAAATTGCAACCTGTACGGAACAGGAGGTTAAAGGTGCTGATTCTCCAAGGAGGGAGATGGCTAGTAAAGTGGCTGGAATGGCCAACCCGAGCACAAGGAGATGAGAAACGAGGTGCGTTTTAGAAACCTTTCCCGATCACACGGTGTACCATCTTCTGGGTTTCTCATGCATGTTTTCCATGTAGGAAGATGCCCTTGAACCTGGAGATTTGGGACCCATGGGATGGGTACCATGCAGTATTACTTGAAAGGGTCTGCGTTGGCTCACCCAACCTCACCAAACCTCTCAGCCCCAAGACTGTCCACCCTTATGTCTCAAACAGCTCTGGGTCTAGATATGGTCAATCCAGGTTGCATCATAGCCCCTGAAAGAATTTTGTAAGAATTTCTCTCTCTTTCACTGTCTTTGTTTCATGGGTTTTGAAAAGTAATTTATTTTTATAATGGGGTTTAGCTGCTTTTCACGGCTGTGTTTATGCCGCTTTACACACCCTTGACTCACTTACAGAGAGATATCAATACATAGGTTTGAAGATTATTACTAGTCAGATATATTCTTGTGCGGTGAATAGGGGGTGTTGAGTCCAGTTCACTGAGCAAGGAGTAGGTCTTGTCTATTACATATTGGCTTTATGGAACGGTATCAGAGCTAATTTGAAACCCTTGTTTTATGCATCACCCCACCTCACCTTTCCCGTTCAGCAGCCATAGTGTGTTTTCTGAACGTGTGACTCTCTTATCTTTTGTAATTCAGTTGAAGTGTAGCGGTTTTTACATTCCCTCTATAAGTGATATCTTATGATAAGTGTCTTTTTATGTGTGACTTATTTCACTTAGAATCGTCAAACCTAAAGCCACTCATTGTGCTGCTACTAGCCTTATGACGTTGATTTCATGGCTGAGTGATATTCCATTGAACATGAGGACCACAACTTCTTTATCCATTTTTCTCTTTCCTAGGATATATAAGGTGTAATGAAGTGGGGATTCTTGTCAACAGAGCCGCCCTAAACTTTGGGGTGCCTGTGTCTTGCTGATTTTTAGTTTTCCCAATTTATACGCCCATGAGTGGAAGTGCCCTATGCTCTCCAAGCTGTGTTTTTTAGATGTTTCAGGACACACCGTACACTTCTCCAGAGTGGCTGTTGGCAATTTACATCCCGCCCATCAGCGTAGCAAGGCTCCCATTTCTCCATGGCCGGTCCTGCATTTCTGGTTTTGACACTTTTTTCCACATGGCCCTTCTGCCCGCTGGGAAGCGAGACTTCTTTGTAGCGCTGATTTGCCTTTCCATGTTGCTTGGTTGGCCAAAAAGGGCGTATGCGTTTTTTCCTGAATATATTCAGGAAAAAAACGCATACGCCCTTTTTGGCCAAGGACATCATTGTCCACGTTTTGCTGCTTTTCATGTGCTTTCAAGGCGATTCGAATCTACCTCCTGAAATCTGTTTCCTGCAAATCTGCCTTGCTTTCAAATCCTCTTCGTTGCCTTCGCTCAATATATTTGTGTATGAGAGTTATCATTTATAACTCTGCAGGTTTGTGAATTGCAGTGCCCCTGAGCTCCATTTTTCAAGTCACTTTTTTGGGAGCAGGCCGCAAAAGCACAGGATTGCTTGAGGCCCTCTTCTGGTTCTGGGGGGCAGGCTGAGCTTGTGGTTAATTCTTCTTCCTGATGGGAAAATAGAGTGACCTGTGCCTGTCCCTACACCTAGAGCTAGTTTCTCATTGTTTCCCCCTCTTCCTGTTCATCCTCAGGACAAATTGCAACCTGTACGGAACAGGAGGTTAAAGGTGCTCTTTCTCCAATGAGGGAGATGGCTAGTAAAGCGGCTGGAATGGCGAACCCGAGCACAAGGAGATGAGAAATGAGGTGCGTTTTAGAAACCTTTCCCGATCACACGGTGTACCATCTTCTGTGTTTCTCATGCATGTTTTCGATGTAGAAAGATGCCCTTAAACCTGGAGATTTGGGACCCATGGGATGGGTAACATGCAGTATTACTTTAAAGGCTCTGCGTTGGCTCACCCAACCTCACCAAACCTCTCAGCCCCAAGAGTGTCCACCCTTATGTCTCAATCAGCTGTGGGTCTAGATATGGTCAATCCAGGTTGCATCTCAGCCCCTGAACAAATTTTGTAAGAATTTCTCTCTCTTTCACTGTCTTTGTTTCACGGGTTTTGAAAAGTAATTTATTTTTATAATGGGGTTTAGCTGCTTTTCACGGCTGTGTTTATGCCGCTTTACACCGCCCTTGACTCACTTACAGAGAGATATCAATACATAGGTTTGAAGATTCTTACTAGTCAGATATATTCTTGTGTGGTGAATAGGGGGTGTTGAGTCCAGTTCACTGAGCAAGGAGTAGGTCTTGTCTATTACATATTGGGTTTATGGAACGGTATCTGAGCTAATTCGAAACCCTTTTTTTATGCATCACCCCACCTTACCTTTCCCGTTCAGCACCCATAGTGTGTTTTCTAAACGTGTGACTCTGTTCTGTTTTGTAATTCAGTTCAAGTGTAGCGGTTTTACATTCCCTCTATAAGTGATATCTTATGATAAGTGTCTTTTTCTGTGTGACTTATTTTACTTAGAGTCGTCGTACCTAAATCCACTCATCGTGCTGCTACTAGCCTTATGACGTTGATCTCATCCCTGAGTGATATTCCATTGTACATGAGGACCACAACTTTTTTATCCATTTTTCTCTTTCCTAATATATTTAAGTTGTAATGAAGTGGAGTTTCTTGTAACCAGAGCAGCACTAAGCTTTGGGTTGCCTGTGTCTTTTTGATTTTTAGTTTTCCCAATTTATACGCCCATGAGTGGAAGTGCCCTATTCTCTCTAGCTCTGTTTTTTAGATGTTTTAGGAAACACCATACCCTTCTCCAGACTCGCCGTTGGCAATTTACATCCCGCCCATCAGTGTAACAAGGCTCCCTTTCCTACTTGGCCTCTCCTGGATTTCTTGGTTTTACACTTTTTCAGGAAGTTCCTTTTGACCGATGGGAAGTGAGTCCTCTTTGTAGTGCTGATTTGCATTTCCGGCTTGCTTGGTTTGCCTATAAGGGCCTATGCGTTTTTTTTCTGAATTTATTCAGGAAAAAACGCATACGCCCTTTTTGGCCAAGTGCATCCTTGTCGACGTTTGGCCGCTTTTCATGTGCTTTAGTGGCTATTCGAATCTAACTCCTGAAATTTGTTTCCTGCAATTCTGCCTTACTTTCCAATCCTTTTCGTTGCCTTCCCTCAATATAGTTTTGAACGATAATTATAATTTAAAACTCTGCAGGTTTGTGAATTGCAGTGCCCCTGAGCTCCATTTTTCAACTCGCTTTTTGGGAGCTTCCCGCAGAGCCTCTGGTTTGCTTCTGGCCCTGCTCTGGTTCTCAGTGGCAGGCTACGCCTTTGCTTAATTCTTCTTCCTGATTGGAAATTAGAGTGACATGTGCCTGTCCGAGCATCTAGGGCTTGGCTCTCCTTGTTTCTCCTCCTTCCCCTTTTTCCTTTGGACAAATTCCAAATTCTGTGCAACTGGATGTTGAAGGTGCTGACATCCTCAAGTGGGGAGATTTTAAGGAAAAAGGCTGGAGGGGTGAATCCAACAACCAGGAAATTAGGAGTTTTGGTTCCTTTTCCAAAATCTTCCTGATCCAACCGTGTTCCATCTTCTGGGTGTCACAGGCATGTTTTAGCTGTAGGAAAGGTCCCGTGTATGTAAGGCGAACACCAGGGATTTTTCCAAATCAGTGTCTCCCCAAGCTCCAATCTGGGGAATTTTTAAGCTACTGGTACATGTGTGTTCATTAAGGGACTTGGGCTGTAGGCAGAGTCCGAACTTTAGATGATTGAAGTCTTCAGGTTCAGAAACGCTCACCATCGGCCTCCTTTAGTTTCCATTTTATCTGTAGTTGATAGATGATGTCGATAGAGATATCTATTGTTTTTCAGATTATTTCCCCTTAGGGGTCATTAAAAAATATTGAGTATAGTTCCCTGTGCTATACAGTAGATCCTTGTTGATGATATATTTTATACATAGCAGTGTGTATATGTTAATCCGAAACTGTTAATTTATCCCTCCTCCCACCTTTCCCCTTTGGTAATAAAAAAATATAAGATTTTATACTTCTCAGAAATCTAGGAGCTGAAAGAGAGGTATCATTTTCAATGGAAAATCATTCAAAACAAGGTTGAAACTTCAACCAAGATTATTAGATGTACATCCTTGGAAAGAAATCACTGCATTTCACTACTGTTGACCTGACAAATAAGACAAACCCCTCCACTGAACTTGCTTATAATAAAGTGATAGAAATATCAAATGGAAGTGTTAGAAACATCTTATTTTACACGAGCCTTATACACTGCTCTATGTTAATTACAGTTTGGCTCACACATCTGTTCATTGAAGTTACAATGTTCTCAAATTCTGTTACTGATCCTGCAGAGTGGGCCCCAACAAGGGTCTCCCTGCCCAGTGTCATTGGAGCCAACAGATCGAGACTGACTTTGGTTCAGAAGCAAAGGAAAACTTTATATTTTAATCAGAGAATGGAGAGGTGAGAGTGTGTGCTCCCCTGCGGGTTGTGGGCCGGGCTGCTGTGTAGGGATCCTGTCAGCATCAGCCAGAGGGAGGGGGCAGAGCTCTCGAGGGCCGGGTTGGCTGGAGCTCAGGCTCTATGTCGCAGAGTCTGCACAGGGCCCCACGAGCTGAGGTGTCGGCCCAGCCATCTTGCACTAGGAAATCGGGTCTGAAGTGCCGGGTGTGGGACCTCTGCATGTGGAAACCTAGGAGCAAGTGAAATTAGACAAAGTACAAAGGACAAAATGGTTAGACTTTATTTTATTGCCCAGATTCTATTTTTATCTCCCAGGAATTTTTAATGGGCTTTGCCAGTGACAAAGCCCTCCTCTGCCTTTTGTCCCATTCCTCATTCGTGGGGCACTGAGGGTGCAGACACCTCTTCTGTAAATGCTTCGTGCTGAGTTGGGTGTCCTCATACCTGGGGGGAGGGGCAGGACTTCTCTCCAGCAGCCTCCAGGTGAGGTGGATTGTCCCCAGGCCTCCTCCCTCACTGCTCGTCTGCCTGAGCACCAGCATTGGAAGTTTCATAGATTCTAATGACCTTTAAGGGTCCAGGAAAGAGATGTTCAGAGACGTTGCGGGGGGGTGGGCGGTTTTACCCTGCTCCACATTGGTTCGACCCCCTTAGGCTGACGGTTTCTGCCAGCCTAGATGCTCTGACCAGTAGTCTGCGCTTTCTTCAGTTAGGCCACTGAATTAACGTACAAACAGCACCAGGTATCAGAGCCCTGCTTGCTCAACTCCCAGACAGTCCAGGGCTGGTGGTGATCCAGGACCATGACGGCCACTCAGTCAACGGCCTTTTGAAGTAGCCAGGAGTACAGCCGGTCTCATTGGCCTCCGTCACCGCAGTGTCTGTAGGCTTTTCTATGGTGGCAGCGTTATTTACGGTTCCCCTGCCAAGTTTATTAGCTCCGCTCTGGGTGCAGTAAGTCCTGTAAGCAGTAGTCTGCTCTTTTGGGGCACACTCTTGTTGTTTTCTGAGAGAAACTCCAGGTCAAGTGACGGTCACACGAGTCGTCATGGGGGCCCATTGCCCCCGGTTGTCTCTCTGGAGGTTGGTGTTGGACGGCCTCCTCACTCGAGGTCATTGTGCCCACGGAGCAATCCCTGCAACTTCAGGGCATGGTGGGTGGTTAGGATCACCAAGTGGCATCCTTTACCCTTACGAGGGAGCTGGACTTGCGGGCTGCTGATTTCCAGGTTTTTAGATACCCCCATTATCCTGGTCAGATGGGGTGGCTGGCCAATGCCTGGAGGGCATTCTTGCATTGTTCCATTTCAAGTGGTCCCAGTTTTTGCACTAATACTCCAAGGGCGATTCGCCTTGGACCAGGAATGTAAAGGTCAAAGGGTTTAGCTAACTTAAGGAGGTCCAGGGCAAGGGTCTGAATTGACTGCACTTTCCCTTCTTGAAAGGCCGCTTCTGGATTCTATTCAAAAGGATCATCATCTTTTCCTTTCAGTGTTTCATATAGAGGCCCAGTTATTGGACTGTAGTTAGGGATCCAGATGCAGCAAACCCCGGTCTCCCCAGGAACCCCTAAGCTGTCTTCTAGTTTTAGGAAGGGTGAGGCTGCAAATGGCTTCTTCCCTTTCCTGGGGTGGGCTTCTCCGACCTTCTGTGTGAATGAAACCCAGGAAGGTCACCTTAGTTTGTGATATTTGAGCCTTTTTCTTGGACACCTTCTATCTTTTATTGGCTAGGTAGTTCAGAGGCCTCCTTAGTCGGGCTGGTGATCAGAATGTCATCTGCATATTGAAGGAGGGTTCCCTTCTCCAGAGGTAGATCTTTTAGGTCTTTAGCTAACGTTTCCCAAAAGATGGTGTGGGGATTTTTGAACCCCTGGGGCAGGACGGCCCGGCAGCATTGTTTTTGTTGTATGTTGAGTCCTGCCACTCACAGCCAAAATTTCTTGTGACTCTGGGACTAATGGAATACAGAAGAAGGCATCATTGAAGTCTAATACAGAATACCATGTCCTGGTGGATGGTAGAATGACCAGCAGGGTGTAGGAATTTGGAACTACTAGATGTATATCCTCTGTGGCTTCACTGACTGTCCTGTCGTCCTCTACCAGGTACCCAGCAGCCCACGGGGCTCTTGTGGTCAGGCCCCTCCCAGGATATGGAGCTCACCTGGGCAGGTACCCAGCAGCCCATGGGACTCTCGGTGTTAGGCCACTCCCAGGATATGGAGTTCACCTGGGCATGTACCCAGCAACCCATGGGGCCCTCATGGTCAGGCCCCTCCCAGGATATGGAGCTCACCTGGGCAGGTATGCAGCAGCCCACAGGGCTCTCGTGGGCAGGCCCCTCCCTGGATATGGAGCTCCCCTGGACAGGTACCCTGGCAGGGCTGGGCACACAGGAACCGTGCACATAGCCCTCATTGCAGAGCACCCCCAGCACAACTGTAGCTCAGAGCTGACACAGAGCGCCTCAGAGCAGAGCTTGAACTAACAAACAGCAGCTCCAACAGGTCTGTGACCCTAGGCTTCACTCTGTGCGGCCTCCCTCTGCCTGGTCTTCCAGGGGCTTCCACTGCAGCCGGGGCACCAGGCCTCTGTCTCCACCCACCACCCCTCCTCTCCCTGACTCCTGGGTTCCTCTCATTAGCAGAGGGTCTTCTTGAAGTTGTCTCCCACTCATGAACCAGATAAAATGATTAGAAAACAAGCCAGGGCTGCCGCCCCTTATCTATCCTGACTCTCGGGACCCTACACCTGTTCCTTGGATCTGGCCGGTGCAGCAAGGCACATTTTCTGCAACTCTGAGCCCCTGAGGGGCGAGGATTGGCTGGCCTGGGCAGCCTGACCCGGCCAGCCAGCCCTTCCCAGGTGTGCCTGGGTTGAGGTCAATATAAACACCCCTCCAGGCAGCAAAAGCCTCTGCAGCTGTGCCTGACGCCATATTCTCTGCCCCGTCAGCAGTCTCGGGGTTGGGATGGTGGGAGGGAGTAGGGCCCATGGCTCTATGAGTGGCCCGGTGTGACTGGGGCTCTGCTGGACTTCCTGCAGGAGTTGCCGGGCTGCCACCTGCTAAAGAGGAGGATGTGTCACCCATACTTGCTGCTGGAATTTCTCCCCGGGCAGAGGTGAGGAAGGAAAAAAGCAGTGGGGACCGGGACAGGAGGGGTACCTCAGGCAGGGAAATGGAAAGCTTCCAGACGAGTGCCCGGGGCCAGGACCATCCTGGCTGGCCTGCAGGCACCAAGTCGGCCTGCGTGTCCAAGCCCCTTCCTCTAGCTTTTAAAGTCTTTGCACACATTCAGGTGTTTTACCTGGGAAGGGTGGGAAAAGTTCAGCAGCAACTGGCCTGAGGCTCAGCTCACATTTACTCAGAGACGCCTCCTCACGGTCCCCCAGCTTTGCAATGAGGACGCTCCTTGTGTTGGGGCTGCTGGCTGCATGGGAAATGATTCCCCACCTGTGACCAACTTCAGAATTGTTTACCAGTGGAGCAAGTGCCCTGATAGGGTTTTCCTCTGTATGACCAGTGGGTTCTGTTTTTGTTTTTTTCTTTTTTGGTTCAAGGTAAGTTTTATTCCTCTTTTTGTATTTATGGATATAAGCATGGAAATAATTCATTCATACAAATACGTCTATGGGAAGGACAGAACTTTTTTTCTGTTTTATTTTTTTAAGTATTAATTATTTTTTAATTTTTGAATTTATTTTATTCATTTTTTTATACAGCAGGTTCTTATTGGTTATCTATTTTATACATATAAGTGTATATATGTCAATCCCAGGCTCGCAATTCATCCCACCACCACCACCCTGCCACTTTCCCCCCTTGGTGTCCATACATTTGTTCTATACATCTGTGTCTCTATTTCTGCCTTGCAAACCGGTTCATCTGTACCATTTTTTCTAGGTTCCACATGTATGCGTTAATATACGATATTTGTTTTTCTCTTTCTGACTAACTTCACTCTGTGTGACAGTCTCTAGATCTATCCACGTCTCTACAAATGACCCAATTTCATTCCTTTTTATGGCTGAGAAATATTGCATTTTATATATGTAGCACATCTTTTCCGTTCGTCTGTCTATGGGCACTTAGGTTGCTTCCATGACCTGGCTATTGTAAATAGTGCTGCAGTGAACATTGTGGTGAATATGTCTTTTTTTTTTGAATATGTCTTTTTGAATTATGGTTTTCTCTGGGTATATGGCCAGTAGTGGGATTGCTGGGTCATATGGTAATTCTATATTTAGTTTTTTAAGGAACCTCCATACTGTTCTCCATAGTGACTGTATCAACTTACATTCCCACAAATAGTGTAAGAGGGTTCCCTTTTCTCCACACCCTCTCCAGCATTTGTTGTTTGTAGATTTTCTGATGATGCCCATTCTAACTCGTGTGAGGTGATAACTCATTGTAGTTTTGGTTTATATTTCTCTAATAATTAGTGATGTTGAGCAGCTTTTCATGTACTTCTTGGTCATCTGTATGTCTTCTTGGGACAAATGTCTATTTACGTCATCTGCCCATTTTTGGATTGGGTTGTTTGTTTTTTTACTGTTGAGCTGCATGAGCTGTTTATATACATTGGAGATTAATCTTTTGTCCATTGATTCGTTTGCAAATATTTTCTCCCATTCTGAGGGTTGTCTTTTCGTCTTGTTTGTAGTTTCCTTTGCTTTGCAAAAGCTTTTAGGTTTCATTTGCTCCCATTTGTTTATTATTGTTTTTTATTCCATTACTCTAGGAGGTGGATCAAAAACGACCTTGCTGTGATTTATGTCAAAGAGTATTCTTCCTATGTTTTCCTCTAAGAGTTTTCTAGTGTCCGGTCTTACATTTTGGTCTCTAATGCATTTTGAGTTTATTTTTTGTGTATGGTGTTAGGGAGTGTTCTAATTTCATTCTTTTACATGTAGCTGTCCATTTTTCCCAGCACCACTTATTGAAGAGACTGTCTTTTCTCCATTGTATATCCTTGCCTCCTTTGTCATAGATTAGTGGGTCATAGGTGTGTAGGTTTATCTCTGGGCTTTCTATTTTTTTTTTTTTTCTTTTACATCTTTATTGGAGTATAATTGCTTTACAATTGTGTGTTAGTTTCTGCTGTATAAAAAAGTGAATCAGCTATGCGTATACATATAACACCATATCCCCTCCCTCTTGCACCTCCCTCTCACTCCCTTATCCCACCCTTTTAGGTGGTCACAAAGCACAGACCTGATCTCCCTGTGCTATGTGGCTGCTTCCCAGTAGCTATCAATTTTACATTTGGTAGTGTATATATGTCCATACCACTCTCTCACTTTGTCCCAGCTTACCCTTCCCCCTCCCCATGTCCTCAAGTCCTTTCTCTACGTCTGTGTCCTTAATCCTTTCCTGCCCCTAGGTTCTACATAAACTTTTTTTTTTAGATTCCATATATATGTGTTAGCATACAGTGTTTGTTTTTCCCTTTCTGACTTACTTCACTCTGTAGGACAGACTCTAGATCCATCCACCTCACTAAAAATAACTCAATTTCGTTTCTTTTTATGGCTGAATAATGTTCCATTGTATATATGTGCCACATCTTCTTTATCCATTTATCTGTTGATGGACACTTAGGTTGCTTCCATGTCCTGGCTATTGTAAATAGAGCTACAGTGAACATTGTGGTACATGACTCTTTTTGAATTATGGTTTTCTCAGGGTAAATGTCCAGGAGTGGGTTTGCTGGGTTGTATGGTAGTTCTATTTTTAGTATTTAAGGAACCTTCATACCGTTCTCCCTAGTGGCTATATCAATTTACATTCCCACCAACAGTGCAAGAGGGTTCCCTTTTCTCCAATTAATGCCTCTCCAGCATTTATTGTTGGTAGATTTTTTGATGATGGCCATTCTGACTGGTGTGAGGTGATACCTCGCTGTAGTTTTGATTTGCATTTCTCTAATGATTAGTGATGTTCAGCATCCTTTCATGTGTTTGTTGGCAACCTGTATATCTTCTTTGGAGAAATGTCTATTTAGGTCTTCTGCCCATTTTTGGATTGGGTTGTTTGGTTTTGTGATATTGAGCTACATGAGCTGCTTTTTGGAGATTAATCCTTTGCCATTTGCTTCATTTGAAAATATTTTCTCCCATTCTGATGGTTGTCTTTTCATCTTGCTTATGTTTTCCTTTGCTGTGCAAAAGAATTTATGTTTCATTAGGTCCCATTTTTTAATTTTTGTTTTTATTTCCATTTCTCTAGGAGGTGGGTCAAAAAGGATCTTGCTGTGATTTATGTCATAGACTGTTCTGCTTATGCTTTCCTCTAAGAGTTTTATAGTGGCTGGTCTTATATTTAGGTCTCTAATCCATTTTGAGTTTATTTTTGTGTATGGTGTTAGGGAGTGTTCTAATTTCATTCTTTTACATGTAGCTGTCCAGTTTTCCCAGCACCACTTACTGAAGACACTGTCTTTTCTCCGTTGTATACCCTTGCCTCCTTTGTCATAGATTAGTTAACCATAGGTATGTGGGTTTATCTCTGTGCTTTCTATCCTGTTCTATTGACCTATATTTCTGTTTTTGTGTCAGTACCATATTATCTGATTACTGTAGCTTTGTAATATAGTCTGAAGTCTGGAAGTCTGATTCCTCCAGCTCTTTTTTTTCCCCCTCAAGACTGCTTTGGCTATCCAGGGTCTTTTGTGTCTCCCTACAAATTTTAAGATTTTTTTTTCTTGTTCTGTAGAAAATGCCAAAAGTATTTTGATCGGGATTGCATTAAATCTGTAGATTGCTTTGGGTAGTATAGTCATTTTCACAATATTGATTCTTCTAATCCAAGAACATGGTATATGTCTCCATCTGTTTATATCATCTTTGATTTCTTTCATCAGCGTCTTATAGTTTTCTGAGTACAGGTCTTTTACTTCCTTAGGTAGGTTTATTCCTAGGTATTTTATTCTTTTTGTTGCAGTGGTAATGGGATTGTTTCCTTAATTTCTCTTTCTGATCTTTCATTGTTAGTGTATAGGAATGCAAGCAATTTCTGTGCATTAATTTTGTATCCTGCAACTTTACCAGATTCATTGATTAGCTCCAGTGGTTTTCTGGTGGCATCTTTAGGATTCTCTATCTATGATATCATGTCATCTGCAAACAGTGACAATTTTACTCCTTCTTTTCCTTTTTGTATTCCTTTTATTTCTTTTTCTTCTCTGATTGCCATGGCTAGGACTTCCAAAACTATGTTGAATAGCAGTGGTGAGAGTGGACATCCTCGTCTTGTTCCTGATCTTAGAGGAAACGCTTGCAGTTTTTCACCATTGAGAATGGTGTTTGCTGCGGGTTTGTCATATATGACCTTTATTATGTTGAGGTAGTTTCCCTCTATGCCCACACTCTGCAGTTTTTATCGTAAATGGGTGTTGAATTTTCACAAAATCTTTTCCTTCATCTATTGAGATGATCATATGGTTTTATTCTACAATTTGTTAATATGGTGTATCACATTGATTTGTGTATATTGAAGAATCCTTGCATCCCTGGGATACACCCCACTTGATCATGGTGTATGATCCTTTTAATGTGTTGTTCGATTCTGTTTGCTAGTATTTGGTTGAGGATTTTTACATCTATATTCATCAGTGATATTGGTCTATAATTTTCTTTCCTTGTAGTATCTCTGTCTGATTTTGGTATCAGGGTGATGGTGGTCTCATAGAATGAGTTTGGGAGTGTTCCTTCCCCTGCAATTGTTTTGAAGAATTTGAGAAGGTTGGGTGTTAGCGCTTCCCTAATGTTTGATAGAATTCACCTGTGATGCCATCTGGTTCTGGACTTTTGTTTGTTGGAAGATTTTTAATCACAGTTTCAAATTCATTGCTTGTGATAGGTTTGTTCATATTTTCTATTTCTTCCTGGTTCAGTCTTGGAAGGTTATCCCTTTCTAAGAATTTGTCCATTTCTTCCAGGTTGTCCATTTTATTGGCATAGAGTTGTGTGTAGTAGTCTCTTAGGATGCTTTGTATTCCTGTGGTGTCTGTTGTAACTTCTCCTTTTTCACTTCTAATTTTGTTGATTTGAGTCCTCTCCCTCTTTTTCTTGAGTCTGGCTAAAGGTTGATCATTATTGCTTATCTTCTCAAAGAACCAGCTTTTAGGTTTATTGATCTTTGCTTTCGTTTTCTTTGTTTCTATTTCATTTATTTCTGCTCTGATCTTTAAGATTTCTTTCCTTCTACTAACTTTGGGTTTTGTTCTTCTTTCTCTAGTTCCTCTAGGTGTAAGGTTAGATTGTTTATTTGAGATTTTTCTTGTTTCTTGAGGTAGGCTTGTATTGCTATAAACTTCCCTCTTAGAACTGCTTTTGCCGCATCCCATAGGTTTTGGATCATCGTGTTTTTGTTGTCATTTGTCTCTAGGTAGTTTTTGATTTCCTCTTTGATTTCTTCAGTGATCTCTTGGTTATTTAGTAACGTATTGTTTAGCCTCCATGTGTTTGTGTTTTTTACGGTTTTTTTCCGTGTAATTGATTTCTAATCTCATAGCATTGTGGTCGGAACAGCTGCTTGACATGATTTCAGTTTTCTTAAATTTACTGAGGCTTTGTGACCCAAGATGTGATCTATCCTGGAGAATGTTCCGTGTGCAGTTAAGAAGAACGTGTAATCTGCTGTTTTGGGATGGAATGTCCTATAAATATCAATTAACTCTATCTGGTCTATTGTGTCATTTAAAGCTTGTGTTTCCTTATTAATTTTCTGTCTGGCTGATCTCCACTGGTGTAAGTGAGCTGTTAAAGTCCCCCACTATTATTGTGTTACTGTTGATTTCCTCTTTTATAGCTGTTAGCAGTTGCCTTATACATTGAGGTGCTCCTATGTTGGGTACATATATATTTATAATTGTTATATCTTCTTCTTGGTTTGATCCCTTGACCATTATGTAGTGTCTTTCCTTGTCTCTTGTAACATTCTTTATTTTAAAATCTATTTTATCTGATATGAGTATTGCTACTCCAGCTTTCTTTTGATTTTCATTTGCATAGAGTATATTTTTCCATCGCCTCACTTTCAGTCTGTATGTGTCCCTAGGTCTGAAATGGGTCTCTTGTAGACAGCATATATATGGGTCTTGTTTTTGTATCCATTCAGCGAGCCTGTGTCTTTTGGTTGGAACATTTAGTGCATTCACGTTTAAGGTAATTATCGATATGTATGTTCCTATTACTATTTTCTTAATTGTTATGGGGTTGTCTTGGTGGGTCCTTTTCTTCTCTTGTGTTTCCCACTTAGAGAAGTTCCTTTAGCATTTGGTGTAAAGCTGGTTTCATGGTGCTGAATTCTCTTAGCTTTTGCTTGTCTGTAGGGCTTTTGATTTCTCCATCAAATCTGAATGAGATCTTTGCAGGGTGGAGTACTCTTGGTTGTAGGTTCTTCCCTTTCTTCACTTTAAATTGATCATGCCACTCCCTTCTGGCTTGTAGATATTCTGCTGAGAAATCAGCTGTTATCCTTATGGGAGTTCCCTTGTATGTTATTTGTCATTTTTCCCTTGCTGCTTTCAATAATTTTTCTTTGTCGTTAATTTTTGTCAATTTGATTACTATGTGTCTTGTCATTTTTCTCCTTCGGTTTATCCTGCCTGGGACTCTCTGTGCTTCTGGACTTGGGTGGCTATTTCTTTTCCCATGCTAGGGAAGTTTTTGACCATAATCTCTTCAAATATATTCTCGGGTCCTTTCTCTCTCTTCTCCTTCTGGGATCCCTATCATGCGAATGTTGTTGTGTTTAATGTTGTCCCAGAGGACTCTTGGGGTGTCTTCATTTATTTTCATTCTTTTTCTTTATTCTGTTCCATGGCAGTGATTTCCACCTTTCTGTCTTCCAGGTCACTTATCCGTTCTTCTGCCACAGTTATTCTGCTACTGATTCCTTCTAGTATATTTTTCATTTCAGTTATTACATTGTTCACCTCTGTTTGTTTGTTCTTTAATTCTTCTAGGTGTTTGTTCCTTAATTCTTCTAGGTCTTTGTTAAGCATTTCTTGTGTCTTCTCGATCTTTGCCTCCTTTCTTTTTCCAAGGTCTTGGCTCAACTTCACTATCATTATTCTGAATTCTTTTTCTGGAAGGTTCCCTATCTCCACGTCATTTCGTTTTTTTTTTTTTCTGGGGTTTTATCTTGTTCCTTGATCTGGTATAAAGTCCTCTGCCTTTTCATTTTGTCTATCTTTCTGTGAATGTGGTTTTCCTTCCACAGGATGCAGAATTGTAGTTCTTCTTGCTTCTGCTGTCTGCTCTCTGGTGGATGAGTCTATCTTAGAGGCTTGTGCAAGCTTCCTGATGGGAGGGACTGGTGGTGGGTAGAGCTGGGTGTTGCTTTGGTGGGCAGAGCTTTAATCCGCTTGTCTGCGGATTAAATAAAACTTTAATAAAAAGTTTAATCCGCTTGTCTGCTGATGCATGGGGCTGGGTTCCCTCCCTGTTGGTTGTTTGGCCTGAGGCGACCCAGCACTGGAGCCTACCTTGCTCTTGGTGGGGCTAATGGCGGACTCTGGGAGGGCTCACACCAAGGAGTATTTCCCAGAACTTCTGCTGCCAGTGTCGTTGTCCTCACGGTGAGCCACAGCCACAGCCACCACCTGCCTCTGCAGGAGACCCTCTAAAAGTAGCAGGTAGTTCTGGTCATTCTCCTACAGGGTCACTGCTTCTTCCCCTGGGTCCTGATGTGCACACTACTTTGTGTGTGCCCTCCAAGAGTGGAGTATCTGAGTGGAGTTGAGACTCTGAGACTCTGCGTGGAGTCACACAGACTCTGGGTCCTGTGAAGCTTCGATGTTTTGTGGTTCTAGAAATCCTATAGGAGACGGTCCACAGCAGGTGAAGCTAATGTTGTCAGTAGAGGTGTTGAAGCCAAAGATCTGCAGTTCCGACTAGAGGTGCCGATGTACATACAGGACAAAATCATCTCGTGTGAATGTAGTTCAGGCATGTTTAAGATGAATGCAGTCATGTTAATGCCTACCATATTCTATCTTGAGCCTCTCCTCAGGGAACCCCTCCTCAGTTCCTGAGGCTCCTGTAAGTCATGTACAAGGGACTGGAGAGTGGGCTCTGTCCAGTCTGAGCCCTGAGTTACCCTGTGTGTATCTTAGGATGCTTTGTATTTCTGTGGTGTCTGTCTGTTGTAACATCATCTCTTTCATTTCAGATTTATTTGGGCCCTCTCTTTTTAAAAAAACATACTACTGTTGTCTTTTATTCTTTACAGAAGTTTAATAAGTGTTTGATCTACTATCCTTACCCTATGTATACTTTTTGCAGTGAGATTTTTACTTTTCTTTGTTTCCTTGTTACTATCAATAATTAGTGAGACTTCTTTTAAGCTACCTTCAACATTGCTTATAAAGCTGCTTTATTAGTGATGACAGAGCCTTAATGGAAGTCATGTTCTGGTTGTAAATTAGAATGCAATGTGCCAGCAAAAAGCCCCTTAAGTTTATGTCTCATTACTTCTTGTTCTTTTTTTAATTTAATTTTTATTTTTTGTCAGAGCAAATTTGATTAAAATGTTTTGTTTCTTCTAGGTGTGCAAGATGTGGTTCTTTTAAACATATACATATATCTATTCTTCTTTGCATCATTTTCCCATGTAGGTTATGACACAATGTTGAGCAGTCTTGTCTTGGTATTACATAGGTCTTTGGTGATTACATATTTCACATGTGTTTCTATATCTATCTTAACCCCAATATCCTAATGTATCCAATCCTCACACCTATCCATTTGCTGAACCATAAGTTTGTTTAATGAATCTGTGATTGCATTTCTCTGTGGAAATATCTTCATTGGTATCAATTTTTAGCTAAGACCTATAAGTGATATTATAGGATATGTGTCTTTGGCTTTCTGACTTAGTACAATTTGCCTGATTACCTCAAGAATCATACATGGTGCTGCAAATGGCATTGTTTCATTTTTTTCCCTGGCTAATATTCCATCTGTACGTGTACCAGTTCTTCTTTGGCCACGCACCTCTTGATGGACTTTCTGGTTGCCTCCATGTCTTGGCTATTGTAATACTGCTGCAATGCATATTTTCTTGCCTGTGTCTTTCCAGTTCTATCTTCTTATGTTATAGGCCAAGGAGTGGGCTTGCTGTATCATATGGTAGCTCAGTGTGTACGTTTTAAAGGCACCACCATTCCGTTCTCATTAGTGGCTCTTTCCAGGTTACGTCCCACTTAAAATTGAGGGTATGCATTTCTCCAAAACACCCTCAATATTTATTGTTTGTAGTTTTCTTGCTGATGGTTATTCTAACAGGTGCGAGCTGATACCTCTCTGTGGTTGAATTTGCATGTGTCCCAAAATCTGTTGAAATTGAGCTTTAAAGCATGCCCTTTCTATTTATCAAACTGTGATTACAGCTTAGTTCTTCAAAGTGTATTCTTAAAGTAAGTGTCACATTTTGAAAATTTTTGGCCATTACCTCCCTCAAGACATTTTGAAGGCAGGTTTCATTTACAGCCCTGAAGTACTTGTTCATATGAAGTGACCATTAGCACAGGTTTGAAAGCTGCTTTGGTAGGTAACGGCCGGAGGGCGGGAGCCTTTCCACGTTCCCCAATCTGGTAACTAGGGAAGGAGCCTTCAGCCCCAAAAGTGTCCACCCTTATGTCTCATCCAGCTGTGGAACTAGATATGGTCAATCTAGGTTGCATCACAGCCCCTGAATGAATTGTGTGAGAATTTCTCTCTCTTTCAAAGTCTTTGTTTCATGGGTATTTAAAAGTAGTTTATTTTTATAATGGGGTTTAGGTGCTTTTCACTGCTGTGTTTATGCCGCTTTACACCCACTTGACTCACTTACAGAGAGATATCAATACATAGGTTTTAAGATTCTTACTAGTCAGATATAGTCTTGTGCGGTGAATAGGGGGTGTTGTGTCCAGTTCACTGAGCAAGGAGTAGGTCTTGTCTATTACATATTGGGCTTATGGAACGGTATCTGAGCTAATTTGAAACCCTTGTTTTATGCATCACCCCACCACACCTTTCCCGTTCAGCAGCCATAGTATGTTTTCTAAATGTGTGACTCGTTCTGTTTTGTAATTCAGTTCAAGTGTAACGGTTTTTACATTCCCTCTGTAAGTGATATCTTATGATAAGTGTCTTTTTCTGTGTGACTTATTTCACTTAGAATCTTCGTACCTAAATCCACTCATCATGCTGCTACTAGTCTTATGACATTGATTTCATGGCTGAGTGATATCCCATTGCACATAAGGACCAAAATTTCTTTATCCATTTTTATCTTTCCTGGGATATTTAAGGTGTAATGAAGTGGAGATTCTTGTCAACAGAGCAGCCCTAAACTTTGGGGTGCCTGTGTCTTGCTGATTTTTGGTTTTCCCAATTTATACACCCATGAGTGGAAGTGCCCTATGCTCTCTAAGCTGTGTTTTTTAGATGTTTCAGGACACACCGTACACTTCTCCAGAGTGGCTGTTGTCAATTTACATCCTGCCCATCAGCATAGCAAGGCTCCCATTTCTCCATGGCCTGTCCTGCATTTCTGGTTTTGACACTTTTTTCAGCATGGCCCTTTTGCCCGATGGGAAGCGAGACTACTTTGTAGCGCTGATTTGCATTTCCAGGTTGCTTGGTTGGCCAAAAAGGGCGTATGCGTTTTTTCCTGAATATATTCAGGAAAAAACGCATACGCCCTTTTTGGCCAAGGGCATCATTGTCCACGGTTTGCCGCTTTTCATGTGCTTTCAAGGCGATTCGAATCTACCTCCTGAAATCTGTTTCCTGCAATTCTGCCTTGCTTTCAAATCCTCTTCGTTGCCTTCCCTCAATATATTTGTGGACGAGAGTTATCATTTATAACTCTGCAGGTTTGGGAATTGCAGTGCCCCTGAGTTCCATTTTTCAAGTCGCTTTTTGGGAGCTGGCCGCAAAAGCGCAGGATTGCTTGTGGCCCTCTTCTCGTTCTGGGGGGCAGGCTGAGGCTGTGGTTAATTGTTCTTCCTGATGGGAAAATAGAGTGACCTGTGCCAGTCCCAACCACTAGAGCTAGTCTATCATTGGTTCCCCCTCTTCCCGTTCATCCTCAGGACAAATTGCAACCTGTACGGAACAGGAGGTTAAAGGTGCTGATTCTCCAAGGAGGGAGAAGGCTAGAAAAGGGGCTGGAATGGCGAACCCGAGCACAAGGAGATGAGAAATGAGGTGCGTTTTAGAAACCTTTCCCGATCACACGGTGTGCCATCTTCTGGGTTTCTCATGCATGTTTTCGACGTAGGAAGATGCCCTTGAACCTGGAGATTTGGGACCCAAGGGATGGGTACCATGCAGTATTACTTTAAAGGGTCTGCGTTGGCTCATCCAACCACACCAAACCTCTCAGCCCCAAGAGTGTCCACCCTTATGTCTCAATCAGCTGTGGGTCCAGATATGGTCAATCCAGGTTGCATCACAGCCCCTGAACGAATTTTGTAAGAATTTCTCTCTCTTTCACTGTCTTTGTTTCATGGGTTTTGAAAAGTAATTTATTTTTATAATGGGGTTTAGCTGCTTTTCACGGCTGTGTTTATGCCGTGTTACAGCCCCTTGACTCACTTCCAGAGAGATATCAATACATAGGTTTGAAGATTCTTACTAGTCAGATATATTCTTGTGCGGTGAATAGGGGGTGTTGATTCCAGTTCACTGAGCAAGGAGTAGGTCTTGTCTATTACATATTGGGTTTATGGAAGGGTATTGGAGCTAATTTGAAACCCTTGTTTTATGCATCACCCCACCTCACCTTTCCCGTTCAGCAGCCATAGTGTGTTTTCTAAACGTGTGACTCTGTTCTGTTTTGTAATTCAGTTCAAGTGTAGCGGTTTTTACATTCCCTCTATAAGTGATATCTTATAAGTGTCTTTTTCAGTGTGACTTATTTCACTTAGAATCGTCGTACCTAAATCCACTCATCGTTCTGCTACTAGCCTTATGACGTTGATTTCATGGCTGAGTGATATTCCATTCTACATGAGGACCCCAACATCTTTATCCATTTTTCTCTTTCCTAGGATATTTAAGGTGTAATGAAGTGGGGGTTCTTGTCAACAGAGCAGCCCTAAATTTTCGGGTGCCTGTGTAATGCTGATTTTTATTTTTCCCAATTTATAGGCCCATGAGTGGAAGTGCCCTATGCTCTCCAAGCTGTGCTTTTTAGATGTTTCAGGACACACTGTACACTTCTCCAGAGTGGCTGTTGGCAATTTATATACCGCCCATCAGCGTAGCAAGGCTCCCATTTCTCCATGGCCGGTCCTGCATTTCTGGTTTTGACACTTTTTTCCGCATGGCCATTTTGCCTGATGGGAAGCTAGACTTCTTTGTAGCGCTGATTTGCCTTTCCAGGTTGCTTGGTTGGCCAAAAAGGGCGTATGCGTTTTTTCCTGAATATATTCAGGAAAAAACGCATACGCCCTTTTTGGCCAAGGGCATCATTGTCCACGGTTTGCCGCTTTTCATGTGCTTTCAAGGCGATTCGTATCTACCTCCTGAAATCTGTTTCCTGCAATTCTGCCTTGCTTTCAAATCCTCTTCGTTGCCTTCCCTCAATATATTTGTGGACGAGAGTTATCATTTATAACTCTGCAGGTTTGGGAATTGCAGTGCCCCTGAGTTCCATTTTTCAAGTCGTTTTTGTGAGCTGGCCGCAAAAGCGCAGGATTGCTTGTGGCCCTCTTCTCGTTCTGGGGGGCAGGCTGAGGCTGTGGTTAATTCTTCTTCCTGATGGGAAAATAGAGTGACCTGTGCCAGTCCCAACCACTAGAGCTAGTCTCTCATTGGTTCCCCCTCTTCCCGTTCATCCTCAGGACAAATTGCAACCTGTACGGAACAGGAGGTTAAAGGTGCTGATTCTCCAAGGAGGGAGATGGCTAGTAAAGCGGCTGGAATGGCGAACCCGAGCACAAGGAGATGAGAAATGAGGTGCTTTTTAGAAACCTTTCCCGATCACACGGTGTGCCATCTTCTGGGTTTCTCATGCATGTTTTCGACGTAGGAAGATGCCCTTGAACCTGGAGATTTGGGACCCATGGGATGGGTACCATGCAGTATTACTTTAAAGGGTCTGCGTTGGCTCACCCAACCTCACCAAACCTCTCAGCCCCAAGAGTGTCCACCCTTATGTCTCAATCAGCTGTGGGTCCAGATATGGTCAATCCAGGTTGCATCACAGCCCCTGAACGAATTTTGTAAGAATTTCTCTCTCTTTCACTGTCTTTGTTTTATGGGTTTTGAAAAGTAATGTATTTTTATAATGGGGTTTAGCTGCTTTTCACAGCTGTGTTTATGCCGTGTTACAGCCCCTTGACTCACTTCCAGAGAGATATCAATACATAGGTTTGAAGATTCTTACTAGTCAGATATATTCTTGTGCGGTGAATAGGGGGTGTTGAGTCCAGTTCACTGAGCAAGGAGTAGGTCTTGTCTATTACATATTGGGTTTATGGAAGGGTATCGGAGCTAATTTGAAACCCTTGTTTTATGCATCACCCCACCTCACCTTTCCCGTTCAGCAGCCATAGTGTGTTTTCTAAACGTGTGACTCTGTTCTGTTTTGCAATTCAGTTCAAGTGTAGCGGTTTTTACATTCCCTCTATAAGTGATATCTTATGATAAGTGTCTTTTTCTGTGTGACATATTTCACTTAGAGTCCTCGGACCTAAATCCACTCATCGTTCTGCTACTAGCCTTATGACGTTGATTTCATGGCTGAGTGATATTCCATTGTACATGAGGACCCCAACATCTTTATCCATTTTTCTCTTTCCTAGGATATTTAAGGTGTAATGAAGTGGGGGTTCTTGTCAACAGAGCAGCCCTAAATTTTCGGGTGCCTGTGTAATTCTGATTTTTATTTTTCCCAATTTATAGGCCCATGAGTGGAAGTGCCCTATGCTCTCCAAGCTGTGCTTTTTAGATGTTTCAGGACACACTGTACACTTCTCCAGAGTGGCTGTTGGCAATTTATATACCGCCCATCAGCGTAGCAAGGCTCCCATTTCTCCATGACCGGGCGTGCATTTCTGGTTTTGACACTTTTTTCCGCATGGCCCTTTTGCCTGATGGGAAGCTAGACTTCTTTGTAGCGCTGATTTGCCTTTCCAGGTTGCTTGGTTGGCCAAAAAGGGCGTATGCGTTTTTTCCTGAATATATTCAGGAAAAAACGCATACGCCCTTTTTGGCCAAGGGCATCATTGTCCACGGTTTGCCGCTTTTCATGTGCTTTCAAGGCGATTCGAATCTACCTCCTGAAATCTGTTTCCTGCAATTCTGCCTTGCTTTCAAATCCTCTTCGTTGCCTTCCCTCAATATATTTGTGGACGAGAGTTATCATTTATAAGTCTGCAGGTTTGGAAATTGCAGTGCCCCTGAGTTCCATTTTTCAAGTCGCTTTTTGGGAGCTGGCCGCAAAATCGCAGGATTGCTTGTGGCCCTCTTCTCGTTCTGGGGGGCAGGCTGAGGCTGTGGTTAATTCTTCTTCCTGATGGGAAAATAGAGTGACCTGTGCCAGTCCCAACCACTAGAGCTAGTCTCTCATTGGTTCCCCCTCTTCCCGTTCATCCTCAGGACAAATTGCAACCTGTACGGAACAGGAGGTTAAAGGTGCTGATTCTCCAAGGAGGGAGAAGGCTAGAAAAGGGGCTGGAATGGCGAACCCGAGCACAAGGAGATGAGAAATGAGGTGCTTTTTAGAAACCTTTCCCGATCACACGGTGTGCCATCTTCTGGGTTTCTCATGCATGTTTTCGACGTAGGAAGATGCCCTTGAACCTGGAGATTTGGGACCCATGGGATGGGTACCATGCAGTATTACTTTAAAGGGTCTGCGTTGGCTCACCCAACCTCACCAAACCTCTCAGCCCCAAGAGTGTCCACCCTTATGTCTCAATCAGCTGTGGGTCCAGATATGGTCAATCCAGGTTGCATCACAGCCCCTGAACGAATTTTGGAAGAATTTCTCTCTCTTTCACTGTCTTTGTTTTATGGGTTTTGAAAAGTAATTTATTTTTATAATGGGGTTTAGCTGCTTTTCACGGCTGTGTTTATGCCGTGTTACAGCCCCTTGACTCACTTCCAGAGAGATATCAATACATAGGTTTGAAGATTCTTACTAGTCAGATATATTCTTGTGCAGTGAATAGGGGGTGTTGAGTCCAGTTCACTGAGCAAGGAGTAGGTCTTGTCTATTACATATTGGGTTTATGGAACGGTATCGGAACTAATTTGAAACCCTTGTTTTATGCATCACCCCACCTCACCTTTCCCGTTCAGCAGCCATAGTGTGTTTTCTAAACGTGTGACTCTGTTCTGTTTTATAATTCAGTTCAAGTGTAGTGGTTTTTACATTCCCTCTATAAGTGATATCTTATGATAAGTGTCTTTTTCTGTGTGACTTATTTCACTTAGAATCGTCGTACCTAAATCCACTCATCGTGCTGCTACTAGCCTTATGACGTTGATTTCATGGCTGAGTGATATCCCATTGTACATGAGTACCCCAACTTCTTTATCCATTTTTCTCTTTCCTAGGATATTTAAGGTGTAATGAAGTGGGGGTTCTTGTCAACAGAGCAGCCCTAAATTTTCGGGTGCCTGTGTAATGCTGATTTTTATTTTTCCCAATTTATAGGCCCATGAGTGGAAGTGCCCTATGCTCTCCAAGCTGTGCTTTTTAGATGTTTCAGGACACACTGTACACTTCTCCAGAGTGGCTGTTGGCAATTTATATACCGCCCATCAGCGTAGCAAGGCTCCCACTTCTCCATGGCCGGTCGTGCATTTCTGGTTTTGACACTTTTTCCGCATGGCCCTTTTGCCTGATGGGAAGCTAGACTTCTTTGTAGCGCTGATTTGCCTTTCCAGGTTGCTTGGTTGGCCAAAAAGGGCGTATGCGTTTTTTCCTGAATATATTCAGGAAAAAACGCATACGCCCTTTTTGGCCAAGGGCATCATTGTCCACGGTTTGCCGCTTTTCATGTGCTTTCAAGGCGATTCGAATCTACCTCCTGAAATCTGTTTCCTGCAATTCTGCCTTGCTTTCAAATCCTCTTCGTTGCCTTCCCTCAATATATTTGTGGACGAGAGTTATCATTTATAACTCTGCAGGTTTGGGAATTGCAGTGCCCCTGAGTTCCATTTTTCAAGTCGCTTTTTGGGAGCTGGCCGCAAAAGCGCAGGATTGCTTGTGGCCCTCTTCTCGTTCTGGGAGGCAGGCTGAGGCTGTGGTTAATTCTTCTTCCTGATGGGAAAATAGAGTGACCTGTGCCAGTCCCAACCACTAGAGCTAGTCTCTCATTGGTTCCCCCTCTTCCCGTTCATCCTCAGGACAAATTGCAACCTGTACGGAACAGGAGGTTAAAGGTGCTGATTCTCCAAGGAGGGAGAAGGCTAGAAAAGGGCCTGCAATGGCGAACCCGAGCACAAGGAGATGAGAAATGAGGTGCGTTTTAGAAACCTTTCCCGATCACACGGTGTGCCATCTTCTGGGTTTCTCATGCATGTTTTCGACGTAGGAAGATGCCCTTGAACCTGGAGATTTGGGACCCATGGGATGGGTACCATGCAGTATTACTTTAAAGGGTCTGCGTTGGCTCACCCAACCACACCAAACCTCTCAGCCCCAAGAGTGTCCACCCTTATGTCTCAATCAACTGTGGGTCCAGATATGGTCAATCCAGGTTGCATCACAGCCCCTGAACGAATTTTGTAAGAATTTCTCTCTCTTTCACTGTCTTTGTTTCATGGGTTTTGAAAAGTAATTTATTTTTATAATGGGGTTTAGCTGCTTTTCACGGCTGTGTTTATGCCGTGTTACAGCCCCTTGACTCACTTCCAGAGAGATATCAATACATAGGTTTGAAGATTCTTACTAGTCAGATATATTCTTGTGCGGTGAATAGGGGGTGTTGAGTCCAGTTCACTGAGCAAGGAGTAGGTCTTGTCTATTACATATTGGGTTTATGGAAGGGTATCGGAGCTAATTTGAAACCCTTGTTTTATGCATCACCCCACCTCACCTTTCCCGTTCAGCAGCCATAGTGTGTTTTCTAAACGTGTGACTCTGTTCTCTTTTGTAATTCAGTTCAAGTGTAGCGGTTTTTACATTCCCTCTATAAGTGATATCTTATGATAAGTGTCTTTTTCTGTGTGACATATTTCACTTAGAGTCCTCGGACCTAAATCCACTCATCGTTCTGCTACTAGCCTTATGACGTTGATTTCATGGCTGAGTGATATTCCATTGTACATGAGGACCCCAACATCTTTATCCATTTTTCTCTTTCCTAGGATATTTAAGGTGTAATGAAGTGGGGGTTCTTGTCAACAGAGCAGCGCTAAATTTTCGGGTGCCTGTGTAATTCTGATTTTTATTTTTCCCAATTTATAGGCCCATGAGTGGAAGTGCCCTATGCTCTCCAAGCTGTGCTTTTTAGATGTTTCAGGACACACTGTACACTTCTCCAGAGTGGCTGTTGGCAATTTATATACCGCCCATCAGCATAGCAAGGCTCCCATTTCTCCATGGCCGGGCGTGCATTTCTGGTTTTGACACTTTTTTCCGCATGGCCCTTTTGCCTGATGGGAAGCTAGACTTCTTTGTAGCGCTGATTTGCCTTTCCAGGTTGCTTGGTTGGCCAAAAAGGGCGTATGCGTTTTTTCCTGAATATATTCAGGAAAAAACGCATACGCCCTTTTTGGCCAAGGGCATCATTGTCCACGGTTTGCCGCTTTTCATGTGCTTTCAAGGCGATTCGAATCTACCTCCTGAAATCTGTTTCCTGCAATTCTGCCTTGCTTTCAAATCCTCTTCGTTGCCTTCCCTCAATATATTTGTGGACGAGAGTTATCATTTATAACTCTTCAGGTTTGGGAATTGCAGTGCCCCTGAGTTCCATTTTTCAAGTCGCTTTTTGGGAGCTGGCCGCAAAAGCGCAGGATTGCTTGTGGCCCTCTTCTCGTTCTGGGGGGCAGGCTGAGGCTGTGGTTAATTCTTCTTCCTGATGGGAAAATAGAGTGACCTGTGCCAGTCCCAACCACTAGAGCTAGTCTCTCATTGGTTCCCCCTCTTCCCGTTCATCCTCAGGACAAATTGCAACCTGTACGGAACAGGAGGTTAAAGGTGCTGATTCTCCAAGGAGGGAGAAGGCTAGAAAAGGGGCTGGAATGGCGAACCCGAGCACAAGGAGATGAGAAATGAGGTGCTTTTTAGAAACCTTTCCCGATCACACGGTGTGCCATCTTCTGGGATTCTCATGCATGTTTTCGACGTAGGAAGATGCCCTTGAACCTGGAGATTTGGGACCCATGGGATGGGTACCATGCAGTATTACTTTAAAGGGTCTGCGTTGGCTCACCCAACCTCACCAAACCTCTCAGCCCCAAGAGTGTCCACCCTTATGTCTCAATCAGCTGTGGGTCCAGATATGGTCAATCCAGGTTGCATCACAGCCCCTGAACGAATTTTGTAAGAATTTCTCTCTCTTTCACTGTCTTTGTTTTATGGGTTTTGAAAAGTAATTTATTTTTATAATGGGGTTTAGCTGCTTTTCACGGCTGTGTTTAGGCCGTGTTACAGCCCCTTGACTCACTTCCAGAGAGATATCAATACTTAGGTTTGAAGATTCTTACTAGCCAGATATATTCTTGTGCGGTGAATAGGGGGTGTTGAGTCCAGTTCACTGAGCAAGGAGTAGGTCTTGTCTATTACATATTGGGTTTATGGAAGGGTATCGGAACTAATTTGAAACCCTTGTTTTATGCATCACCCCACCTCACCTTTCCCGTTCAGCAGCCATAGTGTGTTTTCTAAACGTGTGACTCTGTTCTCTTTTGTAATTCAGTTCAAGTGTAGTGGTTTTTACATTCCCTCTATAAGTGATATCTTATGATAAGTGTCTTTTTCTGTGTGACTTATTTCACTTAGAATCGTCGTACCTAAATCCACTCATCGTGCTGCTACTAGCCTTATGACGTTGATTTCATGGCTGAGTGATATTCCATTGTACATGAGGACCCCAACTTCTTTATCCATTTTTCTCTTTCCTCGGATATTTAAGGTGTAATGAAGTGGCGGTTCTTGTCAACAGAGCAGCCCTAAACTTTGGGGTGCCTGTGTCTTGCTGATTTTTAGTTTTCCCAATTTATACGCCCATGAGTGGAAGTGCCCTATGCTCTCCAAGCTGTGTTTTTTATATGTTTCAGAACACACCGTACACTTCTCCAGAGTGGTTGTTGGCAATTTACATCCCACCCATCAGCGTAGCAAGGCTCCCATTTCTCCATGGCCGGTCCTGCATTTCTGCTTTGGACACTTTTTTCCGCATGGCCCTTTTTCCCCCTGAGAAGCGAAACTTCTTTGTAGCACTGATTTGCCTTTCCAGGTTGCTTGGTTGGCCAAAAAGGGCGTATGCGTTTTTTCCTGTATATATTCAGGAAAAAACGCATACGCCCTTTTTGGCCAAGGGCATCATTGTCCACGTTTTGCCGCTTTTCATGTGCTTTCAAGGCGATTCGAATCTACCTCCTGAAATCAGTTTCCTGCAATTCTGCCTTGCTTTCAAAGGCTCTTCGTTGCCTTCCCTTAATATATTTGTGGACGAGAGGTATCATTTAAAACTCTGCAGGTTTGTGAATTGCAGTGCCCCTGAGCTCCATTTTTCAACTCGCTTTTTTGGGAGCTGGCCGCAAAAGCGCAGGATTGCTTCAGGCCCTCTTCTGGTTCTGGGGGGCAGGCTGAGCTCGTGGTTAATTCTTCTTCCTGATGGGAAAATAGAGTGACCTGTGCCTGTCCCAACACCTAGAGCTAGTCTCTCATTGGTTCCCCCTCTTCCCGTTCATCCTCAGGACAAATTGCAACCTGTACGGAACAGGAGGTTAAAGGTGCTGATTCTCCAAGGAGGGAGATGGCTAGTAAATCGGCTGGAATGGCGAACCCGAGCAAAGGAGATGAGAAATGAGGTGCGTTTTAGAAACCTATCCCGATCACACGGTGTGCCATATTCTGGGTTTCCCATGCACGTTTTCGACGTAGGAAGATGCCCTTGAACCTGGAGATTTGGGACCCATGGGATGGGTACCATGCAGTATTACTTTAAAGGGTCTGCGTTGGCTCACCCAACATCACCGAACCTCTTAGCCCCAAGAGTGTCCACCCTTATGTCTCAATCAGCTGTGGGTCTAGATATGGTCAATCCAGGTTGCATCACAGCCCCTGAACGAATTTTGTAAGAATTTCTCTTTCTTTCACTGTCTTTGTTTCACTGGTTTTTAAAAGTAATTTATTTTTATAATGGGGTTTAGCTGCTTTTCACGGCTGTGTTTATGCCGCTTTACACCCCCTTGACTCACTTACAGAGAGATATCAATACATAGGTTTGAAGATTCTTACTAGTCAGATATATTCTTGTGTGGTGAATAGGGGGTGTTGATTCCAGTTCACTGAAAAAGGAATAGGTCTTGTCTCTTACATATTGGGTTTATGGAACGGTATCTGAGCTAATTTGAAACCCTTGTTTTATTCATCACCCCACCTCACCTTTCCCGTTCAGCAGCCATACTGTGTTTTCTAAACGTCTGACTCTGTCCTGTTTTGCCATTCAGTTCAAGTGTAGCAGTTTTTACATTCCCTCTATAAGTGATATCTTATGATAAGTGTCTTTTTCTGTGTGACTTATTTCACTTAGAATCGTCGTACCTAAATCCACTCATCGTGCTGCTACTAGCCTTATGACGTTGATTTCATGGCTGAGTGATATTACATTGTACATGAGGTCCACAACTTCTTTATCCATTTTTCTCTTTCCTAGGATATTTAAGGTGTAATGAAGTGGCGGTTCTTGTCAACAGAGCAGCCCTAAACTTTGGGGTGCCTGTGTCTTGCTGATTTTTAGTTTTCCCAATTTATACGCCCATGAGTGGAAGTGCCCTATGCTCTCCAAGCTGTGTTTTTTAGATGTTTCAGAACACACCGTACACTTCTCCAGAGTGGCTGTTGGCAATTTACATCCCACCCATCAGCGTAGCAAGGCTCCCATTTCTCCATGGCCGGTCCTGCATTTCTGGTTTGGACACTTTTTTCCGCATGGCCCTTTTTCCCCCTGAGAAGCGAAACTTCTTTGTAGCACTGATTTGCCTTTCCAGGTTGCTTGGTTGGCCAAAAAGGGCGTATGCGTTTTTTCCTGAATATATTCAGGAAAAAACGCATACGCCCTTTTTGGCCAAGGGCATCATTGTCCACGTTTTGCCGCTTTTCAGGTGCTTTCAAGGCGATTCGAATCTACCTCCTGAAATCTGTTTCCTGCAATTCTGCCTTGCTTTCAAAGCCTCTTCGTTGCCTTCCCTTAATATATTTGTGGACGAGAGGTATCATTTAAAACTCTGCAGGTTTGTGAATTGCAGTGACCCTGAGCTACATTTTTCAAGTCGCTTATTTGGGAGCTGGCCGCAAAAGCGCAGGATTGCTTCAGGCCCTCTTCTGGTTCTGGGGGGCAGGTTGAGCCTGTGGTTAATTCTTCTTCCTGATTGGAAAATAGAGTGACCTCTGCCTGTCCCAACACCTAGAGCTAGTGTCTCATTGGTTCCCCCTCTTCCCGTTCATCCTCAGGACAAATTGCAACCTGTACGGAACAGGAGGTTAAAGGTGCTGATTCTCCAAGGAGTGAGATGGCTAGTAAAGTGGCTGGAATGGCGAACCTGTGCACAAGGAGATGAGAAATGAGGTGCGTTTTAGAAACCTTTCCCGATCACACGGTGTACCATCTTCTGGGTTTCTCATGCATGTTTTTGATGTAGGAAGATGCCCTTGAACCTGGAGATTTGGGACCCATGGGATGGGTACCATGCAGTATTACTTGAAAGGGTCTGCGTTGGCTCACCCAACCTCACCAAACCTCTCAGCCCCAAGAGTGTCCACCCTTATGTCTCAATCAGCTGTGGGTCTAGATATGGTCAATCCAGGTTGCATCACAGCCCCTGAACTAATTTTGTAAGAATTTCTCTCTCTTTCACTGTCTTTGTTTCACGGGTTTTGAAAAGTAATTTATTTTTATAATGGGGTTTAGCTGCTTTTCACGGCTGTGTTTATGCCGTGTTACAGCACCTTGACTCACTTACAGAGAGATATCAATACATAGGTTTGAAGATTCTTACTAGTCAGATATATTCTTGTGCGGTGAATAGGGGGTGTTGAGTCCAGTTCACTGAGCAAGGAGTAGGTCTTGTCTATTACATATTGGGTTTATGGAAGGGTATCGGAGCTAATTTGAAACCCTTGTTTTATGCATCACCCCACCTCACCTTTCCCGTTCAGCAGCCATAGTGTGTTTTCTAAACGTGTGACTCTGTTCTGTTTTGTAATTCAGTTCAAGTGTAGCGGTTTTTACATTCCCTCTATAAGTGATATCTTATTATAAGTGTCTTTTTCTGTGTGACTTATTTCACTTAGAGTCCTCGTACCTAAATCCACTCATCGTTCTGCTACTAGCCTTATGACGTTGATTTCATGGCTGAGTGATATTCCATTGTACATGAGGACCCCAACATCTTTATCCATTTTTCTCTTTCCTAGGATATTTAAGGTGTAATGAAGTGGGGGTTCTTGTCAACAGAGCAGCCCTAAATTTTCGGGTGCGTGTGTAATGCTGATTTTTATTTTTCCCAATTTATAGGCCCATGAGTGGAAGTGCCCTATGCTCTCCAAGCTGTGCTTTTTAGATGTTTCAGGACACACTGTACACTTCTCCAGAGTGGCTGTTGGCAATTTATATACCGCCCATCAGCGTAACAAGGCTCCCATTTCTCCATGGCCGGTCCTGCATTTCTGGTTTTGACACTTTTTTCCGCATGGCCATTTTGCCTGATGGGAAGCTAGACTTCTTTGTCGCGCTGATTTGCCTTTCCAGGTTGCTTGGTTGGCCAAAAAGGGCGTATGCGTTTTTTCCTGAATATTTTCAGGAAAAAACGCATACGCCCTTTTTGGCCAAGGGCATCATTGTCCAAGGTTTGCCGCTTTTCATGTGCTTTCAAGGCGATTCGAATCTACCTCCTGAAATCTGTTTCCTGCAATTCTGCCTTGCTTTCAAATCCTCTTCGTTGCCTTCCCTCAATATATTTGTGGACGAGAGTTATCATTTATAACTCTGCAGGTTTGGGAATTGCAGTGCCCCTGAGTTCCATTTTTCAAGTCGCTTTTTGGGAGCTGGCCGCAAAAGCGCAGGATTGCTTGTGGCCCTCTTCTCGTTCTGGGGGGCAGGCTGAGGCTGTGGTTAATTCTTCTTCCTGATGGGAAAATAGAGTGACCTGTGCCAGTCCCAACAACTAGAGCTAGTCTCTCATTGGTTCCCCCTCTTCCCGTTCATCCTCAGGACAAATTGCAACCTGTACGGAACAGGAGGTTAAAGGTGCTGATTCTCCAGGGAGGGAGAAGGCTAGAAAAGGGGCTGCAATGGCGAACCCGAGCACAAGGAGATGAGAAATGAGGTGCGTTTTAGAAACCTTTCCCGATCACACGGTGTGCCATCTTCTGGGTTTCTCATGCATGTTTTCGACGTAGAAAGATGCCCTTGAACCTGGAGATTTGGGACCCATGGGATGGGTACCATGCAGTATTACTTTAAAGGGTCTGCGTTGGCTCACCCAACCACACCAAACCTCTCAGCCCCAAGAGTGTCCACCCTTATGTCTCAATCAGCTGTGGGTCCAGTTATGGTCAATCCAGGTTGCATCACAGCCACTGAACGAATTTTGTAAGAATTTCTCTCTCTTTCACTGTCTTTGTTTCACGGGTTTTGAAAAGTAATTTATTTTTATAATGGGGTTTAGCTGCTTTTCACGGCTGTGTTTAGGCCGTGTTACAGCCCCTTGACTCACTTCCAGAGAGATATCAATACATAGGTTTGAAGATTCTTACTAGTCAGATATATTCTTGTGCGGTGAATAGGGGGTGTTGAGTCCAGTTCACTGAGCAAGGAGTAGGTCTTGTCTATTACATATTGGGTTTATGGAAGGGTATCGGAACTAATTTGAAACCCTTGTTTTATGCATCACCCCACCTCACCTTTCCCGTTCAGCAGCCATAGTGTGTTTTCTAAAGTGTGACTCTGTTCTGTTTTGTAATTCAGTTTAAGTGTAGTGGTTTTTACATTCCCTCTATAAGTGATATCTTATGATAAGTGTCTTTTTCTGTGTGACTTATTTCACTTAGAATCGTCGTACCTAAATCCACTCATCGTGCTGCTACTAGCCTTATGACGTTGATTTCATGGCTGAGTGATATTCCATTGTACATGAGGACCACAACTTCTTTATCCATTTTTCTCTTTCCTAGGATATTTAAGGTGTAATGAAGTGGGGGTTCTTGTCAACAGAGAAGCCCTAAACTTTGGGGTGCCTGTGTCTTGCTGATTTTTAGTTTTCCCAATTTATACGCCCAGGAGTGGAAGTGCCCTATGCTCTCCAAGCTGTGTTTTTTAGATGTTTCAGAACACACCGTACACTTCTCCAGAGTGGCTGTTGGCAATTTACATCCCACCCATCAGCGTAGCAAGGCTCCCATTTCTCCATGGCCGGTCCTGCATTTCTGGTTTGGACACTTTTTTCCGCATGGCCCTTTTTCCCCCTGAGAAGCGAAACTTCTTTGTAGCACTGATTTGCCTTTCCAGGTTGCTTGGTTGGCCTAAAAGGGCGTATGCGTTTTTTCCTGAATATATTCAGGAAAAAACGCATACGCCCTTTTTGGCCAAGGGCATCATTGTCCACGTTTTGCCGCTTTTCAGGTGCTTTCAAGGCGATTCGAATCTACCTCCTGAAATCTGTTTCCTGCAATTCTGCCTTGCTTTCAAAGCCTCTTCGTTGCCTTCCCTTAATATATTTGTGGACGAGAGGTATCATTTAAAACTCTGCAGGTTTGTGAATTGCAGTGCCCCTGAGCTCCATTTTTCAAGTCGCTTTTTTGGGAGCTGGCCGCAAAAGCGCAGGATTGCTTCAGGCCCTCTTCTGGTTCTGGGGGGCAGGCTGAGCTTCTGCTTAATTCTTCTTCCTAATGGGAAAATAGAGTGACCTGTGCCTGTCCCAACACCTAGAGCTAGTCTCTCATTGGTTCCCCCTCTTCCCGTTCATCCTCAGGACAAATTGCAACCTGTACGGAACAGGAGGTTAAAGGTGCTGATTCTCCAAGGAGGGAGATGGCTAGTAAATCGGCTGGAATGGCGAACCCGAGCAAAGGAGATGAGAAATGAGGTGCGTTTTAGAAACCTTTCCCGATCACACGGTGTACCATCTTCTGGGTTTCTCATGCCTGATTTCGATGTAGGAAGATGCCCTTGAACCTGGAGATTTGGGACCCATGGGATGGGTACCATGCAGTATTACTTGAAAGGGTCTGCGTTGGCTCACCCAACCTCACCGAACCTCTCAGCCCCAAGAGTGTCCACCCTTATGTCTCAATCAGCTGTGGGTCTAGATATGGTCAATCCAGGTTGCATCACAGCCCCTGAACGAATTTTGGAAGAATTTCTCTCTCTTTCACTGTCTTTGTTTCACGGGTTTCGAAAAGTGATTTATTTTTATAATGGGGTTTAGCTGCTTTTCACGGCTGTGTTTATGCCGCTTTACACCCCCTTGACTCACTTACAGAGAGATATCAATACATAGGTTTGAGGATTCTTACTAGTCAGATATATTCTTGTGCGGTGAATAGGGGGTGTTGAGTCCAGTTCACTGAAAAAGGAATAGGTCTTGTCTCTTACATATTGGGTTTATGGAACGGTATCGGAGCTAATTTGAAACCCTTGTTTTATGCATCACCCCACCTCACCTTTCCCGTTCAGCAGCCATAGTGTGTTTTCTAAACGTGTGACTCTGTTCTGTTTTGTAATTCAGTTCAAGTGTAGCGGTTTTTACATTCCCTCTCTAAGTGATATCTTATGATAAGTGTCTTTTTCTGTGTGACTTATTTCACTTAGAATCGTCGTACCTAAATCCACTCATCGTGCTGCTACTAGCCTTATGACGTTGATTTCATGGCTGAGTGATATTCCATTGTACATGAGGACCCCAACTTCTTTATCCATTTTTCTCTTTCCTAGGATATTTAAGGTGTAATGAAGTGGGGGTTCTTGTCAACAGAGCAGCCCTAAACTTTGGGGTGCCTGTGTCTTGCTGATTTTTAGTTTTCCCAATTTATACGCCCATGAGTGGAAGTGCCCTATGCTCTCCAAGCTGTGTTTTTTAGATGTTTCAGGACACACCGTACACTTCTCCCGAGTGGCTGTTGGCAATTTACATCCCGCCCATCAGCGAAGCAAGGCTCCCATTTCTCCATGGCCGGTCGTGCAGTTCTGGTTTGGACACTTTTTTCCGCATGGCCCGTTTGCCCGCTGGGAAGCGAGACTTCTTTGGAGCGCTGATTGGCCTTTCCAGGTTGCTTGGTTGGCCAAAAAGGGCGTATGCGTTTTTTCCTGAATATATTCAGGAAAAAACGCATACCCCCTTTTTGGCCAAGGGCATCATTGTCCACGTTTTGCCGCTTTTCATGTGCTTTCAAGGCGATTCGAATCTACCTCCTCAAATCTGTTTCCTGCAATTCTGCCTTGCATTCAAAGCCTCTTCGTTGCCTTCCCTTAATATATTTGTGGACGAGAGGTATCATTTAAAACTCTGCAGGTTTGTGAATTGCAGTGCCCCTGAGCTCCATTTTTCAACTCGCTTTTTTGGGAGCTGGCCGCAAAAGCGCAGGATTGCTTCAGGCCCTCTTCTGGTTCTGGGGGGCAGGCTGAGCTTCTGCTTAATTCTTCTTCCTGATGGGAAAATAGAGTGACCTGTGCCTGTCCCAACACCTAGAGCTAGTCTCTCATTGGTTCCCCCTCTTCCCGTTCATCCTCAGGACAAATTGCAACCTGTACGGAACAGGAGGTTAAAGGTGCTGATTCTCCAAGGAGGGAGATGGCTAGTAAATCGGCTGGAATGGCGAACCCGAGCAAAGGAGATGAGAAATGAGGTGCGTTTTAGAAACCTTTCCCGATCACACGGTGTACCATCTTCTGGGTTTCTCATGCCTGATTTCGATGTAGGAAGATGCCCTTGAACCTGGAGATTTGGGACCCATGGGATGGGTACCATGCAGTATTACTTGAAAGGGTCTGCGTTGGCTCACCCAACCTCACCGAACCTCTCAGCCCCAAGAGTGTCCACCCTTATGTGTCAATCAGCTGTGGGTCTAGATATGGTCAATCCAGGTTGCATCACAGCCCCTGAACGAATTTTGGAAGAATTTCTCTCTCTTTCACTGTCTTTGTTTCACGGGTTTTGAAAAGTGATTTATTTTTATAATGGGGTTTAGCTGCTTTTCACGGCTGTGTTTATGCCGCTTTACACCCCCTTGACTCACTTACAGAGAGATATCAATACATAGGTTTGAGGATTCTTACTAGTCAGATATATTCTTGTGCGGTGAATAGGGGGTGTTGAGTCCAGTTCACTGAAAAAGGAATAGGTCTTGTCTCTTACATATTGGGTTAATGGAACGGTATCGGAGCTAATTTGAAACCCTTGTTTTATGCATCACCCCACCTCACCTTTCCCTTTCAGCAGCCATAGTGTGTTTTCTAAACGTGTGACTCTGTTCTGTTTTGTAATTCAGTTCAAGTGTAGCGGTTTTTACATTCCCTCTCTAAGTGATATCTTATGATAAGTGTCTTTTTCTGTGTGACTTATTTCACTTAGAATCGTCGTACCTAAATCCACTCATCGTGCTGCTACTAGCCTTATGACGTTGATTTCATGGCTGAGTGATATTCCATTGTACATGAGGACCCCAACTTCTTTATCCATTTTTCTCTTTCCTAGGATATTTAAGGTGTAATGAAGTGGGGGTTCTTGTCAACAGAGCAGCCCTAAACTTTGGGGTGCCTGTGTCTTGCTGATTTTTAGTTTTCCCAATTTATACGCCCATGAGTGGAAGTGCCCTACGCTCTCCAAGCTGTGTTTTTTAGATGTTTCAGGACACACCGTACACTTCTCCCGAGTGGCTGTTGGCAATTTACATCCCGCCCATCAGCGAAGCAAGGCTCCCATTTCTCCATGGCCGGTCGTGCAGTTCTGGTTTGGACACTTTTTTCCGCATGGCCCGTTTGCCCGCTGGGAAGCGAGACTTCTTTGGAGCGCTGATTGGCCTTTCCAGGTTGCTTGGTTGGCCAAAAAGGGCGTATGCGTTTTTTCCTGAATATATTCAGGAAAAAACGCATACCCCCTTTTTGGCCAAGGGCATCATTGTCCACGTTTTGCCGCTTTTCATGTGCTTTCAAGGCGATTCGAATCTACCTCCTGAAATCTGTTTCCTGCAATTCTGCCTTGCTTTCAAAGCCTCTTCGTTGCCTTCCCTTAATATATTTGTGGACGAGAGGTATCATTTAAAACTCTGCAGGTTTGTGAATTGCAGTGCCCCTGAGCTCCATTTTTCAACTCGCTTTTTTGGGAGCTGGCCGCAAAAGCGCAGGATTGCTTCAGGCCCTCTTCTGGTTCTGGGGGGCAGGCTGAGCTTCTGCTTAATTCTTCTTCCTGATGGGAAAATAGAGTGACCTGTGCCTGTCCCAACACCTAGAACTAGTCTCTCATTGGTTCCCCCTCTTCCCGTTCATCCTCAGGACAAATTGCAACCTGTACGGAACAGGAGGTTAAAGGTGCTGATTCTCCAAGGAGGGAGATGGCTAGTAAATCGGCTGGAATGGCGAACCCGAGCAAAGGAGATGAGAAATGAGGTGCGTTTTAGAAACCTTTCCCGATCACACGGTGTACCATCTTCTGGGTTTCTCATGCCTGATTTCGATGTAGGAAGATGCCCTTGAACCTGGAGATTTGGGACCCATGGGATTGGTACCATGCAGTATTACTTGAAAGGGTCTGCGTTGGCTCACCCAACCTCACCGAACCTCTCAGCCCCAAGAGTGTCCACCCTTATGTCTCAATCAGCTGTGGGTCTAGATATGGTCAATCCAGGTTGCATCACAGCCCCTGAACGAATTTTGGAAGAATTTCTCTCTCTTTCACTGTCTTTGTTTCACGGGTTTTGAAAAGTGATTTATTTTTATAATGGGGTTTAGCTGCTTTTCACGGCTGTGTTTATGCCGCTTTACACCCCCTTGACTCACTTACAGAGAGATATCAATACATAGGTTTGAGGATTCTTACTAGTCAGATATATTCTTGTGCGGTGAATAGGGGGTGTTGAGTCCAGTTCACTGAAAAAGGAATAGGTCTTGTCTCTTACATATTGGGTTTATGGAACGGTATCGGAGCTAATTTGAAACCCTTGTTTTATGCATCACCCCACCTCACCTTTCCCGTTCAGCAGCCATAGTGTGTTTTCTAAACGTGTGACTCTGTTCTGTTTTGTAATTCAGTTCAAGTGTAGCGGTTTTTACATTCCCTCTCTAAGTGATATCTTATGATAAGTGTCTTTTTCTGTGTGACTTATTTCACTTAGAATCGTCGTACCTAAATCCACTCATCGTGCTGCTACTAGCCTTATGACGTTGATTTCATGGCTGAGTGATATTCCATTGTACATGAGGACCCCAACTTCTTTATCCATTTTTCTCTTTCCTAGGATATTTAAGGTGTAATGAAGTGGGGGTTCTTGTCAACAGAGCAGCCCTAAACTTTGGGGTGCCTGTGTCTTGCTGATTTTTAGTTTTCCCAATTTATACGCCCATGAGTGGAAGTGCCCTATGCTCTCCAAGCTGTGTTTTTTAGATGTTTCAGGACACACCGTACACTTCTCCCGAGTGGCTGTTGGCAATTTACATCCCGCCCATCAGCGAAGCAAGGCTCCCATTTCTCCATGGCCGGTCGTGCAGTTCTGGTTTGGACACTTTTTTCCGCATGGCCCGTTTGCCCGCTGGGAAGCGAGACTTCTTTGGAGCGCTGATTGGCCTTTCCAGGTTGCTTGGTTGGCCAAAAAGGGCGTATGCGTTTTTTCCTGAATATATTCAGGAAAAAACGCATACCCCCTTTTTGGCCAAGGGCATCATTGTCCACGTTTTGCCGCTTTTCATGTGCTTTCAAGGCGATTCGAATCTACCTCCTGAAATCTGTTTCCTGCAATTCTGCCTTGCTTTCAAAGCCTCTTCGTTGCCTTGCCTTAATATATTTGTGGACGAGAGGTATCATTTAAAACTCTGCAGGTTTGTGAATTGCAGTGCCCCTGAGCTCCATTTTTCAACTCGCTTTTTTGGGAGCTGGCCGCAAAAGCGCAGGATTGCTTCAGGCCCTCTTCTGGTTCTGGGGGGCAGGCTGAGCTTCTGCTTAATTCTTCTTCCTGATGGGAAAATAGAGTGACCTGTGCCTGTCCCAACACCTAGAGCTAGTCTCTCATTGGTTCCCCCTCTTCCCGTTCATCCTCAGGACAAATTGCAACCTGTACGGAACAGGAGGTTAAAGGTGCTGATTCTCCAAGGAGGGAGATGGCTAGTAAATCGGCTGGAATGGCGAACCCGAGCAAAGGAGATGAGAAATGAGGTGCGTTTTAGAAACCTTTCCCGATCACACGGTGTACCATCTTCTGGGTTTCTCATGCCTGATTTCGATGTAGGAAGATGCCCTTGAACCTGGAGATTTGGGACCCATGGGATGGGTACCATGCAGTATTACTTGAAAGGGTCTGCGTTGGCTCACCCAACCTCACCGAACCTCTCAGCCCCAAGAGTGTCCACCCTTATGTCTCAATCAGCTGTGGGTCTAGATATGGTCAATCCAGGTTGCATCACAGCCCCTGAACGAATTTTGGAAGAATTTCTCTCTCTTTCACTGTCTTTGTTTCACGGGTTTTGAAAAGTGATTTATTTTTATAATGGGGTTTAGCTGCTTTTCACGGCTGTGTTTATGCCGCTTTACACCCCCTTGACTCACTTACAGAGAGATATCAATACATAGGTTTGAGGATTCTTACTAGTCAGATATATTCTTGTGCGGTGAATAGGGGGTGTTGAGTCCAGTTCACTGAAAAAGGAATAGGTCTTGTCTCTTACATATTGGGTTTATGGAACGGTATCGGAGCTAATTTGAAACCCTTGTTTTATGCATCACCCCACCTCACCTTTCCCGTTCAGCAGCCATAGTGTGTTTTCTAAACGTGTGACTCTGTTCTGTTTTGTAATTCAGTTCAAGTGTAGCGGTTTTTACATTCCCTCTCTAAGTGATATCTTATGATAAGTGTCTTTTTCTGTGTGACTTATTTCACTTAGAATCGTCGTACCTAAATCCACTCATCGTGCTGCTACTAGCCTTATGACGTTGATTTCATGGCTGAGTGATATTCCATTGTACATGAGGACCCCAACTTCTTTATCCATTTTTCTCTTTCCTAGGATATTTAAGGTGTAATGAAGTGGGGGTTCTTGTCAACAGAGCAGCCCTAAACTTTGGGGTGCCTGTGTCTTGCTGATTTTTAGTTTTCCCAATTTATACGCCCATGAGTGGAAGTGCCCTACGCTCTCCAAGCTGTGTTTTTTAGATGTTTCAGGACACACCGTACACTTCTCCCGAGTGGCTGTTGGCAATTTACATCCCGCCCATCAGCGAAGCAAGGCTCCCATTTCTCCATGGCCGGTCGTGCAGTTCTGGTTTGGACACTTTTTTCCGCATGGCCCGTTTGCCCGCTGGGAAGCGAGACTTCTTTGGAGCGCTGATTGGCCTTTCCAGGTTGCTTGGTTGGCCAAAAAGGGCGTATGCGTTTTTTCCTGAATATATTCAGGAAAAAACGCATACCCCCTTTTTGGCCAAGGGCATCATTGTCCACGTTTTGCCGCTTTTCATGTGCTTTCAAGGCGATTCGAATCTACCTCCTGAAATCTGTTTCCTGCAATTCTGCCTTGCTTTCAAAGCCTCTTCGTTGCCTTCCCTTAATATATTTGTGGACGAGAGGTATCATTTAAAACTCTGCAGGTTTGTGAATTGCAGTGCCCCTGAGCTCCATTTTTCAACTCGCTTTTTTGGGAGCTGGCCGCAAAAGCGCAGGATTGCTTCAGGCCCTCTTCTGGTTCTGGGGGGCAGGCTGAGCTTCTGCTTAATTCTTCTTCCTGATGGGAAAATAGAGTGACCTGTGCCTGTCCCAACACCTAGAGCTAGTCTCTCATTGGTTCCCCCTCTTCCCGTTCATCCTCAGGACAAATTGCAACCTGTACGGAACAGGAGGTTAAAGGTGCTGATTCTCCAAGGAGGGAGATGGCTAGTAAATCGGCTGGAATGGCGAATCCGAGCAAAGGAGATGAGAAATGAGGTGCGTTTTAGAAACCTTTCCCGATCACACGGTGTACCATCTTCTGGGTTTCTCATGCCTGATTTCGATGTAGGAAGATGCCCTTGAACCTGGAGATTTGGGACCCATGGGATGGGTACCATGCAGTATTACTTGAAAGGGTCTGCGTTGGCTCACCCAACCTCACCGAACCTCTCAGCCCCAAGAGTGTCCACCCTTATGTCTCAATCAGCTGTGGGTCTAGATATGGTCAATCCAGGTTGCATCACAGCCCCTGAACGAATTTTGGAAGAATTTCTCTCTCTTTCACTGTCTTTGTTTCACGGGTTTTGAAAAGTGATTTATTTTTATAATGGGGTTTAGCTGCTTTTCACGGCTGTGTTTATGCCGCTTTACACCCCCTTGACTCACTTACAGAGAGATATCAATACATAGGTTTGAGGATTCTTACTAGTCAGATATATTCTTGTGCGGTGAATAGGGGGTGTTGAGTCCAGTTCACTGAAAAAGGAATAGGTCTTGTCTCTTACATATTGGGTTTATGGAACGGTATCGGAGCTAATTTGAAACCCTTGTTTTATGCATCACCCCACCTCACCTTTCCCGTTCAGCAGCCATAGTGTGTTTTCTAAACGTGTGACTCTGTTCTGTTTTGTAATTCAGTTCAAGTGTAGCGGTTTTTACATTCCCTCTCTAAGTGATATCTTATGATAAGTGTCTTTTTCTGTGTGACTTATTTCACTTAGAATCGTCGTACCTAAATCCACTCATCGTGCTGCTACTAGCCTTATGACGTTGATTTCATGGCTGAGTGATATTCCATTGTACATGAGGACCCCAACTTCTTTATCCATTTTTCTCTTTCCTAGGATATTTAAGGTGTAATGAAGTGGGGGTTCTTGTCAACAGAGCAGCCCTAAACTTTGGGGTGCCTGTGTCTTGCTGATTTTTAGTTTTCCCAATTTATACGCCCATGAGTGGAAGTGCCCTACGCTCTCCAAGCTGTGTTTTTTAGATGTTTCAGGACACACCGTACACTTCTCCCGAGTGGCTGTTGGCAATTTACATCCCGCCCATCAGCGAAGCAAGGCTCCCATTTCTCCATGGCCGGTCGTGCAGTTCTGGTTTGGACACTTTTTTCCGCATGGCCCGTTTGCCCGCTGGGAAGCGAGACTTCTTTGGAGCGCTGATTGGCCTTTCCAGGTTGCTTGGTTGGCCAAAAAGGGCGTATGCGTTTTTTCCTGAATATATTCAGGAAAAAACGCATACCCCCTTTTTGGCCAAGGGCATCATTGTCCACGTTTTGCCGCTTTTCATGTGCTTTCAAGGCGATTCGAATCTACCTCCTGAAATCTGTTTCCTGCAATTCTGCCTTGCTTTCAAAGCCTCTTCGTTGCCTTCCCTTAATATATTTGTGGACGAGAGGTATCATTTAAAACTCTGCAGGTTTGTGAATTGCAGTGCCCCTGAGCTCCATTTTTCAACTCGCTTTTTTGGGAGCTGGCCGCAAAAGCGCAGGATTGCTTCAGGCCCTCTTCTGGTTCTGGGGGGCAGGCTGAGCTTCTGCTTAATTCTTCTTCCTGATGGGAAAATAGAGTGACCTGTGCCTGTCCCAACACCTAGAGCTAGTCTCTCATTGGTTCCCCCTCTTCCCGTTCATCCTCAGGACAAATTGCAACCTGTACGGAACAGGAGGTTAAAGGTGCTGATTCTCCAAGGAGGGAGATGGCTAGTAAATCGGCTGGAATGGCGAACCCGAGCAAAGGAGATGAGAAATGAGGTGCGTTTTAGAAACCTTTCCCGATCACACGGTGTACCATCTTCTGGGTTTCTCATGCCTGATTTCGATGTAGGAAGATGCCCTTGAACCTGGAGATTTGGGACCCATGGGATGGGTACCATGCAGTATTACTTGAAAGGGTCTGCGTTGGCTCACCCAACCTCACCGAACCTCTCAGCCCCAAGAGTGTCCACCCTTATGTCTCAATCAGCTGTGGGTCTAGATATGGTCAATCCAGGTTGCATCACAGCCCCTGAACGAATTTTGGAAGAATTTCTCTCTCTTTCACTGTCTTTGTTTCACGGGTTTTGAAAAGTGATTTATTTTTATAATGGGGTTTAGCTGCTTTTCACGGCTGTGTTTATGCCGCTTTACACCCCCTTGACTCACTTACAGAGAAATATCAATACATAGGTTTGAGGATTCTTACTAGTCAGATATATTCTTGTGCGGTGAATAGGGGGTGTTGAGTCCAGTTCACTGAAAAAGGAATAGGTCTTGTCTCTTACATATTGGGTTTATGGAACGGTATCGGAGCTAATTTGAAACCCTTGTTTTATGCATCACCCCACCTCACCTTTCCCGTTCAGCAGCCATAGTGTGTTTTCTAAACGTGTGACTCTGTTCTGTTTTGTAATTCAGTTCAAGTGTAGCGGTTTTTACATTCCCTCTCTAAGTGATATCTTATGATAAGTGTCTTTTTCTGTGTGACTTATTTCACTTAGAATCGTCGTACCTAAATCCACTCATCGTGCTGCTACTAGCCTTATGACGTTGATTTCATGGCTGAGTGATATTCCATTGTACATGAGGACCCCAACTTCTTTATCCATTTTTCTCTTTCCTAGGATATTTAAGGTGTAATGAAGTGGGGGTTCTTGTCAACAGAGCAGCCCTAAACTTTGGGGTGCCTGTGTCTTGCTGATTTTTAGTTTTCCCAATTTATACGCCCATGAGTGGAAGTGCCCTACGCTCTCCAAGCTGTGTTTTTTAGATGTTTCAGGACACACCGTACACTTCTCCCGAGTGGCTGTTGGCAATTTACATCCCGCCCATCAGCGAAGCAAGGCTCCCATTTCTCCATGGCCGGTCGTGCAGTTCTGGTTTGGACACTTTTTTCCGCATGGCCCGTTTGCCCGTTGGGAAGCGAGACTTCTTTGGAGCGCTGATTGGCCTTTCCAGGTTGCTTGGTTGGCCAAAAAGGGCGTATGCGTTTTTTCCTGAATATATTCAGGAAAAAACGCATACCCCCTTTTTGGCCAAGGGCATCATTGTCCACGTTTTGCCGCTTTTCATGTGCTTTCAAGGCGATTCGAATCTACCTCCTGAAATCTGTTTCCTGCAATTCTGCCTTGCTTTCAAAGGCTCTTCGTTGCCTTCCCTTAATATATTTGTGGACGAGAGGTATCATTTAAAACTCTGCAGGTTTGTGAATTGCAGTGCCCCTGAGCTCCATTTTTCAACTCGCTTTTTTGGGAGCTGGCCGCAAAAGCGCAGGATTGCTTCAGGCCCTCTTCTGGTTCTGGGGGGCAGGCTGAGCTTCTGCTTAATTCTTCTTCCTGATGGGAAAATAGAGTGACCTGTGCCTGTCCCAACACCTAGAGCTAGTCTCTCATTGGTTCCCCCTCTTCCCGTTCATCCTCAGGACAAATTGCAACCTGTACGGAACAGGAGGTTAAAGGTGCTGATTCTCCAAGGAGGGAGATGGCTAGTAAATCGGCTGGAATGGCGAACCCGAGCAAAGGAGATGAGAAATGAGGTGCGTTTTAGAAACCTTTCCCGATCACACGGTGTACCATCTTCTGGGTTTCTCATGCCTGATTTCGATGTAGGAAGATGCCCTTGAACCTGGAGATTTGGGACCCATGGGATGGGTACCATGCAGTATTACTTGAAAGGGTCTGCGTTGGCTCACCCAACCTCACCGAACCTCTCAGCCCCAAGAGTGTCCACCCTTATGTCTCAATCAGCTGTGGGTCTAGATATGGTCAATCCAGGTTGCATCACAGCCCCTGAACGAATTTTGGAAGAATTTCTCTCTCTTTCACTGTCTTTGTTTCACGGGTTTTGAAAAGTGATTTATTTTTATAATGGGGTTTAGCTGCTTTTCACGGCTGTGTTTATGCCGCTTTACACCCCCTTGACTCACTTACAGAGAAATATCAATACATAGGTTTGAGGATTCTTACTAGTCAGATATATTCTTGTGCGGTGAATAGGGGGTGTTGAGTCCAGTTCACTGAAAAAGGAATAGGTCTTGTCTCTTACATATTGGGTTTATGGAACGGTATCGGAGCTAATTTGAAACCCTTGTTTTATGCATCACCCCACCTCACCTTTCCCGTTCAGCAGCCATAGTGTGTTTTCTAAACGTGTGACTCTGTTCTGTTTTGTAATTCAGTTCAAGTGTAGCGGTTTTTACATTCCCTCTCTAAGTGATATCTTATGATAAGTGTCTTTTTCTGTGTGACTTATTTCACTTAGAATCGTCGTACCTAAATCCACTCATCGTGCTGCTACTAGCCTTATGACGTTGATTTCATGGCTGAGTGATATTCCATTGTACATGAGGACCCCACCTTCTTTATCCATTTTTCTCTTTCCTAGGATATTTAAGGTGTAATGAAGTGGGGGTTCTTGTCAACAGAGCAGCCCTAAACTTTGGGGTGCCTGTGTCTTGCTGATTTTTAGTTTTCCCAATTTATACGCCCATGAGTGGAAGTGCCCTACGCTCTCCAAGCTGTGTTTTTTAGATGTTTCAGGACACACCGTACACTTCTCCCGAGTGGCTGTTGGCAATTTACATCCCGCCCATCAGCGAAGCAAGGCTCCCATTTCTCCATGGCCGGTCGTGCAGTTCTGGTTTGGACACTTTTTTCCGCATGGCCCTTTTGCCCGCTGGGAAGCGAGACTTCTTTGGAGCGCTGATTGGCCTTTCCAGGTTGCTTGGTTGGCCAAAAAGGGCGTATGCGTTTTTTCCTGAATATATTCAGGAAAAAACGCATACGCCCTTTTTGGCCAAGGGCATCATTGTCCACGTTTTGCCGCTTTTCATGTGCTTTCAAGGCGATTCGTATCTACCTCCTGAAATCTGTTTCCTGCAATTCTGCCTTGCTTTCAAAGCCTCTTCGTTGCCTTGCCTTAATATATTTGTGGACGAGAGGTATCATTTAAAACTCTGCAGGTTTGTGAATTGCAGTGCCCCTGAGCTCCATTTTTCAACTCGCTTTTTTGGGAGCTGGCCGCAAAAGCGCAGGATTGCTTCAGGCCCTCTTCTGGTTCTGGGGGGCAGGCTGAGCTTCTGCTTAATTCTTCTTCCTGATGGGAAAATAGAGTGACCTGTGCCTGTCCCAACACCTAGAGCTAGTCTCTCATTGGTTCCCCCTCTTCCCGTTCATCCTCAGGACAAATTGCAACCTGTACGGAACAGGAGGTTAAAGGTGCTGATTCTCCAAGGAGGGAGATGGCTAGTAAATCGGCTGGAATGGCGAACCCGAGCAAAGGAGATGAGAAATGAGGTGCGTTTTAGAAACCTTTCCCGATCACACGGTGTACCATCTTCTGGGTTTCTCATGCCTGATTTCGATGTAGGAAGATGCCCTTGAACCTGGAGATTTGGGACCCATGGGATGGGTACCATGCAGTATTACTTGAAAGGGTCTGCGTTGGCTCACCCAACCTCACCGAACCTCTCAGCCCCAAGAGTGTCCACCCTTATGTCTCAATCAGCTGTGGGTCTAGATATGGTCAATCCAGGTTGCATCACAGCCCCTGAACGAATTTTGGAAGAATTTCTCTCTCTTTCACTGTCTTTGTTTCACGGGTTTTGAAAAGTGATTTATTTTTATAATGGGGTTTAGCTGCTTTTCACGGCTGTGTTTATGCCGCTTTACACCCCCTTGACTCACTTACAGAGAAATATCAATACATAGGTTTGAGGATTCTTACTAGTCAGATATATTCTTGTGCGGTGAATAGGGGGTGTTGAGTCCAGTTCACTGAAAAAGGAATAGGTCTTGTCTCTTACATATTGGGTTTATGGAACGGTATCGGAGCTAATTTGAAACCCTTGTTTTATGCATCACCCCACCTCACCTTTCCCGTTCAGCAGCCATAGTGTGTTTTCTAAACGTGTGACTCTGTTCTGTTTTGTAATTCAGTTCAAGTGTAGCGGTTTTTACATTCCCTCTCTAAGTGATATCTTATGATAAGTGTCTTTTTCTGTGTGACTTATTTCACTTAGAATCGTCGTACCTAAATCCACTCATCGTGCTGCTACTAGCCTTATGACGTTGATTTCATGGCTGAGTGATATTCCATTGTACATGAGGACCCCAACTTCTTTATCCATTTTTCTCTTTCCTAGGATATTTAAGGTGTAATGAAGTGGGGGTTCTTGTCAACAGAGCAGCCCTAAACTTTGGGGTGCCTGTGTCTTGCTGATTTTTAGTTTTCCCAATTTATACGCCCATGAGTGGAAGTGCCCTACGCTCTCCAAGCTGTGTTTTTTAGATGTTTCAGGACACACCGTACACTTCTCCCGAGTGGCTGTTGGCAATTTACATCCCGCCCATCAGCGAAGCAAGGCTCCCATTTCTCCATGGCCGGTCGTGCAGTTCTGGTTTGGACACTTTTTTCCGCATGGCCCGTTTGCCCGCTGGGAAGCGAGACTTCTTTGGAGCGCTGATTGGCCTTTCCAGGTTGCTTGGTTGGCCAAAAAGGGCGTATGCGTTTTTTCCTGAATATATTCAGGAAAAAACGCATACCCCCTTTTTGGCCAAGGGCATCATTGTCCACGTTTTGCCGCTTTTCATGTGCTTTCAAGGCGATTCGAATCTACCTCCTGAAATCTGTTTCCTGCAATTCTGCCTTGCTTTCAAAGCCTCTTCGTTGCCTTCCCTTAATATATTTGTGGACGAGAGGTATCATTTAAAACTCTGCAGGTTTGTGAATTGCAGTGCCCCTGAGCTCCATTTTTCAACTCGCTTTTTTGGGAGCTGGCCGCAAAAGCGCAGGATTGCTTCAGGCCCTCTTCTGGTTCTGGGGGGCAGGCTGAGCTTCTGCTTAATTCTTCTTCCTGATGGGAAAATAGAGTGACCTGTGCCTGTCCCAACACCTAGAGCTAGTCTCTCATTGGTTCCCCCTCTTCCCGTTCATCCTCAGGACAAATTGCAACCTGTACGGAACAGGAGGTTAAAGGTGCTGATTCTCCAAGGAGGGAGATGGCTAGTAAATCGGCTGGAATGGCGAACCCGAGCAAAGGAGATGAGAAATGAGGTGCGTTTTAGAAACCTTTCCCGATCACACGGTGTACCATCTTCTGGGTTTCTCATGCCTGATTTCGATGTAGGAAGATGCCCTTGAACCTGGAGATTTGGGACCCATGGGATGGGTACCATGCAGTATTACTTGAAAGGGTCTGCGTTGGCTCACCCAACCTCACCGAACCTCTCAGCCCCAAGAGTGTCCACCCTTATGTCTCAATCAGCTGTGGGTCTAGATATGGTCAATCCAGGTTGCATCACAGCCCCTGAACGAATTTTGGAAGAATTTCTCTCTCTTTCACTGTCTTTGTTTCACGGGTTTTGAAAAGTGATTTATTTTTATAATGGGGTTTAGCTGCTTTTCACGGCTGTGTTTATGCCGCTTTACACCCCCTTGACTCACTTACAGAGAAATATCAATACATAGGTTTGAGGATTCTTACTAGTCAGATATATTCTTGTGCGGTGAATAGGGGGTGTTGAGTCCAGTTCACTGAAAAAGGAATAGGTCTTGTCTCTTACATATTGGGTTTATGGAACGGTATCGGAGCTAATTTGAAACCCTTGTTTTATGCATCACCCCACCTCACCTTTCCCGTTCAGCAGCCATAGTGTGTTTTCTAAACGTGTGACTCTGTTCTGTTTTGTAATTCAGTTCAAGTGTAGCGGTTTTTACATTCCCTCTCTAAGTGATATCTTATGATAAGTGTCTTTTTCTGTGTGACTTATTTCACTTAGAATCGTCGTACCTAAATCCACTCATCGTGCTGCTACTAGCCTTATGACGTTGATTTCATGGCTGAGTGATATTCCATTGTACATGAGGACCCCAACTTCTTTATCCATTTTTCTCTTTCCTAGGATATTTAAGGTGTAATGAAGTGGGGGTTCTTGTCAACAGAGCAGCCCTAAACTTTGGGGTGCCTGTGTCTTGCTGATTTTTAGTTTTCCCAATTTATACGCCCATGAGTGGAAGTGCCCTACGCTCTCCAAGCTGTGTTTTTTAGATGTTTCAGGACACACCGTACACTTCTCCCGAGTGGCTGTTGGCAATTTACATCCCGCCCATCAGCGAAGCAAGGCTCCCATTTCTCCATGGCCGGTCGTGCAGTTCTGGTTTGGACACTTTTTTCCGCATGGCCCGTTTGCCCGCTGGGAAGCGAGACTTCTTTGGAGCGCTGATTGGCCTTTCCAGGTTGCTTGGTTGGCCAAAAAGGGCGTATGCGTTTTTTCCTGAATATATTCAGGAAAAAACGCATACCCCCTTTTTGGCCAAGGGCATCATTGTCCACGTTTTGCCGCTTTTCATGTGCTTTCAAGGCGATTCGAATCTACCTCCTGAAATCTGTTTCCTGCAATTCTGCCTTGCTTTCAAAGACTCTTCGTTGCCTTCCCTTAATATATTTGTGGACGAGAGGTATCATTTAAAACTCTGCAGGTTTGTGAATTGCAGTGCCCCTGAGCTCCATTTTTCAACTCGCTTTTTTGGGAGCTGGCCGCAAAAGCGCAGGATTGCTTCAGGCCCTCTTCTGGTTCTGGGGGGCAGGCTGAGCTTCTGCTTAATTCTTCTTCCTGATGGGAAAATAGAGTGACCTGTGCCTGTCCCAACACCTAGAGCTAGTCTCTCATTGGTTCCCCCTCTTCCCGTTCATCCTCAGGACAAATTGCAACCTGTACGGAACAGGAGGTTAAAGGTGCTGATTCTCCAAGGAGGGAGATGGCTAGTAAATCGGCTGGAATGGCGAACCCGAGCAAAGGAGATGAGAAATGAGGTGCGTTTTAGAAACCTTTCCCGATCACACGGTGTACCATCTTCTGGGTTTCTCATGCCTGATTTCGATGTAGGAAGATGCCCTTGAACCTGGAGATTTGGGACCCATGGGATGGGTACCATGCAGTATTACTTGAAAGGGTCTGCGTTGGCTCACCCAACCTCACCGAACCTCTCAGCCCCAAGAGTGTCCACCCTTATGTCTCAATCAGCTGTGGGTCTAGATATGGTCAATCCAGGTTGCATCACAGCCCCTGAACGAATTTTGGAAGAATTTCTCTCTCTTTCACTGTCTTTGTTTCACGGGTTTTGAAAAGTGATTTATTTTTATAATGGGGTTTAGCTGCTTTTCACGGCTGTGTTTATGCCGCTTTACACCCCCTTGACTCACTTACAGAGAGATATCAATACATAGGTTTGAGGATTCTTACTAGTCAGATATATTCTTGTGCGGTGAATAGGGGGTGTTGAGTCCAGTTCACTGAAAAAGGAATAGGTCTTGTCTCTTACATATTGGGTTTATGGAACGGTATCGGAGCTAATTTGAAACCCTTGTTTTATGCATCACCCCACCTCACCTTTCCCGTTCAGCAGCCATAGTGTGTTTTCTAAACGTGTGACTCTGTTCTGTTTTGCAATTCAGTTCAAGTGTAGCGGTTTTTACATTCCCTCTCTAAGTGATATCTTATGATAAGTGTCTTTTTCTGTGTGACTTATTTCACTTAGAATCGTCGTACCTAAATCCACTCATCGTGCTGCTACTAGCCTTATGACGTTGATTTCATGGCTGAGTGATATTCCATTGTACATGAGGACCACAACTTCTTTATCCATTTTTCTCTTTCCTAGGATATTTAAGGTGTAATGAAGTGGGGGTTCTTGTCAACAGAGCAGCCCTAAACTTTGGGGTGCCTGTGTCTTGCTGATTTTTAGTTTTCCCAATTTATACGCCCATGAGTGGAAGTGCCCTACGCTCTCCAAGCTGTGTTTTTTAGATGTTTCAGGACACACCGTACACTTCTCCCGAGTGGCTGTTGGCAATTTACATCCCGCCCATCAGCGAAGCAAGTCTCCCATTTCTCCATGGCCGGTCGTGCAGTTCTGGTTTGGACACTTTTTTCCGCATGGCCCTTTTGCCCGCTGGGAAGCGAGACTTCTTTGGAGCGCTGATTGGCCTTTCCAGGTTGCTTGGTTGGCCAAAAAGGGCGTATGCGTTTTTTCCTGAATATATTCAGGAAAAAACGCATACGCCCTTTTTGGCCAAGGGCATCATTGTCCACGTTTTGCCGCTTTTCATGTGCTTTCAAGGCGATTCGAATCTACCTCCTGAAATCTGTTTCCTGCAATTCTGCCTTGCTTTCAAAGCCTCTTCGTTGCCTTCCCTTAATATATTTGTGGACGAGAGGTATCATTTAAAACTCTGCAGGTTTGTGAATTGCAGTGCCCCTGAGCTCCATTTTTCAACTCGCTTTTTTGGGAGCTGGCCGCAAAAGCGCAGGATTGCTTCAGGCCCTCTTCTGGTTCTGGGGGGCAGGCTGAGCTTCTGCTTAATTCTTCTTCCTGATGGGAAAATAGAGTGACCTGTGCCTGTCCCAACACCTAGAGCTAGTCTCTCATTGGTTCCCCCTCTTCCCGTTCATCCTCAGGACAAATTGCAACCTGTACGGAACAGGAGGTTAAAGGTGCTGATTCTCCAAGGAGGGAGATGGCTAGTAAATCGGCTGGAATGGCGAACCCGAGCAAAGGAGATGAGAAATGAGGTGCGTTTTAGAAACCTTTCCCGATCACACGGTGTACCATCTTCTGGGTTTCTCATGCCTGATTTCGATGTAGGAAGATGCCCTTGAACCTGGAGATTTGGGACCCATGGGATGGGTACCATGCAGTATTACTTGAAAGGGTCTGCGTTGGCTCACCCAACCTCACCGAACCTCTCAGCCCCAAGAGTGTCCACCCTTATGTCTCAATCAGCTGTGGGTCTAGATATGGTCAATCCAGGTTGCATCACAGCCCCTGAACGAATTTTGGAAGAATTTCTCTCTCTTTCACTGTCTTTGTTTCACGGGTTTTGAAAAGTGATTTATTTTTATAATGGGGTTTAGCTGCTTTTCACGGCTGTGTTTATGCCGCTTTACACCCCCTTGACTCACTTACAGAGAAATATCAATACATAGGTTTGAGGATTCTTACTAGTCAGATATATTCTTGTGCGGTGAATAGGGGGTGTTGAGTCCAGTTCACTGAAAAAGGAATAGGTCTTGTCTCTTACATATTGGGTTTATGGAACGGTATCGGAGCTAATTTGAAACCCTTGTTTTATGCATCACCCCACCTCACCTTTCCCGTTCAGCAGCCATAGTGTGTTTTCTAAACGTGTGACTCTGTTCTGTTTTGTAATTCAGTTCAAGTGTAGCGGTTTTTACATTCCCTCTCTAAGTGATATCTTATGATAAGTGTCTTTTTCTGTGTGACTTATTTCACTTAGAATCGTCGTACCTAAATCCACTCATCGTGCTGCTACAAGCCTTATGACGTTGATTTCATGGCTGAGTGATATTCCATTGTACATGAGGACCCCAACTTCTTTATCCATTTTTCTCTTTCCTAGGATATTTAAGGTGTAATGAAGTGGGGGTTCTTGTCAACAGAGCAGCCCTAAACTTTGGGGTGCCTGTGTCTTGCTGATTTTTAGTTTTCCCAATTTATACGCCCATGAGTGGAAGTGCCCTACGCTCTCCAAGCTGTGTTTTTTAGATGTTTCAGGACACACCGTACACTTCTCCCGAGTGGCTGTTGGCAATTTACATCCCGCCCATCAGCGAAGCAAGGCTCCCATTTCTCCATGGCCGGTCGTGCAGTTCTGGTTTGGACACTTTTTTCCGCATGGCCCGTTTGCCCGCTGGGAAGCGAGACTTCTTTGGAGCGCTGATTGGCCTTTCCAGGTTGCTTGGTTGGCCAAAAAGGGCGTATGCGTTTTTTCCTGAATATATTCAGGAAAAAACGCATACGCCCTTTTTGGCCAAGGGCATCATTGTCCACGTTTTGCCGCTTTTCATGTGCTTTCAAGGCGATTCGAATCTACCTCCTGAAATCTGTTTCCTGCAATTCTGCCTTGCTTTCAAAGCCTCTTCGTTGCCTTCCCTTAATATATTTGTGGACGAGAGGTATCATTTAAAACTCTGCAGGTTTGTGAATTGCAGTGCCCCTGAGCTCCATTTTTCAACTCGCTTTTTTGGGAGCTGGCCGCAAAAGCGCAGGATTGCTTCAGGCCCTCTTCTGGTTCTGGGGGGCAGGCTGAGCTTCTGCTTAATTCTTCTTCCTGATGGGAAAATAGAGTGACCTGTGCCTGTCCCAACACCTAGAGCTAGTCTCTCATTGGTTCCCCCTCTTCCCGTTCATCCTCAGGACAAATTGCAACCTGTACGGAACAGGAGGTTAAAGGTGCTGATTCTCCAAGGAGGGAGATGGCTAGTAAATCGGCTGGAATGGCGAACCCGAGCAAAGGAGATGAGAAATGAGGTGCGTTTTAGAAACCTTTCCCGATCACACGGTGTACCATCTTCTGGGTTTCTCATGCCTGATTTCGATGTAGGAAGATGCCCTTGAACCTGGAGATTTGGGACCCATGGGATGGGTACCATGCAGTATTACTTGAAAGGGTCTGCGTTGGCTCACCCAACCTCACCGAACCTCTCAGCCCCAAGAGTGTCCACCCTTATGTCTCAATCAGCTGTGGGTCTAGATATGGTCAATCCAGGTTGCATCACAGCCCCTGAACGAATTTTGGAAGAATTTCTCTCTCTTTCACTGTCTTTGTTTCACGGGTTTTGAAAAGTGATTTATTTTTATAATGGGGTTTAGCTGCTTTTCACGGCTGTGTTTATGCCGCTTTACACCCCCTTGACTCACTTACAGAGAAATATCAATACATAGGTTTGAGGATTCTTACTAGTCAGATATATTCTTGTGCGGTGAATAGGGGGTGTTGAGTCCAGTTCACTGAAAAAGGAATAGGTCTTGTCTCTTACATATTGGGTTTATGCAACGGTATCGGAGCTAATTTGAAACCCTTGTTTTATGCATCACCCCACCTCACCTTTCCCGTTCAGCAGCCATAGTGTGTTTTCTAAACGTGTGACTCTGTTCTGTTTTGTAATTCAGTTCAAGTGTAGCGGTTTTTACATTCCCTCTCTAAGTGATATCTTATGATAAGTGTCTTTTTCTGTGTGACTTATTTCACTTAGAATCGTCGTACCTAAATCCACTCATCGTGCTGCTACTAGCCTTATGACGTTGATTTCATGGCTGAGTGATATTCCATTGTACATGAGGACCCCAACTTCTTTATCCATTTTTCTCTTTCCTAGGATATTTAAGGTGTAATGAAGTGGGGGTTCTTGTCAACAGAGCAGCCCTAAACTTTGGGGTGCCTGTGTCTTGCTGATTTTTAGTTTTCCCAATTTATACGCCCATGAGTGGAAGTGCCCTACGCTCTCCAAGCTGTGTTTTTTAGATGTTTCAGGACACACCGTACACTTCTCCCGATGGCTGTTGGCAATTTACATCCCGCCCATCAGCGAAGCAAGGCTCCCATTTCTCCATGGCCGGTCGTGCAGTTCTGGTTTGGACACTTTTTTCCGCATGGCCCGTTTGCCCGCTGGGAAGCGAGACTTCTTTGGAGCGCTGATTGGCCTTTCCAGGTTGCTTGGTTGGCCAAAAAGGGCGTATGCGTTTTTTCCTGAATATATTCAGGAAAAAACGCATACGCCCTTTTTGGCCAAGGGCATCATTGTCCACGTTTTGCCGCTTTTCATGTGCTTTCAAGGCGATTCGAATCTACCTCCTGAAATCTGTTTCCTGCAATTCTGCCTTGCATTCAAAGCCTCTTCTTTGCCTTCCCTTAATATATTTGTGGACGAGAGGTATCATTTAAAACTCTGCAGGTTTGTGAATTGCAGTGCCCCTGAGCTCCATTTTTCAACTCGCTTTTTTGGGAGCTGGCCGCAAAAGCGCAGGATTGCTTCAGGCCCTCTTCTGGTTCTGGGGGGCAGGCTGAGCTTCTGCTTAATTCTTCTTCCTGATGGGAAAATAGAGTGACCTGTGCCTGTCCCAACACCTAGAGCTAGTCTCTCATTGGTTCCCCCTCTTCCCGTTCATCCTCAGGACAAATTGCAACCTGTACGGAACAGGAGGTTAAAGGTGCTGATTCTCCAAGGAGGGAGATGGCTAGTAAATCGGCTGGAATGGCGAACCCGAGCAAAGGAGATGAGAAATGAGGTGCGTTTTAGAAACCTTTCCCGATCACACGGTGTACCATCTTCTGGGTTTCTCATGCCTGATTTCGATGTAGGAAGATGCCCTTGAACCTGGAGATTTGGGACCCATGGGATGGGTACCATGCAGTATTACTTGAAAGGGTCTGCGTTGGCTCACCCAACCTCACCGAACCTCTCAGCCCCAAGAGTGTCCACCCTTATGTCTCAATCAGCTGTGGGTCTAGATATGGTCAATCCAGGTTGCATCACAGCCCCTGAACGAATTTTGGAAGAATTTCTCTCTCTTTCACTGTCTTTGTTTCACGGGTTTTGAAAAGTAATTTATTTTTATAATGGGGTTTAGCTGCTTTTCACGGCTGTGTTTATGCCGCTTTACACCCCCTTGACTCACTTACAGAGAGATATCAATACATAGGTTTGAGGATTCTTACTAGTCAGATATATTCTTGTGCGGTGAATAGGGGGTGTTGAGTCCAGTTCACTGAAAAAGGAATAGGTCTTGTCTCTTACATATTGGGTTTATGGAACGGTATCGGAGCTAATTTGAAACCCTTGTTTTATGCATCACCCCACCTCACCTTTCCCGTTCAGCAGCCATAGTGTGTTTTCTAAACGTGTGACTCTGTTCTGTTTTGTAATTCAGTTCAAGTGTAGCGGTTTTTACATTCCCTCTCTAAGTGATATCTTATGATAAGTGTCTTTTTCTGTGTGACTTATTTCACTTAGAATCGTCGTACCTAAATCCACTCATCGTGCTGCTACTAGCCTTATGACGTTGATTTCATGGCTGAGTGATATTCCATTGTACATGAGGACCCCAACTTCTTTACCCATTTTTCTCTTTCCTAGGATATTTAAGGTGTAATGAAGTGGGGGTTCTTGTCAACAGAGCAGCCCTAAACTTTGGGGTGCCTGTGTCTTGCTGATTTTTAGTTTTCCCAATTTATACGCCCATGAGTGGAAGTGCCCTACGCTCTCCAAGCTGTGTTTTTTAGATGTTTCAGGACACACCGTACACTTCTCCCGATGGCTGTTGGCAATTTACATCCCGCCCATCAGCGAAGCAAGGCTCCCATTTCTCCATGGCCGGTCGTGCAGTTCTGGTTTGGACACTTTTTTCCGCATGGCCCGTTTGCCCGCTGGGAAGCGAGACTTCTTTGGAGCGCTGATTGGCCTTTCCAGGTTGCTTGGTTGGCCAAAAAGGGCGTATGCGTTTTTTCCTGAATATATTCAGGAAAAAACGCATACGCCCTTTTTGGCCAAGGGCATCATTGTCCACGTTTTGCCGCTTTTCATGTGCTTTCAAGGCGATTCGAATCTACCTCCTGAAATCTGTTTCCTGCAATTCTGCCTTGCTTTCAAAGCCTCTTCGTTGCCTTCCCTTAATATATTTGTGGACGAGAGGTATCATTTAAAACTCTGCAGGTTTGTGAATTGCAGTGCCCCTGAGCTCCATTTTTCACCTCGCTTTTTTGGGAGCTGGCCGCAAAAGCGCAGGATTGCTTCAGGCCCTCTTCTGGTTCTGGGGGGCAGGCTGAGCTTCTGCTTAATTCTTCTTCCTGATGGGAAAATAGAGTGACCTGTGCCTGTCCCAACACCTAGAGCTAGTCTCTCATTGGTTCCCCTTCTTCCCGTTCATCCTCAGGACAAATTGCAACCTGTACAGAACAGGAGGTTAAAGGTGCTGATTCTCCAAGGAGGGAGATGGCTAGTAAATCGGCTGGAATGGCGAACCCGAGCAAAGGAGATGAGAAATGAGGTGCGTTTTAGAAACCTTTCCCGATCACACGGTGTACCATCTTCTGGGTTTCTCATGCCTGATTTCGATGTAGGAAGATGCCCTTGAACCTGGAGATTTGGGACCCATGGGATGGGTACCATGCAGTATTACTTGAAAGGGTCTGCGTTGGCTCACCCAACCTCACCGAACCTCTCAGCCCCAAGAGTGTCCACCCTTATGTCTCAATCAGCTGTGGGTCTAGATATGGTCAATCCAGGTTGCATCACAGCCCCTGAACGAATTTTGGAAGAATTTCTCTCTCTTTCACTGTCTTTGTTTCACGGGTTTTGAAAAGTGATTTATTTTTATAATGGGGTTTAGCTGCTTTTCACGGCTGTGTTTATGCCGCTTTACACCCCCTTGACTCACTTACAGAGAGATATCAATACATAGGTTTGAGGATTCTTACTAGTCAGATATATTCTTGTGCGGTGAATAGGGGGTGTTGAGTCCAGTTCACTGAAAAAGGAATAGGTCTTGTCTCTTACATATTGGGTTTATGGAACGGTATCGGAGCTAATTTGAAACCCTTGTTTTATGCATCACCCCACCTCACCTTTCCCGTTCAGCAGCCATAGTGTGTTTTCTAAACGTGTGACTCTGTTCTGTTTTGTAATTCAGTTCAAGTGTAGCGGTTTTTACATTCCCTCTCTAAGTGATATCTTATGATAAGTGTCTTTTTCTGTGTGACTTATTTCACTTAGAATCGTCGTACCTAAATCCACTCATCGTGCTGCTACTAGCCTTATGACGTTGATTTCATGGCTGAGTGATATTCCATTGTACATGAGGACCCCAACTTCTTTACCCATTTTTCTCTTTCCTAGGATATTTAAGGTGTAATGAAGTGGGGGTTCTTGTCAACAGAGCAGCCCTAAACTTTGGGGTGCCTGTGTCTTGCTGATTTTTAGTTTTCCCAATTTATACGCCCATGAGTGGAAGTGCCCTACGCTCTCCAAGCTGTGTTTTTTAGATGTTTCAGGACACACCGTACACTTCTCCCGATGGCTGTTGGCAATTTACATCCCGCCCATCAGCGAAGCAAGGCTCCCATTTCTCCATGGCCGGTCGTGCAGTTCTGGTTTGGACACTTTTTTCCGCATGGCCCGTTTGCCCGCTGGGAAGCGAGACTTCTTTGGAGCGCTGATTGGCCTTTCCAGGTTGCTAGGTTGGCCAAAAATGGCGTATGCGTTTTTTCCTGAATATATTCAGGAAAAAACGCATACGCCCTTTTTGGCCAAGGGCATCATTGTCCACGTTTTGCCGCTTTTCATGTGCTTTCAAGGCGATTCGAATCTACCTCCTGAAATCTGTTTCCTGCAATTCTGCCTTGCATTCAAAGCCTCTTCGTTGCCTTCCCTTAATATATTTGTGGACGAGAGGTATCACTTAAAACTCTGCAGGTTTGTGAATTGCAGTGCCCCTGAGCTCCATTTTTCAACTCGCTTTTTTGGGAGCTGGCCGCAAAAGCGCAGGATTGCTTCAGGCCCTCTTGTGGTTCTGGGGGGCAGGCTGAGCTTCTGCTTAATTCTTCTTCCTGATGGGAAAATAGAGTGACCTGTGCCTGTCCCAACACCTAGAGCTAGTCTCTCATTGGTTCCCCCTCTTCCCGTTCATCCTCAGGACAAATTGCAACCTGTACGGAACAGGAGTTTAAAGGTGCTGATTCTCCAAGGAGGGAGATGGCTAGTAAATCAGCTGGAATGGCGAACCCGAGCAAAGGAGATGAGAAATGAGGTGCGTTTTAGAAACCTTTCCCGATCACACGGTGTACCATCTTCTGGGTTTCTCATGCCTGATTTCGATGTAGGAAGATGCCCTTGAACCTGGAGATTTGGGACCCATGGGATGGGTACCATGCAGTATTACTTGAAAGGGTCTGCGTTGGCTCACCCAACCTCACCGAAACTCTCAGCCCCAAGAGTGTCCACCCTTATGTCTCAATCAGCTGTGGGTCTAGATATGGTCAATCCAGGTTGCATCACAGCCCCTGAACGAATTTTGGAAGAATTTCTCTCTCTTTCACTGTCTTTGTTTCACGGGTTTTGAAAAGTGATTTATTTTTATAATGGGGTTTAGCTGCTTTTCACGGCTGTGTTTATGCCGCTTTACACCCCCTTGACTCACTTACAGAGAGATATCAATACATAGGTTTGAGGATTCTTACTAGTCAGATATATTCTTGTGCGGTGAATAGGGGGTGTTGAGTCCAGTTCACTGAAAAAGGAATAGGTCTTGTCTCTTACATATTGGGTTTATGGAACGGTATCGGAGCTAATTTGAAACCCTTGTTTTATGCATCACCCCACCTCACCTTTCCCGTTCAGCAGCCATAGTGTGTTTTCTAAACGTGTGACTCTGTTCTGTTTTGCAATTCAGTTCAAGTGTAGCGGTTTTTACATTCCCTCTCTAAGTGATATCTTATGATAAGTGTCTTTTTCTGTGTGACTTATTTCACTTAGAATCGTCGTACCTAAATCCACTCATCATGCTGCTACTAGCCTTATGACGTTGATTTCATGGCTGAGTGATATTCCATTGTACATGAGGACCCCAACTTCTTTATCCATTTTTCTCTTTCCTAGGATATTTAAGGTGTAATGAAGTGGGGGTTCTTGTCAACAGAGCAGCCCTAAACTTTGGGGTGCCTGTGTCTTGCTGATTTTTAGTTTTCCCAATTTATACGCCCATGAGTGGAAGTGCCCTACGCTCTCCAAGCTGTGTTTTTTAGATGTTTCAGGACACACCGTACACTTCTCCCGAGTGGCTGTTGGCAATTTACATCCCGCCCATCAGCGAAGCAAGGCTCCCATTTCTCCATGGCCGGTCGTGCAGTTCTGGTTTGGACACTTTTTTCCGCATGGCCCGTTTGCCCTCTGGGAAGCGAGACTTCTTTGGAGCGCTGATTGGCCTTTCCAGGTTGCTTGGTTGGCCAAAAAGGGCGTATGCGTTTTTTCCTGAATATATTCAGGAAAAAACGCATACGCCCTTTTTGGCCAAGGGCATCATTGTCCACGTTTAGCCGCTTTTCATGTGCTTTCAAGGCGATTCGAATCTACCTCCTGAAATCTGTTTCCTGCAATTCTGCCTTGCATTCAAAGCCTCTTCGTTGCCTTCCCTTAATATATTTGTGGACGAGAGGTATCATTTAAAACTCTGCAGGTTTGTGAATTGCAGTGCCCCTG